>NC_134038.1:7870272-8239209 GCF_965140245.1 Athene noctua | reverse complement strand
ACAAAGTGTCTACAGAATCAATTTGCTTCTCAACATTTTGTCCTTGGGTTTGTTCTTCCCATATACAAGGGCAGCAAGCAGGAGAGTAACTAATACAGGAAAGGATGCTGGAAGGGAGCATTTACTTATGGGGATTAAAATGATACAGCATAGTGATTCTGCAATCTGCACTTTAAAGTACCAGATGTCCCATTACAGTAATCCCCTTAATTTAAAGGAATACACGTACAATTTCTTTTTGTCCAGCTTTGTTCTTGTTAATAAATTCTGTGTTGCTGTCCTGCTGGAAAGGCCAAACTTTTCTATCTATTTTCAGTTTGCTAAAAATCTCAGCGTGAAAACATACTGATCTCAAGTATGTCTTTATTCAAGAAAGAAATGTCAGGTGAAAGCGACTGTTTTATTGAAAACTTGGCAAGAGTTGGCTGCATTAGACATGGAATTGCTTACACTGGGTGAAATTTTAATTCATTACATATAGATTTCATCTTTTTCCATTTCACCACTTGTGGAACTGGGAGAAGAGCTACATGTCAGAATACTCTTCCAAACAAGTTACATGTGAATGATTTCATAAATACATTTCATACCTCCAGGTTGAAAATTGGCCAACCTCCAGAGATAACAGCCTGGAAGAGCTCACAACTTTCACAATCAGGTGGAAGAACAGATTTCTAGGTTTCTATTGCCAATCTTTCTGCTTGTCTATGGTTCAAGTCTATGGCTAAATCTGCTCTCAGTTCAAGGAATGAAAAAGGAAATCTGAGCAGAGAGGAAGAGAGGGGATAATGTATGTAAAGGAGCCATCAGCCGTCAGCCCTGGGGAAAATGGGGGATGTTATTAGTGCAGTCAGATTTTTCATTGTGTTGATACAGTGACTTTCTCTGGCTGGAAAACATCCTGTTGGAGGCAGCACAATTCCAGCTGCAGGACTGCCAGAGAGCAGGCGGGAGAAGTGAGAAACCCTGGAGTACAGAGACAAACCTGACTATGAACGGTTCTTCTGTTGCAGAGAGGCTGAGGGAGCTGAGGTGGAGGTACGGACCACTTCTCTTTTTTTACTCTACGGGACAGACCTGCTTGCTGAAAAGAAAAAAAAAAAAAAAGTTCAAGAAGCTGTCAGAAGTACAATCAGTGGAAAAAATTATGATCCCCTTGGATTTCCCTTCCTGAGGAATTTCTGCAGGATCGGTCTAAGCCAAAGCAGCATCAAGGGTATTTTCTCTCTTTGGTTAAAGGTAGCATAATTAAGGAATCAGAGACAACAGTGGCTGCCACACTGGGATCACTAATATTTAGGGATAAATTTCACTTTGAGTCACAACAGTGAAACTGGAGATCTTGGCCCTGCAAAAAATCTCAGTGGAACCTCAAAGCCTAGGTAATTACTCTGCATTTTCCTTCCAGGTGCTTCTCTGCCACTTTGTGTTTCGAAGACTTGTATTATTGAAAGGAAAAAACTGAAGGGCATTTTCTCCTCTCTACTGCATGGTTAAATCTTTGAAAGCTTTCTATTTTCATCTAGCACAGATCCTTCTCAGACTTATCCCTGCCTACCCTCCAAGCAACAGCAAATCCAGATTATGTGTTAAAACCATGAAGCATTCAGTGCATACGCATATTATATTTAAAAGATTTTTCTTTGCTGATATCTCCCTTTAAATTTTGTCTTCCACCCCCCCACCCCCCGGGAAACAAGCTTATACTTTTTTCCCTTCTTTAGATTTTCAGAAGGCCCTTAACTCAGTTCTCTTAGCATTGCCATGAATTTAATTTAGTGAAGCAAATATAGGTTGTATCAGTTCGTTTGCTGTACCTGCCAATGTACTGAGTCTGCTATTAGTTTACAGACTGTAGGAACAGCACTGAGGTTTTAATCTGGATGTACGGACAACAGAGGAATTTACAGCATGGGCAGACCCTGGTGTTTGTGCTGGACTATAAGCCATCAGTCATTTCCAGAGGCTTTTGCCAAGAAGGTGAGTGGCCAGTTATCATAATTTGGTAAGTTTATAATTCTTTCTAAACTAGGGAAAATTCTTCCTCTGGCAGACACCAACCTCCTCCAGAAGCATCACCTCTAACTATGAAGCCCCACACAAAACAGGTCATTGGATTTCAAAATACCTACTGAGTTCAAGCGTCCCACCTCCAGTAGATTGAAACAAGAAAATTTAGTCCATGAGCACATTTATGGACTGAAGTTTTCTCCATGAGTTTTGATTCAAGTCAAAAATCCAATGTTTGCTTCATAGAGATGTCTACATGTTCAGGTAGGTTTACTTCACAAATCACAGTAATGACAACTTACAAATCATCAGTTGGATTCATTCTAACAGGAGACATATGGTCTTGTCAATATATTTTAGTAAATCTGAAGTCATGGGACCACTGAAAATTGTAAACACTCCCCGCCACCACTCCAGGAAAATAGCAAAGTCAGCTGCAGCAATGCCACTGTCGTAATCTTTTTTTCCTCTCATTTATTTAAAATAACACCTAAATAATGACACAAAGACCAAAAACTAATAAAAAAGAACATTTCAAATCCAGTTTTCAAAGTAACTTTTCCCGAAAATCCATATCCCATATATTTCCAAAATATTTTCGCAATTAGGTTTTTGTTTGTTTGTTGGTTTGGGTTTGGTTTTTTTTTTGAGATTGATACAATTTCAGAAAAACTGCTTCAACCCACTTTGCAACAACAATAAGGAAAAAGAAATTGAAGCTTTCCAATCACCATACCCTGTAACTAAGTACTCATTGAGCTTCCTCACTGCTTATTACAACCCTGTGAATGAATAGAACCATTTGATTCAGACACATGTTCTAGCAGAAGAAAAAGACATCTTCACTGCCCCATAAATCTTGTAATCTTAATGTCAATTTTATTCTTACATGCATTCACAAGCAGCTACCATTGTCAGCAAGCAGAGCAATTTGTTCAGCAGAGAGCTGAGTCTAGCCTTTAGCCTAGAGTGAATCTGCTCTCACACACCTCTGAATTGAAAAGCAATGCAAAGACATCTGCTGCAACTGGGAGCAAAAAGATATAGCAAACAGAGAAAATATTTTTCTGGACTTTGTGGCTGAAGTGCTGACATCACATAAATGTCAGAAGATAAAAATGATAGTCAAGAGGGGAGGGAATAATATAAAAAGTAGGTCTGATGAAAGTGTAGTCTTAAAAGTGTGGTCTAGATTCAAGGGATAAATTAGTGCTATTTTTTCCCACATATTTTTCTCATTCTACAAAAAGCAAGTAATAACCCAATATTGGCATCATTTGGTGTGTGATCTGATCAATGATGAGTGAGGCAATAGAGACTGGAGCTCATTGTTACAGCTGTTGTATTGATTTACTGAAAAATAGAGTAATAACAACAAAAAACAGAATAGGAGAAGAAAGAGTTAATTATTGTGCAGCCCTGAGGTGGCATTTAGGTGAAGAGAAATTAAAGGCCTTAAAGGGTTTTGATAGATTCTAGTGAAGAACTAAGAACTGCATCTAGAGCTTCCAAATTCCCATTCATGTTGCAGTTACTGGCTCACGCCATCTTTTATATACATAACAAACCTAAAAGATTTTGTGGATTTCTGCATAGTGTATACTCTAAAGAGCAGCTTGAAAGGAAGATGAATCATAGGCAATCAGTTGGCAACTTTGTCTCCTGTTTATTGAAGTGCATAGTTGGAAAGAGAAAATACAACAAATATAAGCTGGATGAGCTGTAAAATTAGTATAGTCCTTTAATAACTGAAACTGTAAACCATCCGTTGTGTAAAGTTTTGACAAAGCCTGGTTTTGGACAACAGCCATTCTCTCCATTGAGTTAAACCCAGATATTGAGTTACACCCAAATGAGTGACTGAGGTGACTGAGCAAGACTCACTGGGCACTGGTGAAGCTTCTGGACGCAGAAGTCCAGCATAACTGGTTCATTTTCTTGGATGCAAACACTACTAATAATCTGTCAGTCATTGCAAACAAACCCAAAAACCTACAGAGTAACGTCATGCATTCAGGGCTTGGTTCATCCGTTTGCATATGTGCACCTGCTCTTATAAAGTCATATTTTTACCATATATTTGGCAATTGCCAATTTGGTATATTCACCAATCTTTACCATATAGTCATATGTTACCATATATTTAACTGTATCTCTGTCCACGTTTACACAAGTTTCTTGGTGTGTTACAACTGTCTTTCTCAAAGTGGCTTCACATTTAGTTACTGACAGTATTGCTGGAGCACACTGAAATCTTCTTTGGGTGCTTTTTAATTACCAGATTGGACTGTGCCACAACAACTGTGGCAGGACGATATTGTACTGTCATAAAAAAACCTTTCCCTGTGCTTATATTTGAGCATCTCTGGCATATTTTTCCTTTTCATTTCCTCAAGTATATTACTCGAAGTACAGTCTAAGACATGATAGGATTTGTTCTTATGTTCAGTTGGCCTAATTTGATGAGTGTTTTTTTCCAGGATTCTTGTGATAGGAATTAGATAGCCTTTGTGTAGTGTAAAAGTCACAAGAAGGGAGGATTGTGAAAATAACAAAGAGCTTTTAAACTGTAAGCCGAAAATAGAAACCATAGCACTTGACAATCTTTTGAGCAGAAGGGGTTTTTTAAAAAGAGCAGTTTGTAAAGGGAGAAACAGAGGAGGTCAAGTGACAAAGAACAGGTCTATGTTACAGGGAAGGCAACTGAAAAGTGAAGGTACTGCACTGCAAAGCAAACAGTAAAGGAATTTGCTGACTTTACAAATCCTTCACTGGGAACCCTGCAGAGAAGTTACACTTCTTTGCTTTTCTCTTTGTTTTTTTTGGGGAAAAAGGAGCATACATATATTTAAGAGTATTCCAGTATGCTGGTAGGTATATTCCAATATTTAAAATTACCCTTTATATCCCTCACTTATTTTCCTTATTGTGATTCAGCAGGGTCCTTAAATACACGATTAATATTTTGCAATCAACTGAATGACATGCTTAATTTTGGCAACTATTAAAATACCTAAGTGAAATGAGGCCTTAAATGAGATTTTGTATGTGACCAAGATAGGCCTTAGATATGCAAAGATGATATGTAATGGTCACATCAGTTTCTGACATGCTAATATACCTCTGTGGATTTCAAAGAAGTCACATTGATTTATGCTGCTAGAGACTTGTCTCACTTTATATATTATATATATAAAACCTATATTTTTTGTCTGTTAAATAAATATCACTTTTCAGATGACTGAAACACTACATCAGACAGTATAAAAGCAAGACTCTGAAGAATAATCCGACAAGTTCCAGAACAGAAGGTGTTGAACAAGCAAAGTTCATATTTAAATTATCAATTAAAAAATTACATTTTTCCTTGATTTGTGAGGGGTATATGCCATTCTTGTCAAATGTTGTTACAACTGGAACATGTAATAGTCCATCAAAGTGCAAGAGAAGACAAATAAGCATCTAGAAACAAAGACAATCAGAGCAAACGTCTACAATGCTGAATTTGTGCTGTGCTCTGTTTAGCACAGACCCATTCTTAGTTGGTTCTATTATGAAAATTTAGGACTAATAATAACTTAGAATCGTAGGAACCTGGAATAACTTGGGGGGGCAAGGACCTCGGGCTGTCTCCAGCTCTGCCTCCAGCAGTGTTAGCTATGCAGTCAGTCCAGGTTGCTCAGGACTTTATCCAACTGTGTCCTGAGAATCTCCAAGGATGGAGACAACCTCGCTAACTGGGCAAGTGCTCCAGCCTGACCATCTCAGTGGCCCTCCACTGAATTCCTTCCAGTTTGCTGATGCTTTCCTTCCACTGGAGGACCAAAAACTGGATGCACCATCCTCAATTTTTCCCAGATGTCTCTTTCTTTACTTTTAAAAGATGAATATTGCTTGTAGGAAGTCACACTTTTCAGGAGTTTGCAGTGGGGGTCCATTGGATTCTTAAGGCAGAAATTCTTAAAAATAAGCAGAACATTTTTGAGAAAATAGGACAGAATGACACAGTGAGTATACTCCCTAAACTTGGGAAAGTATATTAATACTCCAGAAGACATTTCCCTGTTTCCTTCCCAGGCTTTTGGAGGGGCCTACAAGAAAGATGAGGAGGGACTCTATATCAGGGAGTATAGGAATAGGACAAGGGGTAATGGTTTTAAATGGAAAGAGGTAGATTTAGATTAGACATAAGGAAGAAATTCTTCACTGTGAGGGTGGTGAGGCCCTGGCACAGGTTGCCCAGAGAAGCTGTGGCTGCCCCCTCCCTGGCAGTGTTCAAGGCCAGGTTGGACGGGGCTTTGGGCAACCTGGGCTAGTGGAAGGTGTCCCTGCCCATGGCAGGGGGGTTGGAACTAGGTGATCTTTAAGGTCCCTTCCAACCCAAACCATTTTATGAGTCTATGATTTGGAATTATCATGACTCTTACAGCTGTGATGAGTTTATGAGTTAACTGACCACTGCTCCCACTTGTATACCTTCACACCGTTGGCTGTTCAGCCTTGGAGACTGCATTTTGGACATACCTCTCTGTTTCTCTTCAGGAAATTGCAATTCAAGTGCTCTCCTATGCCTCTCATCTCTGGTCATAAATAGGCCCTACATTGGACTCCTTCAATTAGGCTGCTAGTGTCAACACTCAAGTAACCTAAGGTCCTTACCACTGTATCAGCTAATATCGTCCTCACTGTCTTAACTTCCTAGAGAAAAATCAATATTATAAAGTATCACATTGATGTCTTGCCCACAGATAAGCCCTTTGAACAGAAAAATGCTTGTTTATAGCTATTATGGAGAAGAGTCCTTTATTCCAGCAGTACAGGCTGCCGTTCAAGGTTACTCACCTTCTCCCCAGATCTGACATGATTCTTTTGCCATTTCTGTAGTAGACTGCAATAACAGCTTCTTTATTATTAAACGCAAACATCTCAAAAATCGACACACATAACAGGCAAACAGCATCCAGCTCAGTAAGTTTCTCTTGCCCCACAAAGACTTCTTCATACTTGAGTCACTGGTCTATCTGGATTTCTTGTAAGCGTTTATCTAACAACTACCGCTTCATTCTCTGAAGATTTAAATTCCACACTTCTCACCTCACATCTTCAGGTAAATTCTGAGGGAGAATGAAATATGCAGTGCACAGCCTGCGTGTCTAACTATTACAAACAAATATGAAATAATCATCCTTATGTCAACAGAATAAAAACTCAAATGAAATTGTATTATCACAATCAGTAACACACTTAGATGAGAATTCATATTAAGTGCAATATGAAATATGGATATCATAACAGCTGAGCTATCTCTAGATGTCTTTCAGGTTGGTAAGTAATAACATGCTATTCAGAGACGCAGATCCATACCCTTCATCTATTCTAACAATGCAAGCACGGATTTCTTTTTTGTTAAGTGTCTACCTATTTTGCTGTAGATAATTTCAGTACTAAAAGTTCTCTTGATAGCTATTTACATAGTGCTTCTGCTCTTCAAAGTGACCGTGGAGCAATATAAGTATTGCATGTCAGTGCTTTTTATATCAAATTAGTTCAGTTTAAATTTTGAGGGGTTTTTCCTTCACTGCTTCCATCTCTACAAAGTCAAGCCTGTGCCCACACCGTGATAATCAGAGCTGGGGTTTTCCACAGCAAGTGCCACATGGACATACCCACCAAGAGCCTGGAGGCTGTGTTTCAGGGCCATGTTTGCTCCAGCATGTACTTACACATCCCGAGTTTCTAACTCCCAGAGTCATCTCCCCAAGACCCAGCTCTGGTATCTAGACCCACTGAATACACATGGCTCAGGTGCTTTTTCCTTCTGTATCACTCCTGGCAGTAAAGGTGGTGTCACATTTTTATCTATGCTGTCTTCAGGTTATGTTCCACTGTCTCCACATGATGCTAATTTCCATCCTTACAAGGATATTTTGTGCAGAACAGTTTTCTCTTGGTGTAACTTCGGGGAAAAGCAAATGGCAATAGGGTTATGGAGGTGTTATTGAATTGTTACTGCTGGCAATAAAGTGCCAGCAGAGAAAAGCACAGTTTGACTGCCATATTCCAAACTCAGTTACCAGCTCTGACAGCTAAGGAAACAAAATGAGTACATATCTTTTCACCGGTAACGTGATCACATTTGACTCAAAGCCCCTGAAACACTGTGCATTTGGAATGATAGGTTACACTTTTTATAGTCACTAATCAGAGGCGAAACATGATTTGCTACAACTTCTTTTAAAGGAGACATCTGGATGATATAAGCTAACTGCACCCAAAAAATCCTACAAAAACTGAAATTCTGATCCAAAGTTTTTGCAATAACCATACATATCTAAAATAATAGCTTGAGCTCCCTAATCTTTATAGCATGCGTAGTGCACCGCTGTGGTAGAATAGTATACATTACAGTCATTTGTTTTTCAGCACTGAAAATTTAAATAATGTTAACCTCTCTTTAGGTTTGATGTAAATTTAACTTGCTTATATAGCAAACTTCAGTCTTTCCCTGGATAAATTCTGCATTCCTCTTCCGTCTTGACCTTTGAAAATCTTCCCCATGACTACCAATCAAAACACTCTATACCTCAGAAAAGCTTTCAGATCTTGCTGGAAGATTAATCATTCTGTATTCCAAAATATTCAGTTGAGAGTCTTTTAGTTAGTTAATTTCCTCAAATCACACTCGAATAGTGTCTAAGTAATAAAAACTGGCAGAAATGATTAGTGGCAATATCCTACATTTGCCATTGAAAAGGACATGAATACTTCCAAAGATATTAATTCCCCGAAGTGTACTTTTTGCTTCCTAAGCTAGATCCAGTAAGAGACGCCTATGCCTGGAAGCTAATCTATGACATTTAGAGGTCTGTTTCCCCCCAGGCAGAATCCAGGACTCTTTGCTAAGTGTCTGGACTCTGGGTATGAGACATAGAGAATAACACTCCACAAAATGAGACTTGGGGCAGCTACTGTGCTGAGCAGAAAGCTGACAAGAGTGTTTATGCTCAGAGTGCAGCCATTTAGGTGTTGTCAATAAAAAGCACTGTTGGGATAACTTTGGACACAGCTTTAAAAGAGTTTAAAACCACCTCTGCTCTGTCTCCTTACACAATCTAGTTTCTTTTCAGGAATACTGAGAATCTAACGATGATCCAAATATAAGAGCAGACAGGTTTAAGAAAGGGCTGTCAAGCTACATCCACCAACTGTCCCAAAGCATGCTGGCAATTAGCACAGACACACTACAAACAACTTGCCAAATTCTAGCCTTGCCATAGGCAAGAATATGTGATGAGTGTGCTTGCAGAGAGTGTCCATGTTAATCTCAAATCCTCGCTCCTTCATCTGTTGTCTGATGGAAAGTAGAAAGGTAATTGGATAAGAAATAACCAAAAAGGGGGCTCTGGGATTTGCTGCTCTAACACAACGCACCCTCTCTCACAGGGGCTCGCAGTTCCTGTGGTTGCTATTCCTACAAGTTTAGTTTCTCCTTTCTATTGCATTGGAAACATACGTGTCCAAGGGAAAGCTCTGGATTTGAGCAGAGGGGACCAGGTCTTTAACAACAGGGTCATGTGGGTGTTCATCCCTTAATCTCTGCACTTTCTCCCAGGAAGTTCTTTTAATTCCCCTGTATATCAAAGATTCATTGCATAATTATGTTTATAATAATTTCTCCTTGGAAAGTACCAACAGGGTTGTTCAAGATGTAAGACACTTAAAAAAAAATTAGTTATCATTGTGATACTGGGATTTATCATTTGCAAACTATACAGATAAGAGACTTAGTAGCTTTTCCTAACTTTATGTTTGTGCTCTCACTAATTGGTATCTCTCTTGGGATTCTTCACCACCAGATGGGTGACCATATGGATGGGGACACTTGTTTATAAACCCTGTTATTTATGCACATACAAGGCTACCTAGGGAAAATAAACTTCCCCTAGATTTTATTAGGGAGACAGATATTAAAGTATTGTCATTCCATAGTGGCAGAAATTGCATTTTTCTTGTCCCTTTTCAATAGAAGCTAGAGAAAAAGCTCAGGTTTTGGTTGTTTTTTTTTTGGTGTGGGTTTTTTTTTTATACTTCGTAAAGAAAGCGAGTACTTGAATCAGTAGTAAGGTAAAAAGCTATTAACTGTTCAACTGCATCACCTTTTCTTCTCCAAAGAAAGAGCACAGAATGGCAAAAGGGAAAAAAAAATATATCTTGCAACAAGACTGACTCTAACAAAGAATAGCTTGTTTGATTATTGTAGAGTGCACCAGAAATACCAGCTGGAAAACCAGCAAATGAAACCTGCATTTTAAGTCCCACCAAGAAGGACAAGGCGTTCAGATTTTGATCTATTACATTAGCAAATGTTCAAAAAAAGTTCAGTAGCTCTAAGCCAACAATTATTTGCATTCATGCTGGTGTACTTGAGATCAGACCCTGTCCTGGAAACTGTAGTAAAACTAATAATATTAGAATAACACTTTAGGCTAATGATAATTTTCATTACTTAATTTGCCATTTACCTAAAGCCATTTAATCCACCAGAAAAATTAATTTGCTGTTAAAAGACCTTTTATATCCCATTGACTTCAGTGGACATTGGATAAACCTTTATGAGTTCACAGCAATTTTCAAAAGGAAATTAAGATAAATAGTAGCTAGTTTTAATATTGGTCAGTTGAGACTGTACAAGGAATACTATGAAACAGTTTATACTAAATAATTTTTACATAATTCCTGTAAGTCAGCAAGAGGGTTTTTTCTAACATGAAGTTAATAATTGTATTACTAACACACACGACGAGTGTTGTTGCACAGGGTCTTACATTGAAAATTCAACCATTTTGCATGCTGTTTGTGACATCAGTCCTGTACTGATACACCGTATGAGTAAAACCTGCAAAATCATCAGCCCACACAACAAAACATCTATTTATATTTTTCTGTAAGCATTAAACATAGTCTGATGTCATTGTTGGACTGAAGGACTGAAACATGGCCAACTGGTATAAGCAATGAAAGACAAGAGTTCTCTCCATCTATTCCTAGCAGGGCTGTTATGTTCATCCCTAGGCATCACTGTCCAACCTCTAAGACCTCATTCAGTTTCTTCCAGCCCTTGATCTTCCAGGCTGGGAACCTTACTGGGCCCTGATGAGGGCTTGTTCACCTTCCCAGTTCATGGATAAAGGGAAGAAAGAGATAGTGTCTGGGTCTCATCAAGACATGAAGTCAAATGTGAGCAGGGCCTGAAGGTGAATACAGGAGCTGGGAAACAGAACTCAAGCTGTTGGGCTTTTTTGTTTGTTGTGATTTGTTTTTTTGTTTTCAGATATAGCTCAAGAAACTGTTCGATTTGTGTTTAGCCTCTGCAGCCACTTAAAAGATAGGTTATAACAGAGCACAGCTTACATTTTCAAACTGTTGATTTCATCAACAGAGCACTGCAGGGAGTTTTCACAAAGCAGCTCAGCTCTAGAGCCCAGTGTGCAGCAATGCCTTATTTCCCTTTTGAAGCCCTGTAAGGGAAATAACAAGACAACGTGAAATGGGGGAAGTACTCCTCTGCGCTATGGTTCTGCACTTAATTCCACCTTGCTTGGATATCAGTCGAGTTAATTCAGCTGTGAGGTTAAATTAGGTAGAAGGTTTGTATTGGCACTTCTCCCTCTTCCCTATAATCCCCCAGTAATACTCACAGTAACTGCAGCAGCAGGTTGGCTACCCAAGTACTGATTTCTCACAACTACTTAAAAGATCCACACTTTAATGACAGAGTAGCACAGAAAGTGATTTCTAAGGTCAAAGGTTTCTTCCTATTTACCCAACAGCCACATTAATGTAGCTTTCACACAGAATTTACGGCTATGTCTATACAGTACATTAAACAGTGCCAGGAAATAGTCCTGGCCACAGGTATCCAATTCTCTGTACACACTGTTAAATCATTCAGCTGCTCCCTGGTGCCGTTTTGCCCCGTGCCAACCAGTAGTCCCCCAAACAATGTCCAAGAGCAGTCTGGGAGTTAGCACAGGCCAGGGACCACTCCTAAGAGGAAGTCTGGATGTAGCCACCCTATTTTGGAAGCTACAAATCTTCAGTAGTGTGGCCATTAGCCATTAGTTTCAGGGGCAGATGATGGTCTTGGTTACTTTTGACTTGTTAGAATAGTAGTAGTCTATGATTTTGTTGTATGAAAATGTACATGCCAAGAAAGAGATGCTTACAAAAGGGTGAAATTTATAGCCATCATAGATCATAAAAATCACATTTCCATTGTATCAGGCAGCAGTGCATGTTATTGAGGCAGTTTATGAAAATAGTGGATATAGGAGACAATTCCAGACACGATGGATCCAACAGGTACAATGTACTGTGAGGGTGACCGAGCACTGGAACAGGTTGTTCAGTGAGTTGTGCAGTTTCAGTCCTTGGAGATATTCAAAAGCTGTCTGGACATGGTCCTGTGCAAGTGGCTCTAGGTGGCCCTGCTTGAACTTCAGATGTCCTTTCCGATCTCAACCATTCTGTGTTTCTGTGATTTTAATGAAGAAATATAATTTTAAATTCCTCTGGTTTAATTGTGTCAAAGGCCACAATGAAGATGAAGGAAAATGTCCCTCCTTCTGGACTGTTTTGTAACAGAATTGATTGTCTTAGTGTGATGGCATAAGGTATAGGCAGCAGAGAGCTTGACCCATGAAAATACTCTGCTCCTGGATATGGTTCTACACTATAGTGCACAGGAAAATGGGAAAGAGGCTGGTGAACTCTAAGAGATTTGAATGAAGACAAAAAAATATCTTTGCCACCTTTCCCTTGTAGTAATAAAACATCAAATTCTAGTACGGACTAACTCAAGCTGGAATGCAACTTTTTCCTTTAAAGGCAGAATGTATTTCTCACAAAAGGTGATTAATTGTTCAGCTTCTGCACAGAACAGGAAAAACAAAAGGGTATGAAAAAGAAAACTTTGTCATGAATTGAAAAGCACATTATAATGGCTATTTATTCTGCAAATATGCCTTCAGAAGAAGTAAGCTGTCATCCTGTCATCTGAAAGAACTGCAGAGGACAAGTAGGGTGGACATCTGACCACTACAAACAGGGCTAAGATCACTGCACTCACTTTTGTCCATCGGTTGCAGGATAAAAGGTCCCATATCCCATAATTCATCAGGTTTATCGAGCCAGATACATGGCCACATCTGTGCTCCTATTTACTGAGTATGTTTGAGCAGTTAAACTGCCAATAAATCAACTTTTATGTAAAATCTGCAAAAGAAACATCTCAGATGTGTCCTTAATATTTCACAGCTTGAAGAGGGTTATTGCCCCCTTACCTCTCACTTCTCAGAGGGTTGAGAGTTTGAAAGGCATGTCTATACCACCTCCCTCTCATATCAACTGCACCAAATGTTATTCTCTCTAAATAACTGACATTCTGGATTGGAGTTTCTCGATAACTAAGTAGAAATATTTTGATCCTATTAGTACAATATATATTTAATCACTTTTAAGAAATCTATATTGATGGATTTTTTTTTTAATTGTCCTTGGACACTGGAGCAATTGATGGTACTAGGGAGAGCAACAGTTACAGAATCACAGAATCATCTAGGTTGGAAAAGACCTTGAAGATCATCCAGTCCAACCATTAACCTCACACTGACAGTTCCCAACTACACCAGATCCCTCAGCGCTATGTCGACCCGACTCTTAAACCCCTCCAGGGATGGGGACTCCACCACCTCCCTGGGCAGCCCATTCCAACGCCCAACAACCCCTTCTGGAAAGAAATGCTTCCTAATAGCCAGTCTAAACCTGCCCTGGTGCAACTTGAGGCCATTCCCTCTTGTCTTATCGCTTGTTACTTGGTTAAAGAGACTCATCCCCAGCTCTCTGCACCCTCCTGTCAGGGAGCTGTAGAGGGCGATGAGGTCTCCCCTCAGCCTCCTCTTCTCCAGACTAAACCCCCCAGTTCCCTCAGCCGCTTCTCGTACGACCTGTGCTCCAGACCCTGCCCCAGCTCCGTTGCCCTTCTCTGGACACGCTCGAGTCATTCAATGGCCTTTTTGTAGTGAGGGGCCCAAAACTGAACCCAGGAATCGAGGGGCGGCCTCACCAGTGCCGAGTACAGGGCTCAGATCCCTTCCCTGTCCCTGCTGGCCACGCTATTGCTGACACAAGCCAGGATGCCATTGGCCTTCTTGGCCCCCTGGGCACACTGCTGGCTCCTGTTCACCTGGCTGTCAATCAACACCCCCAGGTCCCTCTCTGACTGGCAGCTCTCCAGCCACTCCTCCCCAAGCCTGTAGCGCTGCTGGGGGTTGTTGTGGCCCAAGGGCAGAACAATACTTCAATTCTTACCACTGAAAATAGGCCATGGCTTCACAGAGGTCACTGCTCATTAAATGACTGGTGTAAGAGGAATTAGAGCCAGATTGGGGTGGAGAGTCAGGAAAGGGTATTGTCAGGTAAAACAGAAGTGGAAGGAGTAATTCCAACATGGGGCTCAGCTCAGCACATACCTACCAGTGAAACACCTCAGGCAAAGCAGGTTTCTCTTCCTGGCCCTGAACTCATTGCACATGCCCAGAATTGCCCTGGTTAATCAGGTAAGTCCCTACCTCATGTTTTCTACCTGGGCCATGACAGGGTAAAAAGAGTAAGAAAAGTAGGTCCACAGTGCCTTGACAATCCCATCTGGTCTGTTCAGGGTCACATAATCAGCACATCAACAGCTGTCTGGAAGCCGCAGGTTATGTGTATATTCTCAGTGATGCTTGATGACACTACCAACATTTTATATACGTTGCATCCCTTCATACATTTCTCCCAGATATCAGACTACACTAGCTGGAAAAGAGGATTTCTGTCCCTGTTGGTCACTAGGATGATGTTTGAACAGATAGGTGTAGCTTCTTCAAAACCACTGTGACTGAGAAAATCCTTGGACCAGGATCTCACTTTGTGAGTAAGAGCATCTAGCCACTTGTCTTGAAGGTAAAGGAGTGACACTACCACTGATCCTCGTTCCTCTTTAAAAAGACAAGAGTAAATCATCATCATATGAGGTCTGTGAGAGAATAATTGTAGGGGCTTCTTCTAAAGAGTGGACTTTGTGTTCTAGCTTCCAAATAGCTAGGTAAATATTTCTGAAATGCTTTTGTTGAGACTTCTCATTTCTGGGAGACAGGGTTGAAAATGCATCCACTTGCTTAACAGATTCAACAGACTACATGGAGAGAGGTCAGCCTGAGATCTGGAATGGCTGAGTTGTTCTAATACCTCACGATAATCAGAGGAGTGGTCTACTTATGTTTATATGCTCTCATTGCATCTTACATTCATGAGAGACCTTGCACCTTACTAATCCAGAGAAAACTGTTCACTCATTCTTAAGGCAGTTTTCTTCTAGCATAAGGGAGGGAGCAAAGAGAGAGGAGGGGAAAGAAAACTACACCTCTGGCTGAGTTTAGCCTTTTTCATGAAACTTCACCCTCATAAATTCACATTCTTAATTTGCTTTCTCTGCCTAAATCGTCCTGTACACCAGATAAAAAGTCAAACCTCTGAGATCTGGATGCAACCCTAGTCATCAGGCAATTCCACTTGTAGGTACTTAAGTCTTACATTGAATTAATTCAACAAGAGTCAATAGGCTACTGTTCAAAAAATCTCAAGGCCCAGTAACCACAGGTCAAACCACCAGCAACAGATCGGAGCTCTGTCACACTTTTCTAAAGACCCTTTGGCTGAGTTAAATTTTCTTCTTCTTCATTGCTCAAAGACAATGAGTAATATGGAGAAAATTTTATGTCTTGGAATGTGCAAAACAATTCAGGAATCCCCCAAGAAATGGGTATTTTGTTGTATAAGTGAAAAGTATTTGCACCATCATTTTAAAAATAGGACCTTGTGTAAATCTGCAATAAACAATTTGGTGCCTGACCTCGTGAAAATAGATATTACAATGGATAACCTAACACTTCAGTAATTCAGTTATTTACCATTTTTATTCCTGTTATTAATAATATTTGCAATGTAATTCATCCAGTTTCTTATCTACTTTTGTATCATTAGGATTAAGACACACTGGAATCCCGTTTTTTAAAATATATATTAAATGGTAGTTGTTGCTTTCATGAAGGTAATTCCTAATGGACATGACACGAGGTGAGTGTCTGTGCCTTCACAAGTACACCAACTAATGGAAAAGCTTGAAGAGCTGAATGAGATAAAGAAGCAGTAAGTAAAAGTGGAAGAAGAGGCTTTGAAAACAACATATTATTTCAGCATTAGTCATCAACGTGCATAATTTAGAGTTAATCAATAGTGTCAATTACAACTCCTTACTGACCTAACTATTATCAGATGGCAATATTATATAAATATTCATGTTATTGGAATGGATTACCATTATTATTCACAGCTATAATAATTTTTATAGTGACATAATGGTCAAAATCCTTTTCATCCATGTGTGGCATATTAAAATTTTAGTTTTGGTAGAAAGAGATCTGCTCCATCCATCTTAGTGCAGCTCAGCTGCTGATGAATTTTCTGATTACTTAACCCTGAAGAAATATTCCTGCTAAAATGCCATTTTCTCTCCTCTAGACACAATTTACATTTCAGAATAGCAGGACAAGTGCTGGGAGGTGTCAAGCATTTATAATTTGACTTCAGTGAAAGTTACAGATGCTCGATACTTTTCAGGTCATGAACCAACGTCTGCTTCTCTAGCTACTGAAACACCGATGCTGTCCACTGTAATTTGAGTTTACTTTCAAATCATGGATTTGATTGTCAATTGCTGGAGTTAATGGCAGTCTTGTCATTCATCCTACATGGGCCAGAGACAGCTACATGCAAAGGAAAAAGAGAGATTTATTTCTCATGATTGCATTGAATATTCTGTGAGGGAACTAAGTAATAGTAAAGCTGTATTTATAAAACAGATTTTATACACCAGTCATAAAAGTACTTTACAAATAGCAGAGGCCTACGCTTCATGGCCAACTCTCCCAACATTTGGATTAACTCTTGTGGTAACATTTGGTTAGCCTTTGCTCCACGTTCAAAGCTCCAGGTAATCAACAAAGTATTTGTTTATCAACAAAGCAGAAGAAAACACTTCTGGAAATAATTATTTTGTTTATCTATCCAGTAAAACTAGCCATAAAAATATCAAGTTTGGGTTTTATATTTTATACTTAAGTGACAAAACTTTCAGTAAGTATTGGCATATAAATAAGATAAAAATCTAAAAAGAGATAAATACATAAAGATATTACTCTGATGTTTACATACGGCCATGTATTTCTGTGCCTAGAGATTAGATGCTGTTTTGGAGATGATCATGTGCATTTCACGTATTCACCTCTGTTGTCTATAGTGTTTCTGAGAATTATTTTCTAGGCAGAAATGCAGAGTTATACTGACGTCTCAGAAAGGGTCTGCACATGTGTTGTTCAGCTGATCTACGTTTGCACAATTCTGAACTTTCCCAAATGGGCTGACCATCCAAGGAGTGAAGGCTGTGAGTTCTCCTGCATCTGAAGGGACAATGAATACATTTCAGTTCACAGAACTGCACAAAATCTTCTAACTCCACTCAGACTAAAGTTTCAGGCCAAAAAAAAGATGTGACTGAGAAAATGTCGACATATGGTAACCATAAACCACTGGGCTCTGCAAAGCAGAGATGCGAAGCAGAAGAAGAAAGGTGAATTAAATGTCTTGCAAGATGTTACAAATTAAAAATAATTCCATTAAGAGTTGAGTATTAAAGAAATCTCACCAGTGGGGTGACAATGACTGTGCACCACTGTCAAGATCTCCACAAGTTCACAGCTCTATTTATCATAGTTTTTGAAGGATTTTGATCTTGAGAGATCTTCATCACTTATAAATGAACTAGTCATTAGTAGTCTTTTATGTATCTCCAGAGAGCTATCACAGCTCTCATTAACCGCTGTATCTAAACAACTGAAATCTCCCGTTCCAACGGCATGTATTTTCAAGTCTGAGTCCCTACCCGTTACCATGTCCTGTCTTACAGAAGCAGAATAAAGCCTGAATAAATTAGGGTAAACCACAAATTTTTCAACCCTGCCTCAGTGTTTTGGATGTATATAAGATATATCAAACTCAATAGTTCAGTCTCAAAGACTTCTTCAAGAAAATGAGAAGAAAGCAAAGGACTGTCACAAAATATTTCTTCTGAACTGACAGAACTGGGTTTTTTCCACCAATTGTTGGTGATCTAATTTATATCACTAATTTGCAGCTATAAATGTAATCATTTAGGTCAGTAAAGAAACCTGTAATAAGAAGGTTTTTCTGCAGAACCAGTTTGGACAATTATTGAATCCTATCAAGAGAAGCAGCTGTGTTGCTTGTTCTTTTTTGCCAGTTTTCCAGAGGGAAAAAAAAAATAATCCAGCAATGAGTTGTCACCTAATTCACAGTTTCCACCCTGCCCTTTATATGGTTCTTTGTCTAAGACTGTGTAAAAATACTGTATATACTTAATTAATGAAATCAATTTGCTTCTCTCAGTCTTACTATTACCCTGTATTTTAGTTAGAAATGTAAAACATATCTGTACCTAACTAGAGAAAAGGTCCATCTTGCTGAGTCCTATTTGTGACAGTGGCTAGTAGATGCTGTTTATAGGAAGGTATAAAAACAGACTAAGGACCCAATTATATTTTCCCTCATCCACCCTACCAGCTTTCAGCAAAAATATAATGGGTTGCTTTGTACTCATCTTTTCACCCAATTTCTTCCCTTACTGCTAACTTGAAGGATTTTATGAAGCACTATAACTACACAATCACTGTCCTCTTTTATGGGCACAGGCAACATTTCTCCCCATCCCCCTCTTTTATTACATTTATAGTCTTTGCCTGCCAAGATACTTTTATGGTGGTGGGAATGATTGCCTCACTCTTGATAAAGTCTGGAGTATCCCTTGGTGCTCCATATAACTTGTCACAATATTCTTAACAACAGCTCGTCGCGTATTCCTGAGCGACTGACGCTTGCTACGAACTCCCCTGGTGTTCTTTCTGACACTGTTAAAAAATATTCTTCTTTACAGCATCTCCCACACAGTGCTGTGCACCAGCTCTTTCCAGCTTCTGCTCTTGGTTGTCTTAACTCCTGGGCTTTTGCCTTTGGAGACAATGAAAATTTATACATTTGCTTTGCACAGTAACTACACAAACAATTTGAAGTAAAACATTTCCTCTGCTGCATCACATTTCTGTTGAGAGTGCTGTGTGTGTTCTAGTAAGGGGTATATCCTCAACACTTTTTTTTTTTTTTTTTTTTTTTTTTAATGTAACTGGAAACCAGGCATGTTTACCTCAAAGTATCTTGAGGAGAGCAGCTTGCATTGTTACAAGCTCTTGGCTTTCCATTCAGCTCAGCCTTGCTGCCTGGTTCATCTGCACTTCCAGCTCACAGAAGATTGCATATGTACTTTCTGTACTGAACTGTGTGACCTAAAGGGAATAAAAGACCAAGCAATAGTATAGATTTGGTTCTTCTTCAGAGATCTAAATGGGAAAGAATTATTGAAGATACTGTTAGGGCCCCTTGCTGAATCATCGAACTATTTTGCAGTGGTAATTGAGACAGCATATAAATACTGCATAGATATCTCTTCAGGTCCTCTTCATAGACCAGTTATATTCCATTAAAGTGCTTTTCATGTACAGGTTAATCTCTCAGAATAAAAGTGGAAAATACAGCAACAAAACAAGATGATATTTTCACTACTCAATAAACCTCTCTTCACTTGCCTGTAAATAAATTATTCCCAGAGGCATCCCCTCCAGGGCTCCTGAAAATGCAAAAGGGCATGGAAAGGAATTAAAAAATATCACAGCCTGATCCAACACATTCATAGTATATATTAAAAACAAACAAACAAACAAAACAGCACATCAAAGTCTGTCCTGCCTCACTGATTTACATGGTATGCAAGTTAAATCAGATTTGGACCCAATCTGACTGTAGGAATACACGCCTCATGCTCCCATTGATTGAGATAAAGGTGAAAGCAACCTCCCAGTTGATATAAAGCAGAAAAGCTGGTGTTTATGAAAATGAGAATGGCAAATCAGGCTTGATGATCAAGACAAATCCAACGTGTGAAAGAAGGAGTAGAACAAGCTGCAATATCACCTCCTGTGATTTCCTGTATATCACTCTTTTTTTCCTGTCCTGTGATTTTTTTTTTTTGATTTTTTTTTTTTAGTACCAGAACTCTATCTACAGCAACTGAACAGCACCTGATATATTTTGGATTCTATGACAGTGTAACTACCGGTGACAAAAATACATTCTCACTGCAGCTGCACACATAGGAAAGTATTTCAACACTCATTGCTGGGCTGATTTCACATTACAGGTTAAAAAAATAGAAATGTCCCTCCTAAGGGAAGTGAAGACCTACAATATAATGTCTAGATTCCAGTATCAGGGTACTTCAATAAACTGAATTTATTTACAGTCTATATAATTGTATACTATGTGCCATTCAGTTTTGACACCTCTGTCCTCCTCCTATCCCAAATTGTTGTATAATAGTATTGCATATTCTGCCAGACAATTGTTTCTTGCCCAAGCAGTGGTCACACCTTCTTCATGGGCCTTGTATTTCCTCTCAAAAAGGTTGTTTAAAGGAGTTCATAAAATGCTTTGGGATCTTCGGGGATGAAAGGCACTATATAAATCTCAGTTATTACTATTAAAAGAGCACTGAGTGAGTTGTCTAGAGGCAACTCCAGTATGTGGTTTGGCTCTTTATTGATAAATCATAGAAACCTGCATTACTGGTCTGCTTTACTGTATACGAAACAAGTGTTGGATGACACCTTGTATTTCACCAGCTGCTTTCCTGCACTTTCTCAAAGAAAGTAACACAATATATGGCCCACCTGCTGTGAGAACATCTGAAATACCACAGACAGTAAAAAGCCTTTGAGTAAAGTTCTTCCAGAGAGTCTTTTGTTGATATACTCAATCTTCAGACAATATCTCTAGTTTTCCATGGAAAAGAACTATGCTTATATCACGGTTCATTTTTTTTATGTGCATCAGAATTTGATAAGAGTATGTTTTTTTAAAAAAATGTTCTTTTTCCTTTTGTTTTAGGCTTTTGTTTTGTTTTGTTTTTAATTTTCATTTAGGTCTGCACAAAGAATCAATCAGCCCATTATTACCTCATTCCTAGCAAGTACAAATTTAGCTCCGGCAAGAGTCCTTTTAACAAAGGAGTAATCTTGTATCCTTCACTTATGTAAGTAAATTGTCAGATGTTAGTGGAACTAATTACAAGAGCATTGCTTTCTGCTTTCATCAGGACTTCAAGGCCTGATTGAAGCATGGTCAATATACAGCACTGTCTTCCAATAACATCTTTATTCCAGATGTTGATTTAAAAAGTAGTGTCCTCTTTGAAGAGTGTGAAAGAACTTTGTAAGCATTAATTCCTCCAGTCACCTGGAAGGGGGCTACACCCATCCTACCAGCAGGTCGACTGGGTTGCAGCAAGGCTAGGTGGTTCATCCAACACAACATCATCAGCAACTGAGCCACGTTTTCCACAACCCACACAATTCTCGTCATTAAATTCCGCTTGATTCCCTACCAGCACTCTGTGTCTTTGATTTATACTCAATTCCTTTAGACCCACAAAGCAGCCACTAATTGTACTCTATGTACACAGTGGAATGGGACCTTAAGGGATAGGTTTTTAGTAGCTCTGATGACACCTTTCTAGTTAGTGCGGTGTAGCAGTATCCTATTTAAGATTGCTTTGTTTAATTATTTAAGAGCCATTATGGTAACTGGATATACTCTAACTGTAATTTATTAACTCATACACTTGAATTATCCAAGCCTGTACATCCACTTCACAGAATTACAGAGGAACTTGAATAAGGTAATGGTATCAAAATGCTATGGAATATTCCCTCTGCTCTGAGAAGTACAGTTCTCATCTCTCACAGCAAAGGGGTTCATAAGCATTTTCAAACTATGCACTAAGACCGTAAGAATCATTTTATACCAGCAGCAGTTGTTCATATAGGCACTATTAAGAAATGTATGCATTTTATATATATGTATGTATAAGTAAATATTTACACATATGTATGCATTCATAGATACATCTTCAATGTAATACTATGTTTTGCTTCCCTTTTTTTGTATAAAAAATGATACTGCACCCGTCTGTTCATCCTTCTTTCTCTGCTGCTCTGAATATGCCTTCTTCACACCCTGATCCTTGTCTCTTTTTCCACTCTTGTGCTTTCTTGTTGTCTACGTGTCTTGTTTAACATAGGTTGCCATGTTAGATGATTCCTTTCTCACTAGAAATACTGCCCATTCCCCTGAATCCCTCTTCACCATCTTCATCTGCATACACTGCCTGCCTTTCTCCTGCCTGCCTGCATGGGACATCTTTTTTTCTCTGGAAAAAGACAGCTCTGGGAGCAGCACCGTGAGAGTAGTTCTTCCTTGCTCCGATATAGTGTCTGTTCTTGTCATCAGCAGCTAGATTCTCTTCTTGCCATTCAGGCACTTTTACACATCTCAGAGCTGTCATTTGCAAAAAGAATAGAGACACATGGAGCAGCAGATGAAGAAAAAAAAACCTAGAGTAAATCATGTGAGCAACCAGCTCCCTGAAAGCCATAGCAAGCACTCACAGACCATCTCAGTGTCATAAATTAATTTGGAGCTGCTCAGAAAGGAAAACTTTTAGCACTCAAGATTCTTACTTACAGCAGTCTCTTCAGCAGAACATTGCTTTAGTTACAGCATGTATCCTTCTTAACCCAGGATGCTTACCAGAATTCTGCTGTGCTCCAGACAATATGTCATAACCATCATGAACCTGCAGAGCCATTATAGCTCCTGGATTCTGGGCTGCAGCATCCCTGCTGTTCAAATATACTGGCACAGGACAGAAAACTGATAACAACAATTCTACAAAGCTTTTGAGCCAGGAGAAGAAAAGGATTGCAACCAAATACTGCCTTGGAGGCTCAGATGTTCTAAAACAAAAAGTGGGAAAACTCATAATTTACCTGGTCTGATCATTCTTGCAAAAAAAAGTAATTTGCTCTAAACTAAGAGCTTGCCAAAAAAGAAAAGTTAGGTAGGCATGCCTGAGAAAGATTATTAGCAGATACAGAATGCTTTCCTGCACAAACAGAATTGTGTAATCACTAATGTACAACATCCCTCTTACACTTAACCTTTATGTGCTACCAAAGTACAGTGTCAAGACTGTCCTTCCAGCACATGTCTGTAACTGAAAGCTTTTAATATCCTCCTTCCATCTCCCTCAAAGCCAAGTTATCAGGAACATAGAAAGATTTAACCACTTATTAAACAGTGCTATATTGTCAGGCAATATGTTATTTTCTGCAGGGCACTAGTGAATTGAATGCGCAAGAGAGACAAGTGTCTAACAAAGAAAAAGTTGCTGCATGACAAGGATTGCTTCTCCTCTCCCAAGGAACTCGACTAGCAAGGAAACCTCCTTGTGGAGTACAAAACAAAGCAATCCTACGACAGCAAATGAGGCAATGGGAAATCACACAAATAAAGATGTAGAAAGAGACTGGGTGACACGAAATTTGTAACTTTTATTGTAAATATTGCTTCAATAATAAATGAAAACTTGGGCCCGAATTGCTTTGATTAGCTGGCTCATGATGAACCCATGTCTCCCATTTTTCTGTAAAATGGAGTGGGAAAAACCAACTCTCGCTGTCATGTTGTACATCACCACTCTACAAACATGGCACACAGCAAGCTGGGTACAGGAAACAGCTGAGAATCAGGCCTTGTGGCAGGCACTCATATGCTTAAGAACACAAAACAAATATCATTATATATCTATGGGCTTTTAACACTGTAGGAAAGCTGTCATTGGGTATTGCTCCAGTGAAAGAAAATGCAACAAACAGTCCTCCCATGGCAATATTACCACATCTTTACTGCACGGTTTGGATGCAGGCATACATACTCACATAGAGAGGTCAGAATGAGCCTATATTCAGCTTTACTGTCCCACAGCTTCAGCGTAGTGACACCTGCGCTGTCTGTGGAGACAAAAGCAGTGCAAACAGTTCAGGACTCCTCCATTTCTATGCTGGTAACTCTCATCTTCCACTGAGACTGCGGCTGATAGAGAGTTCCTCTAGCTCATACTTGCTTCCTGTCTTTAATGCTGTGTCTAAATCCGTAAGTAGAAGTTGATGTACAATCATGAGTGATACACAAAAGTCACCAACACTTCTGCACTCTTCAGTTTCTGAAACCCAAGACACACCAACCAACCTACTTGCCTCTGCAAATCTCTTCATAATTGGAGGACACATGGGCCTGGTTGCAGTCTTCTTTTTTTTTTTTTTTTTTACTTTGGACAGAATTCCACCAGAAAAAGAAGAAGCAGCCAAGAATATATGGGTGCATGGCAACCTTGAGTCTTGGGCTTCCTATGAGTAGCTATTTTAAAACTGTAGGCTGTAACTTTTACGGGGCTTGGAGCATCCAGTGCAACTTCTCTCACATGGCCTGATGAAATCCTAAGCACAGTTCTAAGGTGAGGAAGAAAAAAACCCCACAAAGCAACCCCCCAAACTGAATACATTGTGATTTCAACAGAAAATAAAATATTAATTTAAAAATTCAAATTCAAAAATACAGCCGCATTAATTACACAGTTTAGTTTTCTTGTCTATTTCACCTTTTAAAAAAAGGGGAATTGTTTTACATTCAGCAAAACAAACATTTAATTAGGCTTTATAATTCACATATAATTGAATAGAATACATGCAAAAGGGTGTATCCATCTCATTTTATACTGTTGCTTGAATTAATATAGCATGGCTTCATAAACAGTGGCTATAGCCTGACAAAATAGAAGTGTATTGTTTTTAAATGAAACATTAAACCCAAGGACATTTGCAAACTGTTGCATATTCAACCATTTAAGCTGCTTTCCTCCTCCTTCCTACATTTAGTATGGGGCATGGCTAGCAGAGACTTCTTCTATCACCCTTTGTAAAGCGTTAACGTTTCTCATCCAGCATGTGCCAGGTAAAGCTGACAGCCTCTGAGACAAGCTTTTTGAAATGATCTGAAATAACGGTGTTGGTATTAAACTTCAAGATCTCACTTTCCAGGGGTTGCAAAGAAAGTTCCCACACCCACTAATGGTGCCCTGTGCATATTTGTAGCCACGTCTTACCTCATTATACACACATATATAAGGCACATATGCCTGTACTTTGACCACGCTTTAAGATTTTCAGCTACTTAGTGGATGAAGCGTTAAAAAAGAAGCTGGCTATGAATGTGACAGTGGGAGCTGCCAGAGTCAGTGCCCAAAACTTTACAAAGGCTGACCCTTCTTTTAACAGTGACTTTCAGCTTTTGAAAAGACAGTCGTCTCCCAGGTCTGAGCCATCCTCCAGTCTTTGTGCAGACAGGTCAAGTAGACCTGGGTGTTCTTGAAAAGTCATAAGCAACACAAAAAAGCTAATGCATATAATTAAGTTGAAGGATACAGACTCATTAAATCATTTCTGCAAAATGATGAGAAGTTGCTAGCAATTAGATTGCTCAGTATGCTGCAGAAGAAATTGCTCTGGACCTAAATTTGACACAGGGAATATAACGCTTTGTGTATCCTCCTAAATAATCACACCAAGCCAGAATAAGAAAACAGCACGTTGGGGTTTTTAGTCTGAGTCTCAATTACTGCTACTGTAGTAGAATAATCATATGAAAAAGTCAGAAAAAACATCCTTCAACTGCACATATGGGTGTAGCTATGTCTTACTGTAAATAAAAAAAAATAAAAAAAAAAAATAAAAAAAAAAAAAGGAGTTTACTTACCTGTGCGCACTTACCATTCAAAATACAAAAGAAACAACATGATTTCTGTCAGCCACAAAGCAGCTTTGAAATTTTCAAGCACGGAGCGGGAAGGCGGGCGGGAGCCACCGGGAGGCAGCATCGTCCCTCGGCCGCGCAGGCTCCGAGCCCGGCGCGGCGCAGCGCCCGGTCCCGCGGGGCGCCCGGGGGCAAAGGGAGAGCCGGCGGGGCTCGGGGGCTGCTGCGTTTGAGAACGCAGGAGCAGTGTTCAAAATAGAGGCAATAAAAGTGACGTGCGAGTTTTGCTAGTTACCCAAGACTAAAGTGGTTCGGGTTTTTTTTTTTTTTTTTTTTAAATAGCATCATCTATCTTTCTCCTGAACAACCGCGGTATAACAAATAAAGAGGGCTCTAATGAACAAACCAAAATGTTATGTGCTTATGAAAGAGCTTTTTTGTAAATTAGATATTAAGGAATGTCTACAGAATGAACACTTATCTTTCAAAACTGCAAAATGCTATGCAAAAGGAAGAAACTGAATGGTGATTCAATCACTCACTCCAACTGAGTGGTGATTCAGTATGGCTCTCAGTTGACAAAACCCGTTACAGTTGTGGTTTATTAATTTTCCACTCTATCATCCCCCTTGATTATAACCTCACAAGAAGAAACAAAGCTATGTGTGGCACAGATGAAAATCAGAAACCACAGAAGCCTAAGAGACATCCCGTTCTTATACTGTCCCTCATCTGAATAAAAGTCCACAAAATCCAACCTGATTGTTCTTCCAGATACAGCTAAGGTGGTTTTTTTTTCTTGTCTTTTTTTTTTTTTTTTTTTTTAATGTAATTAACAATTCTTTTGCAGCTTGAAGAATGTTGTAGGTCTTTTTCACACCTGCATTCCATGATTCTGAAGGAATTTCATAAAATCATTCAACTCTTGCTTGCAACAGCTGTCAGAAAAGGCTTTAATTAATATTTTTGTCTTATGCATTTATTATATTTTTAAAAGCTGCCATAAACTTGGAAAAATACAGCATTAATTATTTTTTTAGATATTTTATAACGAAAATAACATATTGAAAATGCTGTTTCAAATAATGCTTTATGATCTCTATTGGTCCATATGAGCGAGAGTTTAATTCCTGAAGCTGATCATGCTATAACATTTTCCTTTTCTGCTGTTACCCACAATATTTCATATGCAAGATATTTGCCTTTTTTCACCTGAAGATAGAAACACACATACCTCTAATTATTGATAAATGTGATATCATGTCCCTTGACTGCCCAACAACAATTAACCCAGAAATATCTGCTGATAGTATGAACTATAGAAACCCTTATTATCATGTAAAGAACCCAAAGTGAACAATTTTGAGGAACATTATGCTTGGAATTATTTAGCTCACTACACAAAATACATTGAGAGAAACACAATACACATCTCAATTGAAACTCCTCTTTAGTCCAGAGGTTTTAATGTTAAAGTGAATCTAGCAGGTTAATCCGTGGGAATATCAAATGTTGCCTGGTATATCTGCCTGTGCCAAAAGCGTGTGCTTAGGCAGGTGGGAACATCTGGTTTTAATTTTGCTTCCACTCAAAGGCAGCAAAATGCAAATGAGCTCCAGGTTTGATAGCTGTGCTCCTGCAAGAGTGTGTCACCCGAGATGATGGATACCAGCAGAAACCTGAGCCAACGGCATTAAACAGTTCTGCTTTTACACCTGGCTTGCACTCTGCCGTGCTCCAGAGTAGGCAGAGTTAGCCCAGTCAGAACATGAAGATAACATCAGGGCACCAGAGGTGGTTTGCTGTATGGGGTGCTAGCTGAAATCTAATCCACTGCTCTGTCATAGTTATCTTTGGACAATTTTCTGTGCTTTGGATCTTCATCTACAAAAGAATAATTAATTATCATGGTATTGTAGAAATAAATCAATTTATGACTGTCACGCACTTTGATACTGTTGTGATGAGGTTCATACAAAATACTTCAGAGAGGTCCTTAGAGCTATCTTCTACAAAAGTGCAGTAAACTAGAAAGGAAGAGTTTATATGCCTCAGGCATGAGGCACCCTCCAGCTTCAGGACGAGGAAAAAAAGATCTGTTCATTTGATGTATTTATTTATTTTTACTTGCTGGACAAAGGGAACAAAGAGCAGTCATTTAGTTCTGCTCCAGAGAGGAAAAAAAAAAAAAAGCAAAGTTCAACCAATATTCTGGCTGTTTGCCTTTATTAAAACCAAACTGTGAAATTATAAAGTCAAGTTAAATGTGGGATTCAGACGGATTTATGATTCACACAGTCAGTGGTTACAAAGCAGCTCTGCCCCCACACTGCTTGTTGTCTGCGCTGAGAGTCCCAGAGAGTCCACTCAGGAACCTGTGATGACATGGCTGCGTGTTTTCACTCCTGTATTAATGAGAGTTAACAATCCTACAAAGAAAGTTCATTTTTTAAAAGTTGGCATTTCTAACCTTGATGTCAGAGGTAACCTGCAGGTAGGAAATAGTTTCACTGATGTTATTAGACAACTTAGTTGTTGACTTAGCCTCAGACATCTGGGGTTACAGGCAACCCAAAGAGGTTTCTTGAATCATTTGAACCCAGTAGCTCATCAGAGAGCATATAGGAAATTATATTTCCCATGTTGTTGCTACAAATTACGCCATCCAGGGAAGACAGTTCCAGAGAAATCTGGAATTTGACCAAATGAAACTCACCTACCTGCATTATTAGGACCATGAATTTGTACAGGACTGAGTATTATTGTTTATTTTTTCTTTTTTATTTTTTTTACCTTAAAGAACAGTATTATTTCTACAAGTTGGTGGGAGTGGAAACCTATAAACAACTGTTGATTGGTTGTGAATTACAATACTCTTGGAATTGTACAGAGTAATAATCATAATTAATAACAGTAATATTATGTACAATGTCATGACCTGGTAGAAAGTCTTTCATCTATAATTAATTATACTCCTCATTTTGGATAGATATCTTTTTAGAAATGGGCATGACAGTATTTGTCCTGATCTATTTAACTGCTAACATTAGTCTAATTTCACTCACCATGAAATTTTGTTTCTGATTTGCACCAATAAAAACAAAATCAGACTCATAATTCCTGAAAATTACCTTAAAACTAACTAAAGCTTTGCTTGCTTTTACCAAGGCACAGAAATAGAATTTTTTTCCTTATAAAAATAAGGTGAAAAAATATGCATTTACTTACCTTTACTGTCTGGAAGTTGCTGTTAATTTCTTCCATGTTGATAATGCAGCAGCTGCAGAGCTAAAAGATAAGCTCAGAGGACACTTGTTTTAAAATTTGCTCTTTGGAGAGTTATTAGATTTATGTGCTTTTTTATGGAAAAGGGCAAAACAAAAATGATGAAAATAGAATGCATAAATAGACCGTGTACCTAGTTATGTATCATAAATCATGCAGATTAGTATTTTTAACCGGGGAAAGGCAACACAAGAACAATGAAGAAATGTAGATGTTTCTAAACCCTAATGTGATGTTCTAAACCCTATTCTGCTGTTCTCGAGGCACTAGAAATGCACATATACACAGAGGTTTATAGAGCTTTGCTTACTTCTCAAAGGGAATTGATAAATGTGAGAAGGTATCCCAAGGGGTTCCCTTAGTTTAACAAAAAGAAAAGTACTTTTCAGTACATTGCTTTTTCCTCACGTCTTCCCTCAAATAAAATGAATTATGCACACAGATTGTTTATTGTCAGTTTGCATGCTGTGGAATTTCTGTTGTAATAAGTCTCTGAGGACTTCTCTTTAAATGCTTTTCCTGTTTTTATCAGTACAAATGCTTATCTCAACTCCAACATTTTATCCCCCCTACTTAAAAAAAAAAAAAAACCAACAACCAACCAACAACCCTAAACATTATTAATTTGAAGATGGTGAGATACCTTGTAAGTGTCTGTCTCCCTGCATCTTTCCATCTGGCAGAGCAAATGGAATAGGAAAGTTTATGTTCCTGCAGCATCGATTGTCAGATCTTTTGCATTTCTTATATACTTAGAAAACAGATTTGTGAGGTGTTTAAGTTAATTTTGTAACTCAATTTGCTGTAGGATTTAGGAATAGTCATTCACAACTAAGAAAAAAAAAAAAAAAAAAAAAAGAGTGTATATAAAAAAAACAACCTGAGGATATTTTTATGGTAACTCCATTCTGTACACAAATATGGCAATTTTTTTTTTTAAGCAGATGCAGTTCTGCCTTCTTACCCCCAATAGCTCGAAGCATGAGATCTGTCAGGATCCAGAAAATATGTAGAGCAATGCCTAACAGTCAAGGCACCTGGTTTGGAAAATGTCTTCTGAGAATGGTGGGGACACATACCCAAAAAGACAAATGCTGCCAAAATGCGCTTGTAGCTTCTTTCTTTATAAAAACCTATCTGCAACACTATCTGTCTTTATAATAGCTCAGTAGTTGCACAATTTACCCAGAAAATGTTGACAACTAACTTGTATGCTTTGGGAAGATTCTCCCCTCTCAGAAAGCTGCTCTGGTCAGTTAGCAGTTCACTGTTTCACATCCTTTCTCCTCCTGTCCTAGAAAACTTTCCTCCTTTTCAACACAGGTGAACACTTTGAATGTACCTACAGGCTACTATGTTCTTCTTTCAGCAATGAATTTAAAAAAGAAATAATGAAGTTGATTATTTTAAGCAAGTTGAGACTCCAGGACTCCACATTCTTAAGCCAAGGTATTAGGCACTAGTGTAAATGCATTTCTGATTAAGTGTTAAAAGCAGTAGGTTATTTTGTAGAAGGAGGCTTTACAATGTTTTTAGCACAAGATTTTCTTTCCATTCTTTCAGATTAGGCATCTTCCCCTGTGAACCCGTTTTGAGTCTGGACTCTGAGGAGGCTGTGTAGCATCTCCCTGGCAGAACTGGCTGTGGTGCCTAAATTGCAGTGAGGACACAAACACCGGATTTCTCCCATGCTCAGAATTTTCCACTGGTAACTGCTGAGGTCCTAGAAATTCCCTAATGAATCTGAGAGTCTTTGGATTGCCTCCCCAAGGGAACTGTTTCTCTCTGCAGCATTGCAGAGAGAGCACATAGTCAGTTTTGGCTTCCATTTCTTGGGACGAGCCACCTAAAAATTAACCACTGCAAAAAATCACTGCAGTTCTTTATCCATCTGTCTTTAGTGGTGGTGTGAGACAATTTTACTCTGAGTTGCTAGTACTGAAGGAGCCCTACTTCACTGATGTATTGCCACTGAAAACAGCTAGGCAGAGAAGCTGTTCTTGGAGGATATCTTTGCTCACTGAGGCAGATTATAGTACTCCACGCACTTACACAGTCTTGAAGAAGTAAGAAGATGCAGCAGGCTCATTTTGGCTCAGGTTGCTGTGGCTCCCTGTTCCCATTATAAATGTACTCGTTAGAGGCCATCATAAAAGGTCTGCATATACGCTTGAAGTTAAATACCTGCACAACCTTTGGTACAATGGGGTCATAGCCATTACCAGTTATATTGGTAGTTATTTTCATCTCCTCTCATGCTAGCTTGTTTTCTGTATTTTAAAGAGGCTACCAAATCACTATAATGTCATTAAATATTGTCAGGACATGAAAAGCTTGGTGAAGAACTTCCTTTCTTAGAGAAAAAAAGAAAAAAACTAAGTAAAAGCTGTATCATCCCTTTGTCTGAATATTGAAATAATATAATAGCACTCAGGATTTCAACCACTACTACGACAAAAAACCTATCATAACAGATTTCAACAGATGATTTATTGCGTGTGGCTCACAGACCCCATTATGAAGCAAATTATGAAACCCAAACCAAGCCATCTTCCATTATGCTCATAAAAAGCATCTGGCTTCTTTACTGAAAGAAAACAAAACACAGGCTCTAAAACCACCAGATAACTTAGACCAAATGCGGTACAAACAAGGTTATGGACCCCTGTTACACCCTAACATTCTCCTGCTAGTGCCATGTTGTCTTTAACTATGAGACAGTTTTATCAAACACTACCAGCTTTTCATCTCCTTTTCCCAGTGTGTTAATAAGGTTTAATTATTAAAATAATCACTTGCAGTAGAACTACATTTCCCAGACTGTTTTGCAAAGCAGTTATTTTTCAATAACTCTCAAGGCCAAATAACAGGAAACCCTCTTCTTAAACCTTTATCAGGGACTGGGTTTTAAAACCCAGTCAAATCAGCCACTATGTACAGCAGAGTTGTTCTCCACTCAGGGTATGCAGGTATTTGTAAACAAAGACAAAAGATTAATTTTTTATAGGGACCTTATATCATCTCAGCTTACTCTACTGTAGCATCTGTACAATGTTTCCTTATAACAAAAATTGAAAGGAGAACCAAATTTTCTAAGGATTTTCTCACCACAGGAAGTATTAAATGACATGTACCATGGGAGACATCTAGGGCTATATTGAGAGCTTCAATTTTGAGGGCTTTAAAAATCTTAAAACCCACAAATGATTTGTTAATATGAGATAATACGATTTTTCACATTTTTAATGCAAGTTAACTTTTATTTATTTCAAAATGTTTAATATTAGAGCTAATCCCCTTCTTGGTAGTTTGGTTCTAAGGCTCTGGGGGATCAAAAATGGATTCAGAATTCCTGGGCTGCTTCTTTCAAATTCGGGTAAAGAAACATGTTACAGACATCACTAGCTGTGTGTGAGGCTTTGTGTTTTCTAAGGGTGGAGGTTGACAGCTTTTTTAAAAACAGACTAGAAATTACCTGAGTAAAGACTCCTGCTGAATCAGCAGAACTGGATGAAAGCAATCAGTATAAAATGATGTATGGGCTTCTTTTCGTCATTAAAAAACACAAAACAAAACAAAACAAAAACAAAAAGAAAACAAAAGTTGAGAGCTCAGTGTAAGTAAGAAAAAGCTAGCTGAGATAAAGATTATATAAACATATGGACTTGTGCAAAGCATTTGACACTGTCCCACACAATATCCTTGCCTCTAAATTGGACAGACATGGATTTGATGGATGGACAGCTTGGTGGATAAGGGATTGGCCGGATGGTCTCTCTCAAAGAGTTGCAGTCAACGGCTCAATGTCTGAGAGCAGTGACGAGTGGTGTTGGGACCGGCGCTGTTTAACATCTTTGTTGGTGACATGGACAGTGGGATCGAGTGAATCCTCAGCAAGTTTGCCAGTGACATCGAGCTGTGTGGTGGGTCAACAGGCTGGAGGGAAGGGATGTGACATCCAGAGGGACCTGGACAGGCTGGAGAGGTGGGACTGTGCAAACCTCATGGAGTTCAACAAGGCCAAGTGCAAGGTCCTCACATGGGTCAGGGCAATCCCAAGCACAAATACAGGCTGGGTGAGGAGTGGATTGAGAGCAGCCCTGAGGAGAAGGACTCGGGGATGGAAAACTATGAGCCATTAGTGTGCGCTCACAGCCCAGACAGCTAACCGTGTCCTGGGCTGCATCAAGAGCAGTGTGACCAGCAGGCTGAGAGAGCCTCTACTCCACTCCCATGAGACCCCCCCTGCAGTGCTGTGTTCACCTCTGGGGTCCCCAACATCATAAGGACATGGACCTGCTGGAGTGGGTCCAGAGGAGGCCACGAAGATGATCAGGGGGCTGGAGCACCCCCCTGTGAGGACAGGCTGAGAGAGCTGGGGGTGTTCAGCCTGCAGAAGAGAAGGCTCCAGGGAGACCTTATAGGGGCCTTTTGAAGGGCAGTTAAAAGAAAGACAGAGAGAGACTTTTTACTAAAGCCTTTAGTGACAAGGAGTCACTAAAGGCTTGTCCTTTAGAACAAGGGGTAACAGTTTTAAACTGAAAGAGGGTAGATTTAGATTAGATACAATGAAGAAATTCTTCCCTGTGAGGGTGGTGAGGCCCTGGCACAGGTTGCCCAGAGAAGCTGTGGCTGCCCCCTCCCTGGCAGTGTTCAAGGCCAGGTTGGACGGGGCTTTGGGCAACCTGGGCTAGTGGAAGGTGGCCCTGCCTGTGGCAGGCGAGTTGGGACTAGACAATCTTTAAAGCCCCTTCCAACCCAAACCGTTTTGTGATTCTGTGATTCCATGAGCGCTGAATTAGCTTATAATTTATTCCTTTTTCTTCCTGTGTCTCTTACGCATTTGAAATTACATACTCAGCGTGATTTTATTTCTGAAATAAATATGTGGACAACAGTTTCTTGTTTTAATTAACAATTACTGACATAATTGTATATTTTTCTTCTCCTGAAGGACATAAATATTAGTCCTTTCAATCTCAGGACAGTCATAGCAATGAAATGTCATAAATCCAGCTCTTTTAAGCTCCTTGATATGGATGAACCATCTTGTAAGATTAGGGCCACAAATAGCCAACAGACTTTGCTTTCATTCTTCCAGAACAAAACAACTTACTTGTTTCTCAAATGACAGTGTTTGCTTTTTTCATGTGATATCCTTTAAGTTTTTATAAGTTTATAATAGAAAAGAAAAATTAGACAAACACATCTCTTTTGAATTCCTTTCATATTTTTTATTGAATTAAGAACTTTTGTCTTACCACTACTGTAGTAATAATACTCTCCACATCTTTTTTCTGAGTCCTTTCCATTTGGAGCAATTTTGAGATTATTTTTTTCTGAGCTTCACCAATCACATATTGCAGTGCATAGCAATCTAACTAAAATGACTGAAGCATTAACATTTTAATTATGAAGATTTTATTCAGAATTTATTCTTCAAAAGCCCATAACTTTTATGTTAACCTTTCACAAGTGCCTTCCTCTGGCCTTTACATTTAGTGAGACACAGAAGACCATTAGTCTGCAGCAATTTTATTGCAGTAGGTTTTAAATGAAAAATAGACTAACCATTAACCTTTTCAGCTAAAAAGGGGTTAATTGGGAGATAGTATTGCTAGTATAATTTTCATAACTGCTGAAGACTGGAACACGTTAGAAGAGCAGTGTGGAAAACACGTGGACTCTCACGTGTGATTTACTCATTCCACATGTAAATAGATACGGTGATGCCAATTCAGCATCATCTGTGAGCTCTGAATTAACTTGAAAAAGAAATCATACCATGAAAAATAGTAAAATGGAGGGAAAGTTAGGTTTTTATCTTACGTTTAATATAAGAAGGTAAGTAACTAGGTACTTGTATAGAGATTTCAAGTCTAAAATCGTAAGTATTCGTATCTTTAGAGTGGGTGAACAAACAAGGTGCAGGATGTGTAAGAGCAACCTGCATAACCTGAACAAGTGGGATAAACATATATGTTGTCTTATATAACTTTAGGGCAAAAGCTCAAGTCCTACAGTGAGTTCTGTCCTGGTGCACTTGCATCCCGTAGAGGCAAAGGCCATTACCAGGGGCATTGTATCCAATTTTCTGGTAAGGCAGTTCAGCAGATATTAGTGTCCCCTGGACTCTTTCCTTGGGCAAACTGTTGGATTAGATGACCTCGTGGGGTCTGTTCCACTCTGTTTTTTCTTCAGTTCTATATCATGCATCTCAGTGTATGACTGTGTTGTCAAGAAAAAAAATTCCTGTTGATTTTTTCCTGCATGTAGAGGACAACAGCATCTGCCAAAGCCATCTTTTATAAAGCTGCAGTTGACCACTGGCCTGTTATGTTTAAGGAAATCTGAATATTTGTATTTTCTTCCACATGAAAAAACAGCAAGTCTTTAACACTGCCATAGTTAAATACCATAAATCTTGAAATGAAAGCATATGTTTCTTTCACACATTCCCACTTTTATGCTTTAATTTGTCCCAGCCTACCTGAAAGTGTTTTTACTCAAATTAGATCTGTTACTAGCATAACATTATAGCAGTTCTATTTATGTGATATAAAAAAATGAAATAGAAATGTATCTGGGTATACTTACAATTGGATATTTTTAGGATTGCTTTCTAATCTTGCTGTGGAAATCTAATGCAATATAGAACATAAGAGATCACATTATTAGCCTTATAGCTATAATATAGGCCATCATGAATGAAAAAAAAAGTATACAATAATGAATATTAAAAATCTAATAATTTGTGTCATTTAACATTGTATTTGTTTTATAATACAACCAAGAATATGGCACATTCATGTAACACATTCTGTTTATTGAAAAACAAATACAAAATGAGATAATTTTAACTGCATATTGTATCATGGGAACAAAAGATCTGTGGCAAAACACCAGAGAAAAAAAATCACAGTAATGAATGAAAAAATCAGTAGCTGAGAAACTTACAGCTAGGGACCCATTTGTTCTTTAGGATTGTTATGCTAATTTTGCGGACTTGCTGCAGCAGCAAAGTTAAGATTTAGGATGTATGCATCAATTGCTAGCTACTAATGCTATAAAGATATCCTTAGCTTCTCAAGGTAATTTAAAAGACCCATTCATACCCTGCTTTTCAAGCATTGCACTTTTACTTGAACTGTATGAGGTAAACTCTTTAAAAGTCAATAAAACTTAACAGTTTCCTTAAGAAAACAGAAGTGGTTTCCTTGGGAAATATTATGTTTTAATTCTCCACTAACTTAAAAAAAAATCTATCTAGAGGCCTGTGAATAAGATCCAGAATTGAAGTATTGGCCCATTGATGTATTACTTCTAAGGAAATGTGTGCTTGGATACATTTTAAGCCTCACTAAGCATTTCTTACCCAAGCTTACCTTCACGGCTGTTCACTGCCAAAATAAGAGTGCATCAGTAATATTCAAACTATTTATTCTTAGTAACTTATTTTTGACAAAAATATATTTCTCCATTTAAGTCACAGAACTGCATTAAGTCAATATTCCAAATTGTTAAAGAAAATGATTGGGTGAGGGAAACTACATTTAAGTAAAATCTTTTAGCAGGAAAGAAAGACATATTCTCTCTAAACGTTTCACTTTATAGACTGATCTATAATGAAATAGTCCTTCTTATTTTCCCTCATTTTGCTAAAACTTAATACGCGGACAGAAGTGCTGTGATATTTGTGAACATAAGGTCAGGACTATTGTTTTCCAGTTGAATTCTAAATTAAAAATCTGAAATCAGGTCATTCTCACCCATTGAATTCTCAGGCACACTTTGTAGAAACAGGTTATTTTTTTTCCCTCAGTGACTTAATCTTTCTTTTCTCACAGGCACATTTTTTTTTACCATCCCCCAAACAAACAGCTCTCTCACCTCTTATATTGCTCTATTCTATGTGTTCTGTCTTGTTTCCACAACACATTGAGGACTCACAAATCTGAGACAACCTCTGGAACTGCTGTTTAAGCCTCAAAAGCCAATCTCCTAATGTACAACATCCAGACTGTATTCCCAGAGCACTTTCCCCTGGGATTTATTAATGTTCAGATTTATTTTTTTTTAAAAATGTAACTAGATATGATATGTTTGTAGATTTTTTTTTTTCTTGCTACACCATAAAAATTCCAATACACTCCTTGCAGTTATAACCTGTCCTTCTGGATTTTTTTTTTTAACAAGGCAGGCAAAACTGACTTTCATCCCTTAAGGTGAAATTCTGAAGTTAGCAAACATCTTTAAATACACCTAAAACTGCATGCAGTAAAGGAGGCTGTAAGACAGCTAACACGATACCACCTTATAACTGTAAAACTAGCATGAGGGGTTGTGACAACTGTTATAATAACTCTCTGTCCCCTTACCCCCATGTAATGCTACTTGATGTTGTGGCCACTCGACATTTACACAGTGAATGATACTAATATAGTTTTCCTCCTACAGTTAGACAACTAAAAGGAGGATTAATCTTGATAAACAATTTTAATTGATACTTCCATCCAGACTACTTTATCTCAAATAGAGACATAAATATATGGCTATAGAATTCATATAATTATAAAACATATAATTATTATAAAAAGCTCGATTACTGTTGTAATGCAGTATCATACTGCAGAGCAGACACTTTAAATTTCACTTCATATCTGATATAAAAGGAAACCTAAAAATGAAATCAGACTGTTACTGAATTAGAAATTACTTAGTCTATTTACCCTCCAAAGCAAGAAATACTAAACTTAAAGATATAATATTTAGTTTGCTTATGGCAAAAACTGAGAGAAAGTTAAGTTTAAGGAAACATTTTATTTCAAAATATAAGATTATTCAGAACACAATGATTAGAAGTTCTATTAGAACTCAATTTAAACTTATCAAGTGACAGACTTAAAGAACGATTTATTTGTGTGACAAAATTCATAAATATAGAAGCTGACAAAATGCTGCTTTGCCACCATAGGTACTCATTTTTTCTATTACTAAGAATTATCAATATATACACAGCTGAAATCTTTTTCGAAACAACTGTTTTGCATGTACTGTCTACCTGCTTTGTGATATTACAAAATTAAGAAATGAGATACATATGCAATGCTCACATCAACATTTCAGTGTGGAGCTGGTATTGATAGGTGGCTTGAAAGCACTGGGCCATACAAGACAGAACTACTTTGTGATAAAAGTGCAGGTGACATTATTTGGAGCTAAGCAATAAAAACACGCTTGCCTTTTCAGCAATTGCTAGTGAGCTGAGCAAATCTCTGATGGCAACTGTTTGATGATTCCATTTCTGTCCCTTAACTGTCTGTATTAACAAGTACATCGGATCTTGAGAACATTTTGCATTGCTTGATCCTTCCATTCTAGAACATATGCCTGGTACTTACAAAATCAATGTTTCACATACTGATTTGCCTGTATACCTTGAGCAAGGGCTGAGTCTTGCTGTCTTTCATGGCGAGTTCATCGTCTTTCATCTGTTGCCTGTAGAAGGTGCAGAAGGAGCATGCTCCCACTCCTAAACCAAAGATGAAAGAGTTAGAATGCTTTACACCTTTTTTTTTTTTTTTTTTTTTTTTTTTTTTTTCCCCAACAGTTCCTTTGGGGCTCTCCTACAGCTGCTGTTTTTCTTCATAATCTCACTTTCAGATATGCAGACTCTTGAAGGTCACTTGAAAGCATCATTATTTTTGTGTGTACTTTGGTCTCATCACGCCATGCAAAGCATTCAAGAATTTCTGGCTCATTCTCACAGAAGTAGCTGGTGCAGTTGAGCACCTGGACTAAAACCCCCCATCTTACAGCATTTTAAACAAGAATTTTTTCTCAAAAGAAAAATGAGCATTTTACTGTTATACCTCCTCTCCCTTAAGAGAAGCTTGAGAAATGCTTTTTATAAGACTGCTTCATGATTACTCTGTCTGAGTTAACTCTGTTTAAAAGCAAATGCAGTAAACTACCATCTCCAAATGGCCTCTATTATATAATAACTTTAGTTTACCCTAGCTCTCTGAGGATCTCAGCAGTCTGAACAATGATATTTTCTGATATATTATCAGAAGAAACTATCTACAATTTTCATTCAGAATAATGAAAGAAATGGGCCATGGGTAGATCAGAAAAGAAGTCTTACAGAAAAGAGCGGTATGCAGAAGATATTAATGCAGCAGGTTTCTTTCAGGGTTGGAGTAGATAGTATTCTTCACCCTGAATAGCCATTCGTTCCACTAGGTAGCAAGGAAAAAGGCAGGGGTATTTTCAAAGCTCAGATATCCAGTAAACTCATACAAGCAGAGAGGAAAACAGATTATCATTCTGAGCTGAGTTCTGTTTATTTTTAAAGAAAACATCACCATACAGAGATAAATGTTGTGAGACACATCAGTCTTACTAGGACAAGTGATAAGTTATGGCTGATGAAGCCTTGGTAGTTAGGAAAGACAGTCTGAAAGACAGGCTTTTAATGGCACTGAATATAAGAGAAAAAAATTAGTAACAAACAATTTCACACTGGAAAAAGCTGTCCTAAGAACAAAAGAGAACGTTCATTAGCACACAACTCAATGGGCTAAAAGAGGTGCAACCAGGAAGGAGACAGGTATAACAAAGATAAGAGTGTACTGGATTTGGCATCACCCACATTCAGAGCAATAGAAGAGGTATGTGGGAGGACCAGATGCATCAAGGTTTGTAAGTCATGTTGATTGTCCAGCACTAGAGAAGACAGTCACAAAGAACACAAAGCAAACCACTTCTATATGCATACTACACAGGAAAACAGGAAAGTAAAGAGCATACAATTTTGCAAAGTCTTCTAGCAGAGGAATTTATCAATAGTACAACATTCCTTTATAGCTACAGTACAGGATCAAGAAGGTCTTTTCACCATGATAATATTGATATATTTTGCATCATTAAAATTACACGAGGTATTACCAAGTATAATAAAAATGTAAAAACCTAGATTTTTAATAAATACATGTACAAAGCCAATACTAGGTCAGAGAGCTGTAAAATCATTGCACCTTATTTAAAACAAAATTAGAAAAGACTCTTTTTGTCTCACAAAATACTTCAGAGCAGAGAAAATAAAGTTCGTCATGATGCCTACAGGCATATCATTTATTAAGGTATATGGGCATGCAGCTCCAGGACTATGTGCACTGTTACAACTGCCATTAGCAAAATGCCTAAAGGAAAGAAAAAAGCCTTTTAGATCATGACATACATGAATATAATGAAAAAGGTGGTGAACTCTCTGCAATGTATTGCCTCAATTACTGCACTAGAAACTGGAGAGAGTGTTCTGATACAGTGCATTAGCTTTTAAGACCTAAAAAGAACAATAACATGGAATGCTAAAATTTACCTGCTACAGATGATGTAATCTTTTTGCTCTGCCAATCTCATACAGTCTACTCCTACTACTACATACTCCTACTACTGTGTTCTACCTGGATACCAGGAGTTCAGGCCAGGCAGATTGTAGCAACCCACTTTTCAGCTCTCTGGAAGATGGCAGTTCAAGAAAATGCTTTTTACCATGACTATTGCACCTGAGATTTTTAAGAAAGGTGCAATGATATACTAGAAGGACTGTTTGGAATTAGCCATTATTGATACTATACCAAGACAACAACAAAACATGATGGCAAAATCCTAATGTCACAGGCAAAAGATAGAAGGCGATGCAATCTAAAATTCAATTACACTTGATGGAAAACTGGTGTTAATCATTTTGGTTATGTCTAGGAATAGAGATGCATCTAACTCTCCGGAGTTAGTGCTCAAAGCAAGTAAAAATATTTTCTTTTTACAAGACCTGAAGAACATAATGAAGATGATGACTAAGACTGGCAGAAATCTAGAGCAATTGGAGAGGGAAGGATGAAAATGGTATTGGAAACACAGTCTGAATGATTTCACAGATGATGTTTTCCGTAACATGAAAGATTTAGACATTTACTTGCTCTACTGTAGTATCTTAACTCATTCAAGGAAACACACTGTAGGCCAATACATAAGAAGGAGAAGAGTAGCCCTTCATTAATGTAAAGTTATGCTTATCAGAATAGTAGTTACTTGTGGATACTATACTTTTTTTTTTTTTTTTTTCTTCACAGATATGGACACACAGGAACAGTAGAAACTCAACATAATCAGTTCAGATTCAACAAAAATCTTCATAAAACTTTGGCTCTCTCAGTGCTGACCCTGTGATACAATAGAAAAAATACAATGTGCAACCTGAATAAGGCATATAATCCTTAAAAAACCCCCAACTTTTTTGCCTATCTTTTGTACAATACGGAATCTTTGATGCGGGAAGGGATCTGTGGAGGTGTTCTGGTCTAATACCCCTGCTCAGGCAGGGCCACCGCGAATCAATTGCTCAGGACCATGCCCAGGTGGCCTTTGAATGTCTTCAGGGATTGGAGACTTCACAACCTCCCTGGGCAACCTGTGCCAATTCTCAGCCACCCTCACAGTAAAAAAGTGTTTCCTGATGTTCTGAGGAAATCTCTGTGTCTCAGTTTTTGCCCGCTGACTCTTGTCCTGCCACTGGACACCACCTAAATGAGCCTGGCTCCTTCTTCTCTGTACCTTCCCTTTAGATATTTATATACATTAGTAAGACCTCCCCTGAGCCTTCTCTTCTGGCTGAACAGTCCCAGCTCTCTCAGCCTTTCCTCACAGGAGAGATGCACCAGACCCTTCATCACCTTCATGGCCTTTTGTTGAACTCTATCCAGTATGTCCATGTCTGTCCTGTACTGGGGACCCCCAAACTGGATATAGCTCTCTGGGTGTGGCCTTACCAGTAAGAAGCAGAGGATAAGGATTACCTGTAAGCAACACTCCTAATGCAGCCCGGGATATCATTTGCCCTCTTTGCAGCAAGGGGTCATTGCTGGCTCATGTTCAACTCGGTGTTCACCAACACCACCAGGTCCTTTCCTGACAACCTGATTTTCATCTGGGTGGCCCCCAGCATCTACCGCTGCCTGGTGTTATTCTTTCCCAGGTGCAGGACTTTCCACTTCCCCTCATTGAACTTCATGAGGTTCCTGTCAGCCCATTTCTGATATTTAATACTATAAAATAAGGTGCAGAACAAATAGAAGACGGATGAACAGGTGCATGTGACACTATGGCATGTTATAGTGACTACAAATATGGTGGCAAAGAACTTACATGCCTTAAAACCTTTTTTTTTTTTTTTTTTTTTTTTCGTAACACAAGATACTTTCTTCCTGCAACCCTTGTTTCTCTTTGGAATAAAAGTAGAGGAAGAGTGTATAATATATGAAAACAATATAACAAACCTTTTAAAAGAATAAACTTAATGTAGCTGATAATTAAGTAAGTTTCATTAGGGACAAAAATAGCCTAAATTTTGAACTATGCGGCAAAAGGCATGAAAGTGAAAGCCATAAATTCTTAGAAGAAAGCATCCAGAGCTTTTTAAAATGGTTCATGATGGATGTCTTGATATTACTCTTACCTATTTTTTTATACTGTAACCCATATGTAAGTTAAAAAAAAAAAAAAAAAGAAAGAAAAAAAGAAATGGGCACAGGAATATTGGAGAAAGGAGTGCAATGGTAATTTCAATGTGCCTAACAGAAATTGGCAAGTGATGTATTGGAACACTAAGGAAGCCAGCACCTACTTAGCAACATGCTAATCAGAACTGTGGTGAGTCACATCAAGGACATATTCAGTAGATGTGGTATTTGTGACAAACTATTTCCCAAAATAGACCCTGCTTCTATAGGTCTTCAGCTGTGTGCATTTTAATGAGCTGAAGTCTCAAATAAATAATGATTCCATAACAGTCTGTTGTGGTCTGAGCTTTAAATCATGAACCCAGAGGTAAATCAGAGTCAAGAACTACATCAGAGTCATGTAAAATCTACCACAGTCAGTGGCAGTTTGATATGATCATTGAATAAATGTAGTAACAGTAGTCACACAAAAAATATAAAGATGAGTGGACAGTAATTTAGGCAAAATTATGCATATTTAAGTGGACTTACCATATTAGGAACAAATACTTAATGGTGAAAATCCTGTTTGTTATGTTGATCCAGCAAGTAAGGAATATGTGACTGCATTCAGTTGTACAGAACCTACACACCAGGGAGAGGATGAAGCTCAGTTTCAGCCTCTTCACACACAGTCCCCAGACGTCCCATTGGCTGCATCAAAAGGCACAAGAAGTAAGAAAGTGAATCTCACCCCTGAGAGCAATGGTACTAACACGTTCCAATGCTTCTGTTACGTATGAATATTAATTCTGGCATCTACTATTTTTGCGTATAATTAAGCAGGCACACTGTCCGGTCAGACAACCGGTGCTTTAAGAGAAGTATTGGACGTTAGTCTGACACTGGTTCCCGACTGATGTACACCTATCAGACTAACTTCCTGAGGCTACCACATGCATATAGACAGCAGGATGGATGTGCAAAAATCCCTGGTTAGTTTATTATTGGAGAGTAGTGATAAACACATGTAAATCATGAATTTTAAAAGTTTGGACTCATGACTTTTAAACATTTATGAGTACTAAAGCTAATGCTGGGCAGTTCCTTCACCAAGCTGCTTTTCAAGCTTTGTATAGATTTTAGTAGCAAGAAAGAAACCAGTCTTTAAGAAGTTGGTGTTTCCTGCCTTTCCCGGACAGAAGCTCAGCAGGCTTTTCCCAGCTAACCACATCCTAGGCTGCTTTCTACGGCCCGAGGCTCATAATTTCCCATCCCTTCTGTTCTCCTCTTGTTTTATTACATCCTAGTGAATTTCATTGAAGAAAACAATATCCTGCACTTGTTATGTGCAGGTTTGAGTTTGAACAATAGGGTAAAACGTGGATAATTTTATAATTCCTCTATTATTATAGACCTGGTGAGAAACAAATCTTCAGACTTTCAGTAAGTCTTTCTCTATTGTAAACCAGAGGGAATTGGTGTAATTTGGGAAGAAATACTGTGGTCTCTTGAAACACCAAATGTTTATTTAATCAGTTACCAGGGAGAATGCGACTCTTTTCTAGAAAGGTACATTGTGTCTTACACCATTCATAATAATATAGCTACCTTTCTGTCTGAGGTGCTGTACGCTATAGAGGGACTTTAAATACGTTTTTGGCTTTACTGGCAAAGATAGGGATTATTTTGCTCCAGGTCATTCAATAAAGATTATACTCCTACATATTGTTCTGTGTCAGTTGTATGTGCCTGCCACAACACAACAGATGGCTGCATTTCAGTAGTTTTATATAGATGTATATTGAAGGTTGAAATAAAACATTCATTGTAATCCAAGTTCTTCCAGTTGCTTATATGTTTTAGTTGTATCCATCAAGCTCGATGTCATGCAGGAGAATTTTTAAAATATAACTTTGTAAATTTGATTCTGTTCATCCTGCATCAAGATTTATTTGGAATGGTTGTAGAGAGAATGTAAATCAAGTGTATTTCATATTGCAACTTATCAGACATTGTTTTATGAGATATTCCAGTGTGTAAAATACAACAAGAAATAAGATATCTTAATATATGGTCCTTCTGTTTTAAGGGTGAAAAAGCACATGTAATTCTGAGAAGGGAGCCTTAACCTCTGCTTCCAAGCTTTGAGTAAGTGATTTCTCAGGCTAGCCTTTTCTTCAAAGCTTTTTTCTCCCCATCTTGCACGGATATGACTAAGATACAAGGCAAACCTTTTTTTTTTTTTTTTTTTTTTTTCATAAAATAAACGAGTAAATGTGTGATTATTCCATTTACAGAGATAAGAACATTTTCAGTGGTCTTTTAACTGTAGCTTATCACTTAGAAGTTTCTTACTGGCTTTTCTAGTAAATGTTGGTTTAAAATGTTACTTTACCATTATGGTTTTGGCTTCAGTGATTTAGTAATTTTTCTGCTTTTCCTTTGTGCTCTGTTACAGAGAACAGTCGGTCTTGCTTCCTTTGGGCTTTTGTCACCAAAGATTCATTGATGAAGCACCTAAGGTCTAATAAGGAAGAGCCTCAAAGCTAAAGATCGGAGTGAATAATGATCTAATATACCAAGTGTATCAACTGGAAAAAAAAAAAAAAAAGGAAAATAGGGTTGAGCAAGGTATTTTAAACTTTGCTCCTCTTTCCTGTCAAACAGGCTGCTCCTGAAACACAAACCCACTTACAAAGGCCCATGAGTGTAATTCATCGGAAATAAGATTTTCCGGCTCGTATTTATGAAGTGCTTTGTATTACTGAGGGCGTAAGTACAGAATGTTGGATAAATGAGAGCACCGCTGTCCGAGGGAGGAAACCGCGGGTTTCCCCCTCCTGTAAAAACGCATCTTGCCGTTTTTCCTTCCCCCTCCCCTAGAGATCTGACGGGGAGGGTCAGGCCGCTGCCCTGGCTCCCCCGGGCCCCTTCACGCCCCCCGGTGCCTGGGGGAGCGGGCCCCGCGCGGCGGAGCGCGGCCGGCAGAGGCGGGACGCGGCGGGCGGTCCCTTCTCCCCTCGCCCGCTCCAGCCCGGCGCTCAGGGCGCTCCCGCAGGCCGAGCGCCCCCGCAGCCGCCCGCGCCGGTGGGGTTTTCGCGTTTCAACGGCCCGCGAGCTCCCGGAGGGGGACCAGCGGCGGCTCTGCTCTCCGCAGAGGGTCCGCTGAGGCTTACGGGGACACCGCGCTCGCTGCCCGGCTCCGCGCAGCGACAGCAGCCCGGCGGGAGCGTCCCCGCAGCGCCGCGCGGCAGCGCCACCCCTACCCCGTACCGGGGCGGGGAAGGACAAGAGTAACAACCAACCAGAAGCTGCGCGTGGCTCCTGACTGACAGGCCACACCACCCAATAGGAGCCGTCACCTGAGTAGGCGGGACGACAGTGACGAGGCCTCTGCTATCCCCGCCCAGTAGGAGGAGCCGGAGAGCGGGGCACCGGCCCTGGGCGTGGCTCGGCGGTCAGGGGGCGTGGCTTAGGGCCCCTCGGGGGCGTGGTCTCGGATGGGGTATTTAAACCTGGCGCGGTGGGGCTCGGCCCGTCAGTCGGCGCGGCGCCGCGGGAGGGGCGGGAGTGTGCTCTGCGCCAGCCGCCGCACCCGCTGCTTCTGCCTCTACGCGCCCGTGTGCGGGAGTGGGAGGGGGAGCGGGAGCTGTCCCGCCTTGGTCAGCGTCTCCTGGGGCGCGTCTCTTCCTCCGTCCCTCCCAGCCCCCTGCGCCTCCGCAGAGGGATTTCTCCGCGCCCCTTGTCCGGTGTGGGGGGGCGTCCCCCCGGCCCGCGCCCCTTCCCTCCCCGCTCCCGGCCGGGGGTTTGCGGCGCTTCCTTCTGGATGCGTCCCCGCAGCCCCGGGCGGGAGGCGGCCAGGGGGAAGCGCTGCCGCCGAGGATTTACCGCCGCCTGGGACTCGGACCCGCGCCGCCGCCGCTCCCTTCCCCGCGGGGGCACCCGGCGCCCCGGCTCCGCTGCCGCTCCAGGCCGCCGCCGCCATGGATGAGAAGTATCTGCCCGAGCTGATGGCGGAAAAGGACTCGCTGGACCCGTCCTTCACCCACGCCCTGCGCCTGGTCAACCAAGGTGAGGGCCGGCGGGAGCCGAGCGGGGTCGCCTCGTCCCGCCGCGGGGGCGAGCGGGTCCGGACGGGCTGGAGTTCGTGGCGGCCGCCGAGGGGGCTCGGTGAGGGGTTTACTCGAGAGAAAAACACTTGGTGGGTTTTTCTTGTGTTCAGGCTAGTGGTGTTCAGGGGCTCCTGCCTCCTTCCCCTGGCAGGGCTGCGCGGAGCAGTCGGGGGGTCCCCCCAGCGCCGGCGGCCGCTGCCCGGGCAGGGCTCCGGCTGCCGCTCCGCGCTGCCCGGTGGAGCTCAGCGGCGCTTGCCGGGCTGCTCCGCTAGCGGACAGAGCATCTCTGCCGAGCAGCCCCAAAGCCTGGGCTCCCTTCCCAAATCTCTCCTCTTTCATAGGTTTCTCTTAGGGTAGCAGAGGCACGATCGCTCAGCGCTTCAGTTATTCTAAGTTGAATTGTTGTGTAGAACAGCTTGGGTCTTCTGCCCTCTGCTTGGGCTTTAAATGGATTCAAACCCCGAAAGGTGTTTCTGAACAATAAATAGCTTGTTTAGGTATGTGTGAGCCTTTTTGAAAAGGAGCCTACAACCTGTGTCCTTTCCTAGGAACTTTTAGCTCTGCAACTCAATATTACAGAACCGACAATATGTTTTGGTGAATCTTTGAAAAACCCAAAAGTATATTTACTTTTTGCAATTATGTAAGTCCAAATAATGATTCCTACCCTTTCTGATTCTACATGTCAGGCTTTACAGTGTGAGCTCTGTTTTGATGCTGTACTGAATAGAAAAGTAATTCTGTGATCTAGAGTATGATTTACTGCAAATCTGGGAATATTGTATAATTGGCAGGTGACTTTCAGGTTTCAGGAGAGACAAACACTTGATATCGTGCTTGTGATGGTCAAGGAAAATAAGTGATGAGCTGGTCTTCTAATACAACTTAGTGACAGCTGAAATGATTTTGGCTTCAAGTGAAGTGATTACAAAGCTGTGCTAGTGTACTCTGCTTCCTTTAACAGGAACAGGTCTAAATCAATGGGGCTGCTTTTAATGCATTGTTGTAGTTTTTGATGTGTAATGGTCTGCCAATGCCCATCTCTAAATCAGGAGGAGAATCAACTATTGTCAGAAATATTCTGGAGTTAAGAGTAGCTGTCTCGGTTTCAGCTGTGGAATGCATATGCCATGTGATTTGTAGCTGCGTGCCCTTGGACGATTGGTATTTTGTGTATTTTTCCTAACTGAATTTGTAATAATGTCACTGTTGACAGTGAGAGAGAGAGCTATGTTAATAGATACTTGTATTGTTTGCTATAAATAATTAAAACTTAGCTTGATGACTGAGAACTTAAGGCTGCAAATTAGTGAAGTTCTCCAGATAGTGAAGGAAGAATTTTTTGCGTATGTAAATTATTTTAGGAAGCTACTGCACTACGTGATTTACTATTTTACAGCATTTATAGAAGTAGATATGACTGTATAACTGTTATCAAAATTTTGACTTTTGGGGACTATGATAGTTTTTTGAGGTTCTCACTGAAATGAGAAATTATAGGACAGACAAACTTCTGCCTGCTTTCATCATGTAATATGTGGTGTCTACATGTCTTACAAAAATAAATTGTTATCAGTGAGAAAATGAACATAGTTGAACATGTATACAACCTTTTTATTCTAGTATATCTAGATTTTTTTACTTTGGAAATGAAGTCTTGTGTTAAATCTGAAGTGTTTCCTATGTTAGAGGCAGGTGAAAAGATTAAGCAGGGTAACTATCAACTGGTTAACAGCAGTGTAAAATGCAAAATTGTATAGTATCTGTGTAAAAGAGGTATTTTAGGCAGCTGTAGAACCAGAGAATCACATAAGGTGAAGTGACTGTATAATACAAGTGGGAAATATCAGATGTTTTACAAACCCATCCTGTCATGACGGTAACTATCAGTGACTGTTTTTCCATCTCAACTGTGATAATTCTGTGCAGTTAAATGAAGCAGAATATTAGTGGAAATTATATATGTAATAGTTCTGACTTCATATGTCAGGTGCATGAGTTCTATGCTAGCTCAGTGAGCAGGCAAATGAAATGGCTTCTCTAATTTTAAGTGGGTTTGTTTAGTTTTTAAATTTAGAATAAAACATGTTTCTAAGTTTGGCTTCTGCCAGGTATGTGTGAGAATGTCTTAGCAGAGGTTTAAGGGCTTAAAATAAACAGCTTAATTATATAATAGCATTTTGATGTCTTAATACTATTATATTTACTGTCTGTTACCTGAAACTGAGATACTGTAGATCAGTCAACTTTCTTTGGAAACTCAAGGCTGATTTATAAGAACTGTATAGTTCAATTGGTAAATCCTTCTGAGATGCTGAAGGAATTGAAGTGTGTGTACTGCTTAGACAAGAGCCAACCGGATTGCTAACAAATTTCTAAGCATGTTGAAATTTGGTTTCTAGTGAAAAGTCCTGTGCCTAGAGTTACAAAATGTGTTAATTATAGTTCTCAAATGGAAGTGGACACATTTGCATATTATGCTTATAATTACATATTGTAATTTTGGTATGTACAAATTACATAATTTTAAATGATATGGGGAAAAAAGTGGAGCTTGACATGCTCTGAGTTCCAGGGTAGCCTTTCAGTTTAAAAAAACCAATGTGGAAGATAACTAAGATGCTGCAAGAATACTTCTGTGGGCAGTATTATTAATTTATTTTTCAGAATTAAGAGATGATGGCATGGTCTCTTGACTGAGTAGAACCATGTTTTAAGCATTTTGAAAACATTAAAATCCAAGATCAGTATCCTTTATTGTGCCTGCATGGTAGTGCTGATTTTTCTTGCTAAAACTCTGCTCAGGTATTTGACTTGTCTCTTTGGGACACAAATATAAGAGCAATTACTTGAATTTTGTTTTAAACAGTCATTGAAACATTCAGCTGCTGCTTAAATTTTAGAACAGTAGGAATCTTGCAGGAGACTTGACTATATACTTTGCTCTAAGATTTGAATATTAAGCCTTCCTAAAAAGAGGATTTTTTCCTGTAAACCTTTAAACGTGTTATAGATTGGAATTAAACTTATTTTACATGGGTAGTAAGGTGACCATGCTAGTAGTGTTAATTTGCAGCTGGTACCAGACAATGGGAACTGGAACATTATGTCCAATTATTATCTTACTGTAACTTATGTAATTGAAGAACCTTGGGAAGAATGACATACTGTGAAGAATCAAAGGTTTAGTACCTATGGATTTATATTTTTCCCATTTACAACTCTCAGGTGCTCATTTATGCAAAATTTGAAAAATGTTGTATGTGAAAGTGATGCTTGTTTCTTGTTTATCATTGCAAGGCACTGAGTAGCTTTATTTTTTTAACTTTTGAGACCTTTATTTTGAAGATGGACCTTATTTGTGTTTGAGGTTGTGTGTAAATGTTAGTAAACGTGCAGGTGTAATGTTGATTGTCATAATTAAAGTTCATGAGTGGTGCTGTAAAAATATTGGAAGATCTGTATAGAGAGGAGTTGCTTTATCTTCATTGTTTTCTTTACATCTGTGCATAGTATTGATTTATGGAAGCGTTTGTGAATATTGGGTGAAGTATGTGAAATTGCAGATGGAAAAAGCTGACTGTAAATAAAACATGTTGATACCAGACATGTTTTGTAACAGGGCAGGCATTAAAACGGATGCCTGGCAGTTGTTTGATTTGTGTACTGTTAAATGTGTAGGTGGAGAGGACTCTGTAATCAAAGTTAGGGCAGCTGAAATCCTTATGAGTCCCAGTGCCATTGCTGAGAGAACTTTTACTGCTCTGTGTGTTGTACCAGTGGAATTCTTCCTTACGAGCTTATTTTAGCTTTGAGATGTGAGGTAATAGCTTGAATTGGTAAGGCTTCCTTTACATTGTCAACAAGATGTACAGGAATAACAAGCTTTCCCATCAGTAGATGGCTGTATGTGCTAGCTGTATATTAAATTGTGTTACTGAGCTGTGTGTCTAGTTGTGAACAGTAGAGACTTGCTGGTTCTTGTGTCAAATTTTGTGTAGGAGTTCAATAATAAAACAGACCAGCACCTCCCTAAATAGCAGAGAACATGGAGTGTGAGGAAAAGTATACTGATTTTTCTGCATGGTGGAGGATAACTGTCTTAATTTTTAGTAGCTAAGGGGTAGCTTTGTAAAAATGATTGAAGCAGGAACTTAATAAATTTTCTGTAGATGTTATTGATTTATGAATAAATCTATCTTGATATGCAAGGGCTTCAGGGTGCTTATCAAGGATTTTTTTAATTTTTCAGAAATAGAATTTTATTTTTTCATAACCCTAAAAGGTATACTTGGTGATATGTAGTAAAGTGACATACATATGCTGTGACAAATAATCGGTTTGCTACTGAATCATGCACTTTGCTCTGAGAACAGGCATTTCATGGCATGGAACAGACATACATGGTGCTGCTTGTTTCCAGTGCCTAATGGTGTTACCTGTACTCTGTTGCTGTGTAACCTCAAACTCTCCTTCATTTCTTGCAGTCTCAATCATATGAGCAGCACTTGTTTCAAGTGTCCTACTCTTGGAGGCTGGCAAAACACTTTATGAAGGTCATAGGTGTTTTGTAAAGCAAATTATAGTTTAAGAAATCTGAGTTTTAAGATTACTCAGGGCATCCTATTAACTTGAATAAAATAGCTCTGTAATTTGCCCTTCAGACAAATATTTTTTTAGACAGCAGGTCACTAAGTTTTCTTAGAGGTTAACTAGAAAGAAGAAAGTCTTCTGCTGTCTTCTAGTAATCAGACTTCAAAACAACAGTCTATGAAAATGCACAGCGGGAATTGGTTATTTGGCAGGCTCAGTGTGATGAGAAATTTAAGTGACAGTAATAGGAATGGATATGGTGTGATGGTAGCACTGTAAAACCAGGGAAGGCTGACTTTGGTTCTATTTCTGTTTTCTTAAAACAGCATGAAAAGTAATAAGACTTGGAGTGAAGAAGGCATATTTCAGAAGATTGTCCCTCGTGTCTCAGCTTCCCTTGCTCAGTAACACTTCAAAATTTCACGTTTTCATAATGGTTGGCTCCTTGCTTTTACTGCAGTGAAACTGTATTGGGAAAGTCATAGGTTTTATTAACAGATTCCAGTCTTGGTCTCCTAAATGGCTGGGGAAGCAATTTATCAGGTATTCCAGGCATGTTAACAGGGCTGCTGTGAAATGCCGCTAAAGATGATCATACATACTTCACCCTAGGCTCATCTGCTCTGAAGCATGACTCTAGCCTGCAGCCACCCACCAATGATCACATTTAGTCTAAAGCTGACTTCTAATTCACTTGCACACTTACTTTGGCAGTCAATGAGAGAGATCGAATTTAAAGGTTTCAAATTTAGACTGACATGGTTTGTCACTTTCAATCCTTTTCGACACCAGCCATGCAAATTAAAACTGTAACCTTCTGAGTACTTATTTACTGGAGAAATCAGAAAGAAGGTCACAGCGCTGAATGGCTGCTCTTCTGGCCTGTGGCTTGTTTGACTTTAACTTGCATGTACTTAAAAAAATCTATGTATGTAACCTTTCTGCCCTCTGAGGTTTTTTTCCATCCTCTCTGACTTCAAGTATAATTAAGAATTTAGGATGAGCTTTGATTTGAAAGAATTGGGTATCAAAGTTCAGAGTTGAGTAGCCTCTTTAAAGCATTCAGTGTGGTATTGCATGACTTTTTAATTAGTATTTAGCAGTTTCAGTAAAAAGCATGTTTAAATGGATTAGCTGGTAACTGACACACCTAATATTTTATGGTGAATTAACTGACTGTTCTTAGCTGAGCTCTGCAGGAATCTTGCAAGCCTAATGTTTACATTACTAATACAGTTTTTTAAATAGAAAATTATAAAGGACAGGATGCTTATACCAGGCAAGTGGAGTATCTTGATAAAGTGGGATTATCTACCCCTGAGAGCTGGGAAGGCGAGTCCCACCAGCACGATGGGAGCTGCATGGCAGGGGGGTGGTAGTTCTGGGAATTACTTTAGAGCCACATATTGCTAGCTGAGTGGGACTTCCAAGTACAACACTAGCTAGAAAATTAATATCTTTATGGCCTTAAGCTAAGACCATAAGGACATACGGAGTAGGGAATTTCATTTTCTTGTGACATTCTAGGTGCAGAAGTCCATATGTCTTAATCTTTGATAAGATCATGGGAAAAACCACAAGGCTTTGCAAGCTTCAGAAAGTCTGTAGGCCTCTTGCTGGTCTAATTGCTTTGTGAAAGTGATCCTTAACCTGTGGTTTGAGTGCTTTACTACCTTCACAGAGGTAAATAAAGGTGCTAAGAGGCCCTTTAAACTGATGAAATGTCTGGCCAAAAAAGTGCAAGTGGAAAAAAAAGCACAGTGCTTTAGCAATGGGTGATTAACTCCTAAATCAAATATGGTAAAACTGGTAGATTTTTGCATCTCTTGGCATCTTTGCTTCGAAATTAGATGCATGTCTGGACACTGGATCTTGACTAAATTTTTAGGCTCTTTACTGCACTGTTAATGACGGTGTATATATAGTGGATGTAGGCTGGCTGTTTATGACAAGGAGCAAATTAAAAGAGCAGCAACTGGAGAGGTGGAATGAAGAAACATTTTTAAGCTGAAGAAGCTGTATTTTTGAGTCTCAACAGCTGAGCAATGCATGTGTTATCCTTTGTTTATCCTATCTTAAAATATTCCTTTGCTTGAACTCAACTTTGTCATATTTATCACTTAATGTTCTTTTGTGTTGTCATTTTTCATCATTTTGCCTTATTGTCAAGGTGAAATTAATAAGAAACTGGAAAGTTAAATGGGTTTCCTTCCTATTATCCATTTTCAGTTGCTTTTTTGCTGGCTGCCTTCCATTTCTTATTTTGATGTGTTTATCAGGCTTTTGGCTTCAGCTAGCAGCTCAAACAGGAGCAAAGTTGCAAGGCAGCAAACAAATGTCAGTTTAATTCTTGTAGCTGGTAAATCTTTCACTTTTTTAGCCTATATAGGTGTTCTTTTATAAGTCTTTATTTTCTAGGAAGATTTTCTTGACAAAATAATTGGAAACCTAAAAGATTAGAAATCATTTCAGTAGACATTGTTCTTGCACTTAATCCAAAAGAAAATTTGTTCTAACAAATGCTGCTGTGCTGATCTTGGTATAATGTAGTGACAGTCAAAATCTGAATTTGCAAATCCTTTGAGGATTTACTGGTTTTCATCAACTTTATTAATCTGTTTGGGTTGTACAAAAGGAGTAGTTAGTAGGGGAAGATGCCTTTTCATAGACCAGACAAAATATAGGAAGTCAGAATTGTTGCTGTTGCGCTGATACTGAATGCTTGAAGAGTAAATGCATTTGTAATCTCTTACTGCCTCTATCCAGTAACAGTACTCTGGAAAGGAGATGTGTTTGAAAGGAAGAAGTTTTAGATATTTTCATCCATTTTTTCCTGTTACATTGGGATAATGATATTTTAAAGTTTTAGAAATGGAAGGACTGCTTTTAAAGAAGTCATTCTTCCTTTCATGTGTTTCCAGTTACTGATAATGGATGAAAGTTTTTGTTACTGGTTCCTTTTGATCTGTGTCTTAATCAACTAGAGGTGGTGGTGAAGCACCAGTTCTGATGTCTCTGGTCAGCAGCCTAGTTTGTTCCCTGGGCTTCTTAACCATCATACTGAGGATCTGAGCTTTTTGTTGTTTTCTGCAACCAAGCAGAAATGATGTGCACTGTTGTATGCAGACTTCAGCAATACAACTCTATGGGGGAAACCTGTAAAGTAAAAATAATCACCCTTTCTACCCACCTCCAATGTTACAGGATAAATTTCACTTCTGCAAAAGTGAGGAAGACTGAGGTCCATCATGTCTTTTTCCTGGATTTTTATTATACAGCATGATCCCTTCCTGTGTTTTTTTTTCTTCTAGACTTGCCTTCACAGTTTGATTATAGTGTTCTTGGTTCATTTGTGCAGTCATGAAAGTTCAGAAAACTAGTGTTTTTTCTTTACTAATTATCTGTTTCTATCTATTTCTTTACTAATTATCATGACCACTTCCAACTTTTTTTTAGTATCAAGAAGTCCTTATTTTAAGGAAGTAATGCAACAGCAGTATTCTGCCTTCCTTACAAGGCTTCCCTGAAACTTCTGTGGTAGGTGGAGTTTCTCAAAGTGAATCAGTTTCTTACTCATGACTTGACTCAGTTTCTCCATTTCAATCCTGATGTGTGGTGAAGGGCTAATCTGTTTCACTTCAACTAGGCTGCAGTGACACCTTTAGTTTTAGTTAACACTTGCTGCTTTTCTAGAGATATCCTAATGGTATCACCTAGGCTGCAAGGTGAAATGTGGCACCTTACTACTTGATTTTGAGACTGAATTACTGTGGTCCAATTTGTCTTGTGTAACACAGATCAGCCTTAAAGATACTTTTCACTTATCATATACCCTTGACCTTTTTATTATACCATGCATCCATGGTCTGGAAAAATGATTAGGTTTTTATTGGCCTACTGAATAAAAGCATGCAACAGAAGATTTATCATGTTTTTAAAGCTTAATGTATCTGTTCTTCAGACATTTTTGTGCAGACACTTGAAGTCTTCACAGATGCCTGTTAATACCATGTGAAACAACTGTTGGGAATGATGTAAGTGTAGTCATACAAAATGCTTGTGAGGGAATTAATGACTTAAAAATAAGGCTGAAAGAAATCTTTGCCTGTGAATTTGGGAAGCTCAGGCAATTATGCAATATTAATATGAGCAGACTGGAAAGAGCAGAACTGTTCCACAATGAGCTTTCCTATAGGATATGTATAGAGCATCTTAAATAGTGATGCTGAAATTTTGTGATAAAATTCACCCGGGAAGGTTTTTGGATGCTATCTCTATTGGGAAACTCTTGTTGCATTAGCAGCAGGTCACTAAGTATTAGAAATCATCACGCAGCTTTTCTTTTTGCGTGGAGCTTTTTCTGAAGGGCTTTGTAGGGCGTTTTGGGGGGGTATTTCCAATAGAGCGCTGGTGCCCCTTCACCACGCCGTCCCTGCAGTGCAGGCGCGGTGTCAGCCCACCCCGCCGGGGCTCAGCAGGCGAGTGGGACCAGTGGGGGCTGCCTGTGAGCGCTGGGGCCTCAGTCTTGGCTTGGCCCAGCAGCTCAGGCAGCCAGGTGTGATCTGTCTGCATCTGAAACCGCAGGTCCCTCCCAAAAGCTGGTCCTGGGTTAACTGAGACTGTGGTGCTTAAATGCATTTTGTCAATGACTTCCCATGTAGCTTCACTATGTGAATATAAAGCTGGTGCTCAAGGTATAAAGACTTCCATTAGAAACTGGCCCGTTGGAAATTAGCACTGGTTGCATCTCTCTGCTCAGCCATCTCGGAGCTGTTTGTCTTTACTGCTCATACCTTGGTCACAAGCTTAGGCTCAAATACAAACTGAGTGCTGGAGCTGCAATGGAACTGCCTTATCTTTGGACACAGGGTTTCCAAATACAACTGAGATGGATGAGACCTGAAATAGCTTTGGCCTTTGTGGTTCTCTTGATATATACTTTAAGACTGCTGTCAATCAGTCCAATTTCATAAGTGTTGAATGAAGTTTTAGAAGAAATACTTTGCCAGACTTCTAAACTTGTATGTTTTTAGAATATCACAGAATTGTCTAGATTGGAAAAGACCTTGAAGATCATCCAGTCCAACCATTAACCTCACACTGACAGTTCCCAACTACACCAGATCCCTCAGCACTGGCTCAACCCGGCTCTTAAACCCCTCCAGGGATGGGGATTCCACCTCCCTGGGCAGCCCATTCCAATGCCCAACAACCCCTTCTGGAAAGAAATGCTTCCTAATAGCCAGTCTAAACCTTCCCTGGAGAAACTTGAGGCCATTCCCTCTTGTCCTGTCGCTTATTACTTGGTTCAAGAGACTCATCCCCAGCTCTCTGCACCCTCCTTTCAGGGAGCTGTACAGGGCAATAAGGTCTCCCCTGAGCCTCCTCTTCTCCAGACTAAACCCCCCCAGTTCCCTCAGCCGCTCCTCCTACGACCTGTGCTCCAGACCCTGCCCCAGCTCCGTTGCCCTTCTCTGGACACGCTCGAGTCATTCAATGGCCTTTTTGTAGTGAGGGGCCCAAAACTGAACACAGGAATCGAGGTGCAGCCTCACCAGTGCCGAGTACAGGGCTCAGATCCCTTCCCTGTCCCTGCTGGCCACGCTATTGCTGACACAAGCCAGGATGCCATTGGCCTTCTTGGCCCCCTGGGCACACTGCTGGCTCCTGTTCAGCCGGCTGTCAGTCACCCCCCAGGTCCCTCTCTGACTGGCAGCTCTCCAGCCACTCCTCCCCAAGCCTGTAGCGCTGCTGGGGGTTGTTGTGGCCCAAGGGCAGCCCCCGGCATTTGCCCTTAGTGAAACTCTCCCAGTTGGGCTCAGCCCATGGCTCCAGCCTGTCCAGGTCTGTATCACATTATTATCAGCTGATTAAGTGGAGAGTGCAGGAAAACTACCATAATGTTATTTATAAATAATTTGTTCATAGATGCACTTACAGAATTTACAGATCTCATGAAATAATAGGCCTGGTCTGGAACACCAAGTAATAGTTCACATAGCTCAATATAAGGTTAATTAAAAGTGCTGATGTATATGTCATTATCACATAAGTGGCAAGTAGCTGCCTGTGAGATCAGCTCTATGAAAAGCTCTAGACAAGTTATCCTTTTTAAATTAATGTCCTGATAGAGGAAAATGGATGTGATTTGCTTTCTTAACCAGTAGATCAGTTTCTTTAGACTTCAGTGGTATGCTGAGCATTATGCTAACATAATGTATTTTCTGCCTCTGAGTAGCTTATAAGTCCTCAAGGCACTGATCCCCCCTTATTTTTGTCAATGTGCTCAAAGCAGTGAGCAAAGCTTTCAATCACTGCTTCTCTAGGCTAGAAGGCTACTTGTCATGATGACTTTCATGAAGATGATGCTGAGAAATTAGCTACTCCAGACATTAACTAAAATACTCAGCTTGCTGCATAGCCTTCTGCTTGGGAAGACAGTGAAATGGATAGAAAAAATGGAATCAGAAGTACTTTTTTCCCACTTGGATGAAGTAGGACATAAAACAGTGGGTTTCATTCTGTACAGTCCTTTCAAAATCCTTTGCCTGATGTTGTGTTGGAGTAATACCTGGCTAGAGCTCAAACCTATAGCTTGTAGTGAGTAAATTTTTCAAAGTGACCACTCATTACTTGTAAGTCTGTGAATTATGCTAATCACGTAGTTATGGCTTGTCAGTATTTGAGGTATCTTTGGGCACCTCATTTGAAAGGTTTTGCTGCTGTTATCAAAGCTGAAATGTGAAGGTTTTCTGCAGTGTCATCTGAAAAGAGCTGAGTGCAGAGAATACAGAAAGCAAACATAGTTGCCTTATTCAGATTCGGCACCTTAAAACATGGCTGTGCATTCTTGTCAGTAATGGATGTCAAGCTGTGTTGTAATAAAACAAATGTCAGAGCATTATTTTCTCTTTATTTTACTGATGAGTAATTAGCTATTTGAGCTGTATCAATTATAGTCAATCAGCTTTTGGTAATAACCCCTTCTTTACCCTACAGTATTTCATTCTCAAGACAGATAACCTGACATGGGAGAAATTTTTATATGTAACTAATTGAAGTCCTAACAGAATAGTAAATGCAATTTCAAGCTAGGCCATGAAATGAAGAAATAAGAGCAGATGGCCCCTTCAGAAAAATATATTAAAGAGAATAGATACTCCTGGCCAGCTACATAGTTAATCCCTTGCTTCTTGTCAAAAGGTACTGCCAATAGTTATTATGCAAGGGTAAAAGAAAAGCTGTATGAATTCAGTGGAAAAAAAGCTTTTCATCATTCCCAGCTCTTTCTGATAATTTAGTCTTCGTATTTTTAAGATACAACTATATATAGTAAACTGGATTAGTAACCTGTTAAATTAGTTGTCTGTTGCTTCAGAAAGGGATACTACAAAGAGCAATCCTGGGAATGGATTCATTCATCCTAGCATTTCTGGTATTTTCTTGCTCTGTGAAACACTGATGGTTGAGTCCTTAAACCCTCATGTCAGATTTTTTAGAGGTATATTTCTCCTGATGCCTTGAGGAAGAATTTAACTTCTCCCTTGTTAAATGTTCATTTCAGATTTATTATTAGTGGACAGTCAGATCCTTCAGTTCAGTTAAGCACCTCTATTTCTTTGGTTTATGCAAAGTAGCACATTTCAGCTTTTCAGGTGGTTATTGTGTTTGTTTCTAGTAAGTCATTTCTGCACTTGCTCTGATATCAATGAATCAAGAAGGGGAAGTGGATTTGAAAGTTAATATACACGTGAACCATTTTTTAGCAAGACTCATGCATGGGATAAGTACCTATTATGACTGCTTTGGTCTTTTGTTCTTCCCAATTGCACTTCTATGCTTTGCTTTTCTTTATGAGCAAAAAGAGTGATAGAACAATCGACCATATTAAGTGATCATTGCTGTCTCAGCTGTCCTTTATCCTTTGGGCACCTAGACCCTGAGTTTTTGGCAGCTACGTTTTTAAAAAATGAATCCCCTTTGTTACATCTTTTAAATGCATCCCTCTCTGTTACATCTAGAAAGTAACTTGCTTCTGTACTTTTGGAAAGTGAAGCATAGACATTTCCATTCCCATATAGAAGCAATTCCAACATCACTGAACCAAGCAGTAATGGCACCTCAGGTTCTTGGTGTTGACACTTTTCTTATTGCTTCTTGGCAGACAGAAGTGATGAAGGAGCAGTAACTTGAATATATGGCATTATGAAGGCAAATGGGGGACAGGCAGTGCAGATGTCTGTGGCTAGTAGCAGCTTCTGCCTTTTCCCAGCACTACTAATATCTATATGATCAGTACAGTTTTGGTTTTGCTGTCTCACCTGGACTGTAGCTGTATTTCCTTGGCTGTGAATTGTTCCACTGCACTTAAAGATGTCAGCTGCTCTGTGCATGTGACACCTAATAGTTATTCTATGTAAAATTTGTAGAAATGTACTGAAATCTGCTACTTAAAGCATTAAGTACAGGAATTCATCACATAAGAAAATTCATAGTGTACACAATCGTCACTGGGAAAAAGTTGTATTTGGTGAAAACTGGGATTTTGAACTTATTGTTTTAGTTTTAATCCAGCTAATATTCCTAAAATTTGTCACAACTACAAGATAATGTGATTTCTGAAGCTGCAGTGAAACGGAGGTATTACATTTCCACTTCCATATAAGCACTTGATTTTAAATGGTCTTCAAAAGAAATTTGTAAGACAAATGAATTTGCAGTATCTTGACTGCTGAGTAGTCACACTGAACATCATGCAGGTGTTCTGCTTCTTGTAGCCAAAACATAACCATGTCTGTTGGAAAGAAACTTGACCTTGAGCTTTTAAAAATACTTTTTACTAAAGAAGCTTTCTTATTAAAAATTTTACTAAGCTGAAATATGACTTAAAAGGAACTGTATGGTTTTACTTAAGCTTAAAACAGTGTCTTTACATAAATTATATTTCAGAGCTGTTTCCTATAGCAAGGAAAACATACTATAAATGCTCCTAAAATAGTAGTGTATTAACTTTTTTGACAAGGTTATGTTTCAGCAAAAGCTTACTGGCATAAGTTGGTAGTTACTTCACATACTTATGCAGGTATAAATCATGAAGGTCTGTAATTTTTTCTTAAATCTGCAAAATTATGAGCAATCTGTTATTAGGTGAATGCTAGAAACACTAGCTGAAGAAAAAACCCCTTTCTGTGGCAGATGCCATAAAAGTTGGAAGATGCCTTTTTCACTGAAGGTGCTGTGTGGGTAATCACATGATCGTACAGAGAACAGGCTTGTTGCAGACTTAGATCTCGCTACTTTCCTGGAGAAACTGGTCTGTTGGCAGAGAAGTTAGTGCTTTCCCTCATGAGCTGCAACTGGAATGAGTCCATAAGCTGGACTTCAAAGGTTTATCACACTTCTAGGGAAGTGTGATTGTGGTCTAACATTCCATGAAGTGATTCAGCTGATTTTATGATAATAAGTTGAATAGAATAATACTTGGAAACAACCGAATGTGGTAGCAATATGCTTTTCTGTGTATGAAGATACATATTACACAGAATTAAGATATTTGCATCTACCTGCTATTGAGCATGTGGAAGGGAAAGTAATTAATGTTATCACTTTGCTAGTTAATTTTTAACTTGGATGCAGAGAGTTTTGAACACTCAGTTTATGTTGAAGCTCATACATAAAATTTCCACATAAATTTTTTTAAGCTGCACTTTCCCATAGGGCATAAAAGTACAATCTGCCTTTATGTTTTTTCCTGCCAAGCTATGTTACTGCAGCCAAGGACTGTAATGGATGATAAATAGTAAAAGTACTGCCTACAATTGTATCAAAAGTAGTGTTTTTGCCTCTTTTATCTGCTGGCAGTGGGAGTAATGGCCTTCTGAAGGAGTAGAGGTGTTAGTCATCCAGAATAGCGTGCTGGAATTAGTCCCCTTTCTTCTACATGCACTAACTAACCTCCATAGGTTTTTTCTGTACATCTATGGACCAGATTACAAGGATGCTTCAGGATCTCTGGGTTGTTACCTTTTTCATAAATATTCTGAAAGCATTTTCCAAATTTTTGAGCTATAGTTTTGTTCTATGGATTAAATTACAGCCTATCAACAATGTTATGTCCCTCTGCATTCACCTGTGGTTTCATGTTCTTTCCATGCAAGTTTACCTTCTTACACAACCTGCATATCAATAGTTTGTGCTTTAGTAAAACTAAAGAAATCTGGGAAGCTTACATCAAAGGACCATCAAACTTGTGTTAGAATCAACAAGCTGAGAAAACTATGAACAGTAGGTTGAATCACCACAGATACTGATAAGGGTTACTCCAGCATATACTGTTTTCAATAGTTAATCTTTTCCAGGCTCTAAAGCAGTGGTAGCATTCACATTTCTAGTTCACTTGACCAGCGTAGTGTCACAGAATCACAGAATCATCTAGATTGGAAAGGATCTTGAAGATCATCCAGTCCAGCCATTAACCTCACACTGACAGTTCCCAACTACACCAGATCCCTCAGCGCTATGTCGACCTGACTCTTCAACCCCTCCAGGGATGGGGACTCCACCTCCCTGGGCAGCCCATTCCAATGCCCAACAACCCCTTCTGGAGAGAAAGGCTTCCTGACATCTAGTCTAAACTTTCCTTGGCACAACTTGAGGACATTCCCTCTTGTCCTGTTGCTTACTATTAGGTTAAGGAGGCTCATCCCCCCTCTCTGCACCCTCCTTTCAGGGAGCTGTAGAGGGCGATGAGGTCTCCCCTCAGCCTCCTCTTCTCCAGACTAAACCCCCCCAGTTCCCTCAGCCGCTCCCCGTATGACCTGTGCTCCAGACCCTGCCCCAGCTCTGTTGCCCTTCTCTGGACACGCTTGAGTCATTCCATGTCCTTTTTGGGGTGAGGGGCCCAAAACTGAACACAGGAATCGAGGGGCGGCCTCCCCAGTGCCGAGCCCAGGGCTCAGATCCCTTTCCTGTCCCTGCTGGCCACGCTATTGCTGACACAAGCCAGGATGCCATTGGCCTTCTTGGCCAATGTGTAGGTCTTCTCAGTTTCTGTAGTAGGAGTGAGATTATGCTTGTTGGTAGTGGTTATGTTGGATCCAGTGGGTATGAATTTCTAAGTCCTGACAGTGTCTGGTGCTGAGTTTCACTAAATTTAGCATAAGAATTTAGACATATTACAGGTACTTGTGGTAGACTCATCTGTGTTCCTTTCCCTAACACAAAATATGAATAAGAACATGTTTTTATTGGACAGAAAAATTTATTTTAGACAGTAGGGTGTTCTGGGAAGCAGTGGGAAGAGATGTGTGACTTTGGAAGAATGTGTGAGCTTTCAGCCATGCAGAGCAGAGTCATGGTGGGGCAGTGGAGAGGGGAAACAATGGATTGCTGTATGGTGGATCTGTCCAAATCTTTCTCTGGACTATTGAGCATATATAATCCTATGATGCAACACAAATTTTTAGCATGCTTCCAGGTAATAAATTATGGCTTTCTAGGCTGCAGTATCTTATGAGAAGTCTTGAAGTGGGGGCAGAGTTCACTCAAACTAGTGTATTTTTTTAAAATACCAAAGATGGAACAAATCTTTCCTTCAAAAAATCCTTTAAAAACTCTTCTGCAAACCAGCAGAAATCAAACAGGCAGCCTGTTGAACCTTGCGTCAGTGCTGATGAAAGAGGAAGGATCACCACTTTCAAAGTGCTGGCAGTGCAGTTCTAGTGTGGTTCAGGATAATGGTGGCCTTTACAAGCATTCATTTCTGGGTCATGTTGAGCTCAGGTCCTTGTCTGTAAAGCTGTTTTCTAGCTGTTTGGTTGCCACTCTTTTCTTGTGCGTGGGTTTATTCCACCACAGGTACAAGACTTTGTACTTCCCTTTGAACTTCACAAGACTGCTCTACCCATTTCTTCAGCTCTTCAAGGTACTTCTGAGTGTTATTACAACCCTCAGGTGTTTGAATCACTTCTCCCAATTTTCTGTTATCTGTGAACTTGCTGAAGCTGTGCTGTCCCATCATACAGGTCAGTGATGAGGATGCATTGGCCCTTGGAGCACACCACTAGTGTCTAACCCCCAGCTGGGCTGGTGGTGATACCAATAATCACAACCCTTTGAGCCAGGCAGGTCAGTCTTCAGTTCACCTCACTGTCCATTTCTCTAGCCTGTACCTCATCTGTTTACATGAGGATGGTATCCTACTACAGATGCACAACATCATCTACCTTGGTCTCATCTGTGGAGGTGCTCATATTGTTGATGCAACAGTGCTCATTGTCGAAGCCTCTCAGTTTTGTAAGGTGTGGCTTCCCTGCTATGAATCCATGGAGACTACACCCAATCATCTTGTCCTTCATATGCTTGGAAATGGCTTTCCAGGGCTGTTTACAGCATCATGGGGATCAAGGTTAGTCTTACCATTGTGATGTTCCCCAGGTCCTCCCTCTTGCTCTTAGCAAGTATCAGTCCTATCTCTTTGCTTCAGTTATCAAGAATGTTTCCTGATGACCATGACCTTCCAAAACCAGGGGCCTGTCAATGATGTCAGCCAGCCTTGTCAGCCCTTGTGGATGTTTCCTGAAATTTCTGGTTTAGTGATAATTTTGGGTAAATTGTGACTTATGGAAGATGTGAATTGTGTTTTAAGATTTATCAATAGGATATGACACATTCCTGAATTGAGAATTTCCAGTGTGTGATGCTGTATCCTGGCCTTCTGTCAGTTGGGATGAAGGGTGCTGGCAAAGCTCGAGTTGTTAAATGATTTTTAGAGAAGTAGGGGAAGATAACACTTCATCTTGCTGATGGCTGCATAAATCTTGAATAATGCTAGGTAAACAGTGTACACTTATTTGTGTAACTATCAATTATATAAAATAGGGGGATGAAAGATACCCTGCTAAGATGTGTTTTGGTAGTGTAGGTATCTTTGAGATTAAATGTGATTTTTAGACTATGCTGTCTTTGTCAGTGCCCTAAAGCTTTTAAGTGTGATCTTTAATAGCACTCAGGCCTGTCTGCTTTAGGGTTCAATAACTGGATGTGTTGTGGCTAGTGTTTCAACTTGGCAATAGTTTAAAATGTTACATGCATATTAAGAGCTGGAGGTTCATTTTTCAAATGAGATCTGAATTATGATTTTACTTTTGTAAGTTGTCCAAGGAATTCTAGAAGGTTTGAGTCCTGCTGCATATATAACAAGGAAGAAAGGATATAGACCCTTCTTGATGATGCACCAAGATGACAAGTTAAATCTTGTGTAAGGGCTACCTGATTTTGTTCATATGTATAAATGAAAAAGGTGGAACAGCTTTTAGTAAGGGCTCTTTATACAAAATAACCTCATTTTGTCAAAGCCCTGTGCCCCAAGTAGTGTAGGATGATCTGTGTGTTGGATCCCCTTCTGAAACAGGTAATGGCTTTCCATTTGAAATCTGCATCCAAGGTTGCTTTATATCTATACTGCCAATTGTCATGTTTGCACATGCTGTTTTCAGGGAACTCCCTGAGGCTCATGTTTAAAGCTGTGTAAGCAATGTGTTCTAAAGAGAAAGATCACTTAATACTAATTCCTCCAGTTTTGTTCCTACCATACCATCTAAAGTTTAGAGGGCTTCCAGAGCTTTGACTCTGGGGCTTGTGGGCTCCATGTGCTGTCATATGGAAGCAAAAAAAGTACTTGCAGAAAGGGAATCTTACTAGCTACAGGCTATTGTGCAGTAGATAGCTGGTGAACAGGAGGCAGTAAGGGTCCTTCCAGACATGTGCTGCTTCTAGGGAGGATCATAAGGTGCCTGAGCCTTTAAGAAATGTCTGTAGGTCTGGCCTCCTGCTCAAAGCAGGATGGAAGCCAATGCTCTTGCCAGTATTTAGGCAGCAAGATTAGGTGTTGGGGAAGTGGGGAGGAAAATGGCAGTCAGGTATATTTGTCCTGATAGGATGTAGCATCCAAGTTTGAAGTATTTGTGTGTAGGACATGGGGTACTGTTTTTCCACATGTATGTTGAAGTTGCCTTTGGAATTTTTTTCTGTTTAAGTTATGATCCAAATGAGTTAACTTTTTGCAGCTAGTGGATTCCTGGCCCTTGCTAATGTAAAAACATTCGTGTTTAAAGCAAGCTGTCAACAGTAGGTAAATCATATAAGAAATTTTAGCACTTTGTTATGAGTTCAGAAACTCTCTTCACTGAGTGATTTTTCTGTGGAGTGTGGTGGGTATATGGGACAGAAGCCTGTGTCTACATCTTGTTTTTTTTTTTTTTCTGGAGCAAGACTGACTGAACATCTGTTACTATCTTACATTATTTTTGACAGTTTCTACTGTGGTACTTTCTACTTTATTGCTAATATTAATCAGTCTAAACAGATTTTAGTGGAGTCGTTTTTGATGTGACGGTAATAGGTGTTCAATTAGTTTTGAATTGCTTAAATAAAAAGGCCTATTCAAAATATTTGTCATATTGGTGACTGAAATGTATTTTCAGATCAGTGCAGACAGTAGTACTTAGACTGTAAAATAGAACTTACAATGCCTGTGAATGCAATTTAAATAAAGATTGGTTTGAGTCCTGTAAGAGGGATATTATTAATTTGAGTAGTCTGAATGCTGTAGACATCATTCTAGCATGAACCACTCATTTTGCTGTAAATTCAAATTAGATTCATTGTCAGTTGCTTCTACAATATTAAGGTGGCATATGAAAGTTATTTGGAATTCAACTGTTGTAATAATGTGTTTGTTGAAGCAAATTCCTATGTTTTTTATGCACAGTTCATGCTCTTAATGTATTACTTTTTATGCCAGATCAGAATTAGGACCTACTGCGGAGGCTAAATTTGTGTTCTAAAAAGGCTTTTTTAAAGTATCAAAATGATGGCTGAAGAGGATAGGTGGAGTTTTCTGAAGCTCATAGAGGAATGGGGATGGATGCAGTAATATAGCAGCTGCATTAAAAATTGAAAAATTTATTGCATTTTTGATTTGAGGCTTTTAGGCCCATTCAGAATGGATCTAGATGTAACCATTCCACACATTTAACTCTTTAAAATATTTTTTCAGGGTGTTTACTTGATTACTTTGATGCTCTAATTTACCTTTTTCATGAAGATACACTAATTTGTTTAGGAAATATCTTGTGGGTGAAAAAAGGGGTATTTGTCCAAGCATTTACTTACATCAGAAAAAATGTTTCATTGCTGCTCTTAATTGTGTTTTTTCTCAGGGATTGAGATGCTACATAAAATTCAAACTGAGAAAAGCTTCATCTTTTGTGAAGGTATACACAGAGAAACAGCTTTAAAGCTAACTAGGCTATTGTAGACATATTAAGTACTCAGAAGTAGGAGTTTACCTCTTCTGTTTAGTGCAAAAATTGGGAAGGTTGTCCAGCTTCATACTGATCAAGAGGGCAGGGAGAGTGAGCAGTAAGTAGGTCTCTTAGAGCCTGCTTTCAGGAAATCTGTGGTTCTAGAAAGCCTTTTGAAATGTATTAAAGCCTTAGTGTGGTGTTTCTTGTTCAAGTTCATATTGTGCACTACTATTTTCAGTCAAAAAACCAAGAAATACTTGTTGGAGAGCTACTGTTGCAGATAACTTCTAATCATCCCATGAATGGGGGCAGAGAATAAAGGAGTCCAATGTAAGAGATACATAATCTGAAGCACAGTTTGAGACCATTTTACTACGATGATGAGATTAAGCTCTCAATGTCATCAAAATTTGGAAGTATTGTTGGGTTTGTCATTGTATGTTACTGCACTTCGGATTTGCCAGAACAAGTCATGGAAGGACTGTGAGTGTTAAATCAACATTCAGCATAGTAGACTTTCTATGATTTGGCTTCATTGCAAATGTTCTAACTGCCAATATTTTCAGAACAGGTGTGCTTAAAATGTGTCTACTGAGGTAAAGTAGGGATCTTGCCACAATGAAAATTTTCAAACAAGAAACAGTATATAATCTTGGAGAAATATAAGCCATTGCTATTACTCATGATATAAAAGTAAAGGTTGTTTCATAATTACTTATACTCTGAACTGGAAATTTTAGAAAGCTTGAACAAACTGAATTAATAATATCCATGGCTCTTTCTCCATTAAAGAAAAACTATTCTTCTTCTGAAATTCTGCTACAGTGAGTTGGAGTCCCTCTCCTTCTCTGGAAGCTTTTCTCTCATCAAAGCTTGGGTGTGTTCCTTAAAGGAGATCTTTATAAAATGTGAAGTTGTAAGCCATTTTTGTTTTTTCTAATGTGAAACCATAGGTAATCATACTGCCAGACTAGATATCCATCTAGGTCAGTGTTTATCTCCAGCAGTGGTCAATTGCAGTGACTTTTTTCAGGAAGTAGAAGGACAGGGAAATTATAGGAAGATATTTCTACAGCCTTCAAGTTGACTTAAGAGCTTTCTGAACTGAAGATGGTGTGGTTTTAAGTCAACTATGAACTCTTGAGAATTAAGAAATACTCATGTTATTGGGGCATGCTTCAGTAGTTGTATAACAAACTTGTTTGACTTGATCTAAATTTTGATGCTTCTTAGCTTCAAGCCAATAAAATTGGAATAGTCCAAATTTCGGTGTAGTCTTAGTAATTTGCAAAACCACTTCAGTATATTTCAGTCAGACCTTATTCAGGAATATTTCTGAAGGACAATATTGTTGTTACAATGTTTTCATTTTCAGAATTAATGTGGGAACTATTTCTAGTGAAATTGCAGTGCAGTTTTGTCAAACCCCTGTTTTCTAAAGCCATGATCATTTTGGATGTCCTAGAATTTGAGCCTTGGATTCTTCACTTGTTCTTCCATCTGAAGTAGAAAAAATGAGTATGAAATTATTTGGATTTTGAGATGTCTGATAAGCCTTCTGAATCTAAGGAATAATAGTAGAATGTTTCTTAAGGATTTGCAGACACATTTACTTGGTTCTTGTTTCTAATCTTGTGTTTCAGAAACACAGTGCTAAGGACGAATGCAGTAAACTTTTCTGTGTACTCTGATATTTGATCTTACATTGATTGTAATGATTTAGTATGGACAAATACAGAGCATCACTTTGTTCCATGTTAAACACAAGTATTTGTATTGGTTTAGCGGGGTGAGTTGGAATCCTGGTTTCTAGTTCTGCTGCAGGAAGATTAATTCTACCTAAAGATTAACATGAAACAATTCTACTTTGTCATTATCTGATGTATCTAGCAACATTAAGTGAATTAACTGAGGAGTAATCATTGCTTAGATAGATGTCTCTGCTATGATTAAATGTAAAGAAGAAAAATCCATGCAGTTATTACTTCATCCAGTTAAATTCCTGGACTGCTGCATTAGCTGCATGCTTGGTCTGAGAACATGGGATTTTAATCTCTAGCATTATGGGAAGCTTTAATGACATGTTTACTTATTATTTGTGATCTAGGAAATGTCATTGCTTCATATAGTTAAGCAGTACAGAATGTAATCTAAGGATTAGGAAAAGGCAAATCTTCCTATCTATTTGACCTTGAAAATCTGATTGGATTTCCTGTGTGATCTGGCATGATTTTTCCCTAATTATCTAAAGCTTGCTATGTGAGTGAGAGATACTGAATGAGCTGTTAAGATATGGATAAAATTCTAATACTTTCATATACATCTTAGATTTGAGTGCAAAGAAATGACAAAAACTAGAAAAATCTGACATAAAATGTGGTCTCAATGTAAGATAAATCTTAAGTAATTCAGTGGCCTGGACTTTGTTACTCTAAAATGAAAGTCTTAGAATAGTAGTGAATATGTATCAAGTATAAAGTCAGTTTGATTTAAGTTTGGACCATAATAGGAGAAACTTCTTACCTTGTTTTGTAGTGCTATGGCTATTAGAAGAAAAACAAGTCATTTGACTTTAAAACAAATGGGGAAGATTGTGATCCATTTTGCTGAGAGTTGATTTGCTGCCTTTTATAGGTTTCAGTAGCTTCTCAAAGGAAATGGAAAGTTGATTAAACAGTGAAAGTTAAAGAATAAAGAAGTGGTTGTTCTTAAAATGGTCAATAAAGTATGTGGCTATTTGGGGTAGGAAGACTGATCTTCAGAGTAACTAATGGATTTCTTTTAATGTTTACTTTGGCAACTTCCAGTTGACTGTTTACTAAAGGTCATTGAAAAAAATTCCCTTAACTTTTTTGTATTAACTAAATCATACTATGAGTGTATCTACCATAAAGTTGCAGTCCTTCAAATACTGAATTCAGATAACTTAAGCTAAAATACTAAGGAAATACAAGTAACAATGTAGTGATCTCTTAAGGAATTTATACAGCTGGTTCATCTGAGGAATGTAATGGAGATATTGTTAGAATTCTGCTCTTAACTCTTCAATTAAGTTTTAACCTTGACAAGTCTGAGACATCTGAATGTTCCTGAAATGAAACTCACTCTTAGGTCCTTAAACCACTGTTTGTTCATAAGCTTGTAGTTCTTTAAAATTTCTTACAAATTCTAGAAATAACAAATTTTATTAAATTTTTCAGGTGGGCGGGGGGATTGCACTGTATGCCATACTATGCAGTTGTATACGATAGTATATGACTTAGCAGGAGAAAACAAATTAACTTTACCAGTTCATGAAAACTTGGTGGGCTTTGTTAAAGGTACCTTATTTTGTAAGCTTAGATTATTTCAGGAAGTCCATAACTGTAACAGTAATTATAGCTGCTGGAAACTTCTAAAGATCTTGTATCAGTCTGACTACTTGGAGTCTTCAGTGCACTGATCTGTTCCAAAATACTACAGCACAGTGCATTAATTTTTAATCTTGAATGGAGTTGAACTGTGCTTTGCTGATTTTTTTTTTGAACAAATTCTAGACCTAACACTTAGTATGACCCCATTTAGTATTGACTAAACTTTGTTGTAACTGCATTTGCTTCAGTCATAACAAAATGGGTGTATCATTACAACTTTAATAGTTGCTTTTCCCTGGTGTAGAATGTTGCTGGAGAATACCACACATCAAATCTAGTTTGCTTTGTGTAATTATACTGTTAATACTGTATGCCAACAGCATTAGAAATGTTTCATATTTCTGTAGTTTATTTGTATTTGCTGTGATACTACTACACTTTTGTCTGAGTATCCCATTCAAGTACTTTGACTTCTAATCAATACCAGTCACCTGCTTCCTGAGTGGGAAGATCATGCCCTATAAAGCTCCAGTCTTAATTTTATCTGGTAGTGAGTTTCAGTGTAACATCTATTTAATTGGCCATAATTCTCTAGTCTAGAAAGCGGCACCTACGAAGAACATGTGAATTCCATTTTTATCAGAATTCAGCTGTTAAAATATGTTCCTCAGTAGTTGTTGTCAGCCTGTGGGCTGATGGGTTTGGAGATTTCTCTGAGCATGCTGCAACATAAAGGACACTTCAGAGGAAGGTTGCTTTGATCGGGCTCCTCCAGAATGTTTACATTACTAGAATCCATATGATTCAAACTTCCTAGAGCCTTGCCAAGAAGACTTGAAAGTATAGATGGGGCAGGCCTTTCTTTCAAGAAACCTTCAGGTAGTCTGAGGCTAGCTTGGGTTTCTTAGTTCTTCATTCACTGAACGCTGACTCGAGTAAATGCAATTGTACTTATTTTTCTGTTCTGCACTAGTGAGGTGAAAACCTGCATAGAAGACTGGAGTTCATTATTGGGAAAGATGTTGGTATCTTCATTTCTGGTGGTAAATGGGGTTGGACTGGTATTCATTAAAAAGCTATTGATGTGTAGATTTTTTCAGTAGTAAGTAATGTGTGGGTGTACTACTTTCTGTTTTTCACTGGAAGCCATTTGAAACTGAATTGTCTTTTAAAGTATACCTAAAGGATGCTTTCTTTAGTTTTGATTGGTTTCTTTGCACTCAAAAGTTTTTGTTGGTTTTATTGGCACAAGATCACATTCCCACTAAAACTTCAAGGTTTTGATGAACATCTTTAATATATACCTGTTAAATAGAGTAGAAGAGTGTTTCTTGTTGCAAAAAACTAACAAGATATTAAAGTGGATTGTGGAGGATAAATGCTAGATATCCACAGAACTTCTATTGCACTTGTGAAATTGTTTGGATTTTGGTATGTCCTGTGCTAACATGTTTAACTCTGCAACCCACATCGTGCTGGACCCAATCCAGCAAAGACTTCCAGTAATGCTTCATTTTTAGTCTCCTTGTATGCTACTCATGTTTCCCCATCAATGAAATAAAATCTGCAATTTTTCATTGTCACACTGGAGAGTCAATATTTGGCGAGAATTACATACAAAACTGATTCTTGATTATATCTCTGGAATAAGCAGTGTCATGCAGCCTGGTTTTGAATTTCTAAATCTTTCCTAATTGTTGCCATTGGTATAACACTAACCTCAGACTACGTGCCTCAGTTGTATTCCTGAAACTTCAAAAGATTGTTTTGACATTTGCTCATAAGTGCACTATAGACAACCACCATTAAAACTGTTTACTTTGTTTATACTATAGAGGAATAAAATAGTCAAGTATTAAACTAGGTTGTAAGTTTTTGAATTTAAAAATTAATAAAGGTATCTAAGAATAGATTTTATGTTTACATTTCATATGGGTCAAGCAGTATCATAAGTGTTAAAAGTTAACATTTAAAATGCTTACAGTGCTAATTCAAGGTGCTGATATGAAGATGAATATTAAAGTCTGAAAAAGCAAAACATGGTTTACTCCCTTGACTGATATAACCAGCTCTGTTTAGTTACACAACATGTCTTATGTATTATGCCATACAGTATTAGTTCTAAAGTTTTTAATTTATGCTAATTTTGAAGATTCTAAGCTTTTAGACTGTATTAAACTGAGACATTAACTAACTTTTTTGCTTTAACAGAAATTGAAAAATTCCAGAAGGGGGAAGGAAAGGAAGAAGAAAAATATATTGATGTGGTCATCAATAAAAATATGAAGCTGGGACAAAAAGTCTTGATTCCAGTAAAACAATTCCCTAAGGTAAGCCCAGCTTTCATACTGATAAATCAATCTAAGTGCTTATAAAAGATATTCCACTAATCTTAACAATCTCTACTGTTATTGTTCTGCAGTTTGTTCTATAGAAGTTCTAAGGTAGGACTGGTTCTTGGAATAAATGTGTGGGAAAGTGGTGCTGGTGACACACAACAGTATGATAACAAATAAAGGAATCATTTTCAGGGTATCAAGATCTTCAGAATATCAGAAAGAAGGAAGTATATTTAAATTGCCTCTGGCAGGCTTTGAAACTTTACTATTGTAAATAGAAGTAGTGCAGCTTAAAATGCACTAGTAAGAAACTAACTGTGTAAGCTTTCTCATCTCCTAAGTTTCAGCTACTGTTAGTCTTGAGTTATCTATGCTACTAAATTATGCATTCTGTTCTGGAGGGGTAGAGACTGTTTTGTTAATATCTTTGACCACCATGAATTCTTAATACTACTGCCAAATATTTTTCTGCACAGAAATGTTGCTACCTGAAAGCATTTATTCAACATTGAATAAGCTGTGGAACTTTATTCTTTTGGTCCCTTTTCAAATTATAAGGTTAATGTTACAAAAATCAGATTAGCATTTTTTTCTTGTTGGAAATAGATTTTTCTTTCTACTAGCTATTTCAAGACTTTGCTCATGGAGGAAAAGAATTCCTTCATTTCTTTAGGAAGACTTTATAAGTCTTTTTTTCCATACTATCAGTGTTTTTCCTCAAACTATGCTGAGTAACTTGTTGGAATTGCTTCACTGATGTTCAAAGTTTCTTGAAATATTGCTTCAGTGAATTCAAGACTATGTACCATTTATGTGGAAACCTCCTTGGAACTCTGACTTAGTCATCTTTTATGACTGAACACATATATACAAATGTACAGAAACATAAAGATGGGAAGGTAATAGGGGAACCTTACATGGTTGATGTTTGCAATCAGGATGTTTCTTAGATGCTGAAATCTAGATACTAGAGCTCAAGGGAAAGAAAGGCAAAATGCATATTAAGGGGAAGCAGTGCCTTTTGAAAGGTGCTTCTGCTTCTTTATGTGGCATCAACTTTCTTTTAAAAGACTAAACACTGACATTCTTATTTAGGATAGCTAGTAAGAGAGCCCTTGCCATCTTTAGAATGAGCAGGTATGCTCTGCTCTGTGCTCAGTAGCTCTGGATCATGGAGATGGTCTTTGACCTGGAATAAAGCCTGGTATGTGCTTTGGAAAGAAACCTGAATTTATATCCAGATAGAGCTTTGTAATCCTTTGTCTCTTTGGACCACTAGGATCCAGGGGTAGAGTACAACTGCTGTGCAGAATAGACACACTGTGGCAGTTGCTGTGGCTCCACTAGGACTTTCTCCACAGAAAGCAGAATACTGATGCCTCCACTCACACAGATCTCCCTTCTGCCAGAGTGAATAAAATCCTAGGTATTTTCTATTGAAGAATATTTCTACCCCAGTATAGGGGAGGCTCAATTTTTGTAGAATTTCCACTTTATTACATATAGATGGATATTTATGTTAAACTTCACTCATTAAAGATTCCACATAGTCAGAAGGAAATAAAACTTCTCAGTGTATAGGAGTAGTCTGGGAGGTAAGTATCAAATCCAACTTAGGGACAGGTACTCTTGATCTTCCGTGAAAAACACCCACCCTAAACCACAAGCAGTCACTGCAGTTCAGTATCACTTGTTTACTAGAAACAGGCTTGTGGTTCTATTTGAGATCTAATAAATTTTAAATACATTGTATGGAGTGCCATAGCTTTGACATGGCAAAGTGAGAGCCTTATTCTGCCATACTGTAGTCTGCAGTGAGTGTCATGAGTTTTGAATGCCTGTACACAGGAGTACAAAGTCTTTTTACATCATATTTTCCCTAAAGGCTCTTCCTATTAGGTGTGTTCAGAGGAGGGCTCATAAATTAGCGATGCTTGTCAAGTCTTTTGGGGTAGATATGGAATTATTCCAGTCATCTTGGTTTCACTGAGCTGTATTTAGAGGGCATGCATTACATGTTCAGATTCTGAAGAACTTAAGCAGAAAGTATTACATGATGCTTATAAAATCCGAAACAGTACTTCATGTAAATGCTTTGTGCCTCTCTAATCTTTTCTGTGCATGTGTGCAGTTTCCTAGACCATTTTGCCTACAAGAGATGTTAGTATTAGTGCAACGGTGTTATTTGTAGAAAGTATGAAGTGATAGTTCCTCAGAAGAAGGGTTAAAAGATTTGCTTCTGGTTTATGAGCAATTTTTTCCTTCCTACTGATCAGGATTGGTGACAAATGGCTTCAGAAGGAGCTTAAGACTTAAATATGGATGAAATCTGTGCAAAAAGCTCTTCTGCATGTGAGTATTGAGTTTAGCAAGCTGGCATCTGTTTCTGTATGCCTGCAGTTCACACTAATGCTATTAGCTGCTGTGGCAGATCCTGAATAAAAAAATACCTCCAGTCTTTCAGGAGACATAGTGTTTTTGGTGTTGGTGAACTGGGAATCTGCTGTTTGAGGCTGACCAAGTCACTAAAATTGATCAATCTGTCAAACTAGCATTGGGGCACCAGTTGGGCTTGAATAAGACAAACTTGAGTATCCAGAAAGTGAGGAAAAACTAAAGTTGTTTCAACTTTATGAATAAAATAGTGTTTCCCCGAATAAATGATCGTGCTTTTAAACAAGACCAAAAAAGCAAGTTATCAAAAGATTAAGGATTTTGTAACTTAAATGTCTGAAAATGAAACTATCTACAAATATAAGTGATCTTGCTAGCAGGAACTATTCCTTTGTTTATATTTGCCAGTGATAATCTAGCAAACAAAGATGCTTCTGCTGTTTAGGTATATAGATAAGATTAATGAAGTATCAGTCATTGTTTGGTGATAAATGAGGTCTCTGGACCAAAACAGCCCACCAGTGCACTACCCCCATTCAAACAGCTTACTGGACCTGACACAGGGTTAACTAAGTTTTCTTTAAGTATTTCATTGCCCTTTCCCTCTTTAAAACTTCTCTCTGACTCCTTGAATAAATCATAACCTCAACACAGGTCAGGCAGTCCTAGCTCTGATCTGATCAGCCTGGCATTGTAATGCCTGCTCACATTACCTTTCCTGTCAGATAATATTCTCACAGGCTCATAGCTGGGTCCTGTGCAAATTTAGCCTCATTACCTCTGACAGCCCTGGAAGGTGACAGGTTAACTGCAGCAGAAAGCTATTCAACTGAATTTCAGAACAGCTGGGTTTCTATTGGAAAAGAATCTGTTAGACCTCAGATTCAAAAGTAGGTATTCTACTTTTTTGGGGCATCTTGGTCTCCCTGCAAAAACTGTGAGTTTCTGGTCTTCTGCTTAGTGTGCAGTTGAGTCTGTGGTGATGTGCTTAACATGCCTCCTACAAAACAGCTCTTTGTTGCTTCTGCATGCTATATATGTATATCCTCTAGCTGGGACCTTCTGTCTTGCTCAGACCTTGGCAGTGTTAACAGGCTTAATATCTAATGCTAGAGGTAGCTGGCCTAAATGTTTTTTTCATGTCTGGACCTTGATAGAAGGTGATAGACTAATCAAGACAGCCTGAACTTTGTCTGCTTTATGAAATAATGTAAGGTAGTCCCAGGAGTTATGTTCAGTTTCTGCTTGAAGCTGGTTGTGCATTTGAATTAATTTCTTCAGTTGTGTTCTTTAGACTCAAGTACACATTTAAAAAAACCCTGAATTAGTATCTCTTGATACGGTGACAGATAGTCTTACTTGGCAAGACTGAGACTTGTGGAAACTGTTCTACAGATTGCAGGTCCAGTCAAGTCTTTCCAAAACCTGTTTGTATACAATATTGTTATGAATTTTTCAGGTTGGTCCAGCTCTACAGATTCCTCTGAGAAGTCTGAATTGCTGTGAAAAGGAAATTAATCTGAGGTACATAAGTGAGGAATGAATATGCTTTGGTCATGCTGTCTACAATCCTTTGTAACTGGGACATGTGCTACAAGCAAGGATTAGGGAGGTCAGGGCTCTTACCTGACCTTATTGGGAAAGGGCCAACTTTTTGAGGCAGGATTCAGTTGTAAATCAAGTCACTACAGGTAGGAGTCCATGTGGATGCAGGATATCTAAACTGCCATGAGTGGAATGAGATCTTGTCAACTTAGGCAGTGGAGTTCAGGGTGATTTAATATGCCTTGCTATTTGATCAGCTGAGTATATCAACTGATTCTAGGTCAAGTGTGAAAATGTGACCCTTAAACCTGTACTTCTGCTGTATTTCAGGCTTGAAAATAATATTCAAACTTGCACAGACTTCAAGGCAGAATTCAGCTGGCCATGGAAGGTCATGATGTTGTCTTGGTGAAGGGACTTTCTGGATCAGCCCTAACAGTGATACAAAACTCCAGCATGAGAGGTGTTTCATAGCTTAGATACGTACAAATCAGGCAGGAGGGTGTTATCCCCCCTCCCACACATATAATGAATATACATTGTGAAGTAGTTTAGTCTCAGAAATGTGATTTTGCTTTGACAGTTACTGAACTCGTGTTCTGAATTCAGAGATAAAAATAGCTTCCATGGATAAGTGGAATGATGATGGTTTTCCATGAAATGATACAAAACTATGGGAACAATTATTTTTTTGTGACAGGCTACCTCTTCAAAAATTGCTCATAGATCTGCACTTAAATACTAGGTAAATCTCAGAAGTCAGTAAGAAATGGTCTGTGTTGTGTTCCCTGAAGTGGTCCTTTAAATATAGTCTCAAAAGTTAGACTTATGAAACTGGTGTCAGTTTAAGCCTTTTAGCTCAACATTAAAGTGAAATTATCTATTTTAAAATGTCTTTGTCATATCTGCAGTTGTTACATAAAGTTATGGAGAGTTTAATATTTTAATCACATGACTAGTTAGAAAACAATTTTTCATAATAGCTTAGTTTTAAGGATTTCTTAGAAATGAGAAAATGTGGTTGTATAACCATAAGTGACATGGGGGAACAAGCATCAAATGTAATACCATTACAACTTTTGAGCAACTTTATAGTAATTGACCAAGCTTTCAGTAAATAAATGTTTAAAGACCTATTACTGTGTTCTGTGGAGGAGAGAGTAGTTTGTGGTACCATACAGATGCTTGAAGTATTTACCTTTGTATACAAACCTTGTTTTCTTGAGGATAAGGTTTTGCAGTCTTCCTGGTTTCAAGTCATTGTAAGGGAAAGTGCTCAGAATCTTAATTTAACTGTTTTTTTTTTTCTAGTGACCCTATCACAGAGGAACTGTTGCAGAAAACTAATATGCCAAGAAAGCTTTCTATGGCTTTAATGGCAATGGCTTGCTTAGAGCTTTACAGGAAAGCATTTGGTCAAGCATTTATACTTCCACTAAGTATTTTAAGCTGGATGAACCATTCCCAGCACGCTTGTCTTGGTGGAGATAAACAAGGATTACTTGTTCTGTGGTATCCCCCTTTCTGTAATATATACACTTAAACATGCTGTAGCACTGGCATCAATTTGTCTTCTGCTGAAATTCATACATTAGATCAAATGCTTATGAAGAGAATGTCTCACTTGTATACCGTTTGTAGCTGTGTTTTCTCCAGAACCGTTTTCAGGGAATAGTAGTTTCAAGCAGTGATCTGATAAGGAAATAAATCTCTAGATGACTGTTATTCATATTTTGATTTGGGGATTCTGAAGAAATGGGTGTTAAGCAGTGATGTTTCTAATCTCCATTATATCTGCAGAAATGCTTCTTAAAATGAAGATTTATGAATGTCTAGACAAGAAACAATTTTCAAGCAAAAACATGATTATTTTTTGCTGTTTCTATTGGGATGAATTTTCTATATTAATGTATTTTAAATTGGAGAATTTTTGGTTATACAGTACATTAAGGTAATCTGTTAAAGGGAAACATATATGCTTTCAATACTGGTGGAGTTAACCAGTATTTGTGGGCTAGTGGACACCATGGCCAAGGGGTAGAATCCCCATTGAGAAGGAGCTGTTGCACTTGATGGTGTATCTTTACCCATAGAGTAAACCAGAGGTGTAGGTATAGGAGGATGTGCTTTCAGTGATAAGTTTTAGGGAATAAGAACACCCCTTAGATCTCGCATCCTTTTGCTCAAATTAATGTATATCTGGTGATAGTTTGTAATGAATGATCTAAGACTACAGAGAGTACTGTTTATCACTACTGGAATGTTATTTGGCTTGAAGTGTAGCTGAGGTAACAATTTTTCCCATCTCTTTCAAATTGTGACCTCCCAGGTCTGTTAATCTGAATCCTGATACTGTTTTTGTAAATATGCCTTAAATATTTTGCTGTAATTTTGTTTGAGGTACCATATTTGGCATATCCTTCAGAGCTGGTCTAGAAGCAGCTTTGAGTTGGGAACTCTATCTTCTGTTTTATGTACCGTCATCCATAACATCCTGAGTCTTACCTAAGACATCAGAAGCTGTCTTAATGTAGAGACAATCCTTGATTTAACACAGATGAATCATCTGGTGTTTAATAACATTCATGGCTGGTTCTTCAGAGTTCAGTTATCCTTTACAACTGTGTATTGGGCAATAGCTTCCACATCAGCTTGTACTGGAAAGCAGTGTGACTGCCTTAATACAATGTTAAGATGAAGCTAGTGACCTAGAGGACAGCTTGGGGTATTTACGCCAGTTTGGATGTGACCGTGCTGTACTAGGGTGAAAGGTGAGAAGAGGGCAGTCTGGCATGTCTGATTCTGAGCCAGAACTAGTGAATGTGACTGATCTGACTTGTGTAGAGCTGCTCCGATGTATTCTTGTTGCTATTCAGTGCCTCTAATTCAGAGATAGTTAGTTTATAAGCTTGAATTCAATATTAGACCTGATATTTTTTTTTGTTCTGTTCTTGTGCTCTTGGGCAAATAAACTCTAGATGTGAAACATGGGGAGGGCCCATGAAGCTTATACATGAGCATCTTGTGTAAGAGCTGACTTGAATATGCCAGACTTAATGATTTCTGTTTCACCAGCAGATAGGCTGGATTTGTTAATTTTGTGACAAACTTGTATTACTGCAGTGGTTTTGTACCTATAGGTACAAGTTGTCCTACTCATTGATTGCTGGGGATAAAGAGTATAAATAATCATAATAATTTGATATATTTTTGAGTATTTTTGTATCTCTGAAATACTTCAAAATAAACATTTACTGATCTGATGTTTCACATTTGATGTAAGAGATAAACCAGTGGTTCAAATGAAATACAGTACCTGTTCAAAGTAAATAATCTGTTTTCTACTGAAAACTCATTCAATATCATAAATGGGTTTTGTTTTACGGAATTAACTGAAATGTTCAAAAGCTTTTTGTCTGTTAAGTGAGAGCAAAAAGGCTTTGGGACTGCATTGTAAGCCATTTTTTAGTAGCCTTCAATGTTCATTGTGTTTTTAAGCTACATCTAGAGGTACTGTGCTTTCAAATCAGCAGAATTTCAGACTTGCAGCACGGTTTCTCATGCTTCAGACTTGTCAAATCTAATATTTAGAGCCTCAATGCACAGGAAAGAATAGTTCATTGGACCTCAGGATACAGCTAATACATTTTCATGTTCATTAACTGTGTTGTCTAGAACATGTCATCTGTGCAGCTACTTGTATAGTTACCAAAATGTCTAGCTTCAGTGCTAGAGGTTTTTGATTTTGAGAAGGTGACAGCTTCTGGTGGTGGTACATTTTGGAGGTCAATTTTTAGATATACACAAAATATTAAACTGTTTGGCTTTAAAATAATACAGCTGCAGTAAAAAGTGTTGAAACACCCAAATATTCTGAGTACCAAAGCCTTTTAGCTATTTTGATTACACACAAAGTGGATTTTGCTTTTGTTGCAGATACGCACTTCCATTTGTTAAGATTTGTAGTTTGTATTTTAATTGTCATAGTTGTTTGTTCCAGTGAAGAAGTGATGTTCAGATCTATGCATTGTGTTGTTAAATACATGCTTGTCTGCTCCTAAATTGCATTCAAAAGTGGAGCAAAACTTCACCTGAATATTTTAGCTAAGAATACTGCTGGATATTTAGACTATACCAGACTGTAGGGACTCAACAATCTGAAGTAATTTCAGCATACTTCACTGTAAATGGAAAATCTCTCATTTTAAGTGTATGCAGTGTTTATTTGTGTTCCTAATAACTTACAAGGCTATTTTAGAGTAACCATAAGTAATGCTTGAAAAACTGATGTAGTATTCCACTATATGAAAGCTTTCATTTGAGCTTAACTATGAACTCCCTGTTCATAAGTAATGATCCTTTATTTAAGCAAACAGTTTACAAGGAGTTACTGACTTCTGGAAGTTAGACTAGTTCTGAACTGCTTCAACTTGTTTAATTTTTTTAGTTACACCTCCAAAAATAATAAAATCAGAAGTGCAGGTTGGAAGGGAGGGACATCTAGAGAACACTTAGTCCAACGTTCCGTTGAAATAATGACTAAACCAGATTACACAAGGTCCTGTCAGTGACCTCGAGTCTTGAATATTCTCGGCAAGAGATATTACTGTTTTGTTGGACAGCTTATTTCTGATAAATATTTTCCTTGGCTGTATCTTAGAATATAAGAAAAAACAAATTGCCTGACAATTTCTTAATTTGGCCTAATTTTAGAAGAGTGTGGTTCATGGAAGGCCTTAAATTTAATAGCTTCTGTGGACTTTAGTCATCCATATGCAATTTGTTCAGTTGTCTTGGTTCTAACTCAGGTCTACATTGGGAGATGATCTTGCAATTACTAAGGAGGAAACAATCATATTTTCACATTTAGGCTTTTAATGCTTGCATTTCTTATCTAAAGCTGAAGTGGGTGAACTAAAGCTGTAGACTTTCTGCGCTGTAGGTTGACTGCAGTTGGGCCTTTTTTGTCAGCAAGAAAGGATTTTGAGCTGCTATTAACCCATTGTCAAGTGTTTTCAAACTTCTGCAGAGGAACAGAGAGGTCAAAGCAGCCCATCTTGGGCCTTTAATGACACAGTAGTAGGGGAAGAGTCAGAAAACTTAAACTGTTAAATAAATTTGAAGCTACAAACCAAGTAATATAATTATGCCTGTTTACTTTTTAGCACCACTGTATTTTATTTGTGCTTAAAACTATCTTTTCGTTAACATGATGTCACTCTGGGTTCCAACAGTGAACATTCTGGTTTTACATTCTCACTGGGGATAGTAAATATTCCTGAACAGTAGCTTTATAAATCTCTCTCACATTATTATTTTGTCAGGATTTGTGGAGGGTTGACCTTTGCTGGCTGCCAGGTGCCCACCAAACTGTTCTATCACTCTTCTTCCTCAACAGGATGAGGGGAGAAAGATGGAAAGTTTGTGGGTTGAGATAAGGACAGGGAGATCACTTGGCAATTAGTCATGGACAAACCAGACTTGACTGAATTTATTGCCAATTAACTGTAACAGAAGGACAGTGAGAAATAAAACTAAACCCACCTTTCCTTCAATTGCCCCCCTTTCTGTGCTCAACTTCACTCCTGACTCTACCTTCTTCCCCCAAGTGGCACAGGGGGATGGAGAATGGGGTTTGTGGTCAGTTCATAACACCTTGTCTCTGCTGCTCCTTCCTCCTGCTCTTCCCCTCCTTCAGCATGGGGTTCCTTCCACAGGATAGTAGTTCATAAACTGCTCCAGTGTGGTTCCCTTCCTGAAGGGCTGCACCCTGTGGAACAGACTGCTCCAGCATGGGTCCCCCATGGGGTCACAAGTCCTGCCAGCAAACCTGCTCCAGTGCGGGCTCCTCTCCACAGGCTGCAGCTCCTGCCAGGAGCCTGCTCCAGTGGGGGCTCTCTATGGGCCACAGCTTCCTTGAGGGCACATCCCCCTGCTCCGGCGTGGGGTCCCCCCTGGGCTGCAGGTGGGTCTCTGCTCCCCCATGGAGCTCCATGGGTGCAGGGCACAGCTGCCTCACCACGGGCTGCACCGCGGGCTGCAGGGGAACCTCTGCTCTGGGCCTGGAGCACCTCCTGCCCCCCTTCCTCACTGGCCTTGGGGTCTGCAGAGTTTTGTCTCACATTCTCAATTGGCTCAACTTTGTAGTGGTTTTACCCTTTCTTAAATATCATATAGGTGCTGTGTGGCTGATGGACTAAGCTTTGGGCAGTGGTGAGTCTGTCTTGGAGCTGGTTCTAGCCAACATGGAGTAAGCTTCTGGCATCTTTTCACATAATTCACCCCTGCAGCCTTGTGCTACCAAAACCTTGCCATGTAAATCCAATACAGGAATAAATTGCTACTTTCAGGGAGTTTCTGCAGCATTCCATAGCAATTTCCAAGTGTAGCTTATCTTTGTCAGCTTTTTGGGTGTGTTTTTTCCCAACTAAAATAGTTGTATGCATACTTTCAGTGAATCCTGAAGTCTTCTCTATAACTGTCCTTCAAATTTTATATAACTTCCAAAACAAAGTGCATCAATGTATGAAAGTGGGCTGCTGAATGTATACAGCTTTTCTCCTGGTATGTGTAACTGGGAATATATGCCCTGTGGGACAATTCTCATGAGAACTTTTGTACCTCTGGCCTCTATGAAACCCAGTTTTGTGTCACTGAAATGACAACAGGCAGGTTGTCCCTTGTTTTCCTTTTTTGAGACCAGTTTTCTTTACCCTTCTTTCTCTCCGAAGTACCTTTTGGCCTGAAAGAACATCAGCTGTATGTTTGGGTGTTTTCTGTGAATGGAAATGGTTGGTTTTTCTTTTTCTTCCTTTTTGTGGCTCACCACTTTCTTCTCCGTAGTTATCTTAATGGTATAATGCCATGGTTGTGAACCCCACCTGGCTTTGGTAAACTTCAGTGATAATGGGAGTTGAGTGACACATGAAAAGATCTTAAATGTAGATTCTGGTTTGGGACCATGTTTATGTGCTTATGTTCTCTGCATTTAATTTCTTGTTTGTGTGTTTTAGTTTAGGGCACATTGTATGGGTTACTGCATAAATCAAGTGAGGATAAGGCAAATAAGATTTTTCTTCAGAGCTTCGGTATTGTATCTGTGAGATTGCTGCCAGCTTTGTTTTTATGGTTATGTACCTGGTAACAATTGTTGAAAAACTGAGTTGCAGTTTGAGTACATCTGTTTGCATTGTTGAATGGGATAAACACAAAGTTCTTCCTGTATTACTTGAGTTCAGGTACTTCTGTGTTTCTGTTGACACCTGGTGGACATGCTATTAACTGTTCTACACAGTTGTACTTAATGACACTGTAATTTATGATCTAACATTTGTTTGCACATGGAATAAAAAGATGTTTCAGCAAAATATTCCGTTTTGCATGTTTTTATGCTTCAAAATCTAATGAGCATAATTTTTTTCTTACAGTTCAACTTTGTGGGAAAACTTCTGGGTCCACGTGGCAATTCTCTAAAGCGTTTACAGGAAGAAACACTGACAAAAATGTCTATTTTGGGAAAAGGTTCTATGAGGGACAAGACAAAGGTAAGACCCGAGTATGACTGTTAGTGAAGTGTTTGATACCTGTGTTTTCTAACTTACCTAAAATTTCAGGGGAGGTGAATGCACCATGTGACAAAAATTGGAGCAAATAAGAAGCATGGGATATCCTTATATTGGTTAGATTCAGGTGGAGTCTGTTTTCCAGGAAGTCTGTTCTCAGAGTATTTTGAAACTACCATGAGTTGTAAGTAGGACTCCCCAAACTGCAGTCCTTGGGGATGTGAGTGGGGCATTACCAGTGGTGTGATCTAGGTTGGTCTTCTACAGTTTATAATGAGTAATGCCCAAGTGACCATGGCAGCGTTCTTCCTTTTGAAGGAGCCTGATTTTCTAGATAGATCCAAACAAACATTTTCACATAAAAACATTTAAATCGAATACCATTTGATAACATTTATAGACAGAGAAGAAAAACAGCTGATGAAAGGAGATAAAATACAACCATAAATTTCACAGCTCTGAGGAGGACTTATGCAGCTTGAGCAGTTGACAAACTGCAGTTGTTTCTTTGGGAAGTGTTTGATTATACTGGATATATCTGTTACAAGAGCCAAAGTAGATGGCAGAGGAGACCTTTAGCTTGCTAGGTGTTTGTACTAATCAGTTTCACTCTTCACTGAAATAAATCTCTGGCTAAATCTGTAGCAGGTAAGTGTGTATCAGTGAGGAGATGTCAGCTGTCTGGTAAGCTGCATTTTTTTAATTGGAGCATTCCTAATGACACAAATTAAAACACTGAACATATTTCTTGCCTGTAGCATACTGTGTTTTATGGGCTCTAGTGAAATCTTTTTGTGCTTATGTAATCTGAAATTTAAAAATTGTGTGCTGTAAAGATTAGTAATGAGATGCATATGGAGGAGTGACTTAGAGCTGGCTACTGAATTTCCTAAACTATACTTTTTAGCACATCTCCATCAGCAAAATATAATGGTAGTGATTTATAGAATATTAAGAACTTGATCAGAGCCCATAATTACTTTGTTCTGTGCAAGTTGAGGTAACTCTTCCTTTTAGTTCCTTCTTGGGGATATTTTTATTAAATATAACAGGTTTACACAAATTGTCTTATTGACTTGACAATGAGGGATTTTTTGGAATGGGAGCTGTTATGTAATACAATACAACTTTGTGTTTCACAACTAGTTATGAAAAACTACATTGCTAGTAACTTTAAGAGGAAATAATGATTCAACTAGAAAAAAGAATATAAAGTAAACTTGCTCTAAGCCAGGGTGACAAAGTAAGTCTCCAAATTCTGTTTTAAATGATGCTTGGTGAACTTTCTGGAGTACATGTGGAATGTGCCAACTGGCATTCTTCTGTTGCTGCATTACATGTTTCTGTATCAAAGTGCAATGTGTCATGGAGTAGTAAGGCCCCTAGGTTTTCCTAACAGCTTTGCAGTATAAAATTTGTTTTATTAAAAACAGATCACACTGACAAGTTCAGATCCTAACTTGAGTCTCAGAATCCTGGGGAAACTTTAAAGGTTTCTATTTAAATTATATAAGCTTCTTGTTTCCTTTGGTAAAGAAGTAATTGTTCAAATTGTTATTAGACATCTCCTTGGCTGAGATGCTAGCCAAAACTGTTGAAGTAATTTTTTTGAAAACTGTAATAAAGTTGTTTGAGCTATTGTTTGGAGAAAACTTCAATACAATTCATCTTTGAGTTCAGAAACAGTAAGATGCCTGTCACTGTAGGTCTGGCTCTGTTTTTAAAAGTTACAATAGAGAGGAGCCAGTTGGATACTTCGGCATTATAGAGCTAGAATAACTTGTATGTACCTATTTAGAGTAGTCCTTAGTCTGCTTTAATTCTGAATGACAAATGACACTGTTTCCAGTACTCAATTGAACCTACAGGATATGTGTAAGAAAGTACTGGTGCTATTATACAAAGGCATCCTATCAGCTAATAACCTAGACCAGGTTGCACTTGTCCCTAGTTCTTTGGGGATGTGGCTTAGCAAGCCAGAGACTCTGTATATGGAGAACTTAACCAAACGAGAACTCAAGACACTTAATTCCAGTTTCATGTAGATTACCTATGTACTAACTGTTTCAACCATATTTCTTTAACAAGTAATTTATTATTTGCTTTGATCTTTGTACATTCCATTTAGCATTTTTGGAACTACTGTATTGGCCAGAGAACTATTGAATAACAGAACCCTAATTATAGATTTATTTTTCTGTATGAGAAAGGAGAGGTCTTTGCTGAAGGATTGAATTACTCGGTGTGGACAAGTTGCTGCTCAAAAGCTGGCGATTCTTGCATATGACCAGTTTTTGTATTACTTGGAAAATCTAGTGGAATCTTTAGTGTGGTATTGACAAATAATGAAGTATATTGCTCTTAGAATCATGGGTTGCAAGGGTCCTTTCAAGGTCATCTAGTCCAACTCCCCTGCGATGAGCAGAGACACTTCCAACTAGATCAAGTTGCTCAAAACCCCATCCAACCTGACCCTGAGTGTTTCAAGGGATGGGACATGTATTACCTCTCTGGGCAACCTGTGCCAGTGTTTCACCATGCTCACTGTAAAAAAATTTCTTCCTTATCTAGTCTGAGTTTACCCTCTTTTAGTTTAAAACCATTAACCTTTGTCCTGTATGTTATATTTCAAATAGAGAAGCCTGAGATGCTCCTACAGGAGAGCAGTAGTTCAGTAGTGTATGTTACTCTTCTACTTACATGTAAACCAGGTGACAAAACCAAGCAGTTCACTGCTGCCTGGGTGATGCTCAGAGCACTAATCTAGAGAAGATGAATGGTGAACCAAGGTGTTGAACCAGCCTAGACACACACATAGGGGAGAGACTGCCTTTTCACACCTGTGACTCCAAACATGAGTTATCTTCCACACAGTTTCTCCAGCATAGTTGCTTCTCCCTGTTTTCTAATGGTCTATTTGACCAAACAGAAAATCCACAGGTTTCTAGCATGCTATTTTGCATCTTGTAGGACAGGAGGAATAATTTAAAAATGATTGCCATTATGTAGGATCTTCTTCCAATTCTCATTGATATTTTAAGTGTCAGATGACAGTGAAATCTGAACAATGCTGTATTCTGGTAAACAGGAGATTGGAACAAACCTTGTTTTCAGAAGTGCATAGGTGATATAAGAATATGTTCAACGACATGAACTGTAATGTAAAGTTTTTTAAATACCTGGGAAAATCCCCTATTTTCAGTTTTGAAGCACTATTGTGTTTAGAATTTGCTACAGTTAGCAAATCTTTGGAATTACCAAAGGTTTAAAAAGCCTTCAGCTGATGTAAATTAGCATCCTTACACTGAAGCCAGATTTACACCACAACAGCTGAGGATCTAATCTGTTGTCTCTAAAGTTCACTGCAGCACCTTTGCTGCCACTAGAAGTGAGAGATCTTAATGCTCATGGCTACTTAGTGATGGTGACCACAGATTCTGGGATGAACCATTTGCTGGAAGCTCTGGATCAGATTGTCAGGTATTTCTAAACACTTGCACGTTAGTATACCTGCTGCATTACCAGCTTTAAATTAATGATTACTACTTTGCTGCGGTGAGGGAAAGTGGCAGTAAGCTTCATAGACTTCACTAAAGTTCTAAACACTTTATTTTTTTAAGATAACTTCAAAGGCTTGTGGAAGAAAGCTAATTGATGTGGAAGGTTGAGAAAATATAGCAAAGATCACCATTACCTTTTGCAAGTTCCCTAGAGAAACAATTAGATAAGCCAGGGTAATAGATACAGATAAACCAGTCTGACTTCAAATTCATTTGGGGCAACAGTGTTTCTCTAGCTCTGACTTGTAATTGCCTTTTCGGAATGTCCGATCCTCATAATACGAGACTTGGGTTTAAGAGCACATTCTAAAGTCTTATTTTTCATATCTTTGTTCCTTACTTGTTAAACTGAGCTCTAGAATCAGTCTAGGCTTCCATCTCTTGTCAACATCTGGAGGACCATTTCATATATCTGCTTGCGATATACAATATCTAAATTCAGTAATTCTCTTAAAATAACATGTTTTTTCAAGCTGTGCTGTCACTTCATCAGTGTCTTTTTACTAGTCAGTGCTGAGATGCCTTCTGCTAGACTACTCAGGCTTTCATGTGTCTACAGGAGAGTGAAGAAAAGGATCTATTTCGGAATTTCTTTATTCCATGACAAGATTGCTTTTTATTGTAAATCTGAAGAAACAACTTAAAGCTTTCCACCCCAGTTGGTTTATTCGTGTGTTACTAATAGCTTGAGACTGGTACAGGCCTTTCAAGAACTTGAGTGTTCTGAATGGTTTATTAAATCTGACAGAAGCCAAATTTAAGATAATATTAAAAATAGATATCAGGTAGTACCTAAAGAAATTTAGAATCTAAATCAAAGGTGATGTAGTGAAGATGAAAACACAGTACTATGAGCGTGTTTTGATAAATACTGCTACTCAACTTCTGATTTAAAGCAGTAGACTTATAGGGCTGGTATCTGGTTCTTGATAGCTTGACAAGGACAATGAAAAGCAAAAAAAATTCTGCGTATGGTACAATACAGGTCAAAGTATATTAACTGTGTTGTAGGCACATTGCCAGATGCCTTGTGCTGCCATGCATCATAAGCTGTGCTAGTACTCTGCTTTGTTCTGGACCACGAAGGAATGAAATACAAGAGCACAAGGTATGAAGCAAATGGGGTAAGCTTTCTCATAAGGCTCTTGCAGTGCATTACTCCACTGAAAATTGTACGGATAACATGAAGTTAAATCAGATTGTCCAAACCATGAACCATTTGGTATGATACAATTTGTATGAGAAGATGGACATTCAAAGGACAGATTTTTTTTTAAATAAAGCAAGTGGTGACTTGCTGTCTTATCTCCCTTGTTCCACATCTGGTGTGCTTTCCCCCTCTACTGCAATGGAGATTTGAGAGCTTCTGAAAGGATGAAAAAAGTTCTCTGTTTTGGCCAACCAAGCATCATCCACATGCACTAGGCCAGCCTTACCAGTGTAGGTACTGTCAGGTAATGGAAGGCAGAGGATTTTGTGGGAGCTAAAAATACTGTCAGATACTGGAATGGAAACAAGTGGTGGCTTTTGTGTTGGTCATCATGGGGAATACAAAAACCTGAAATGCCTAATGTGTGCCTAATTTTGGGAGACGTATGCCAAGTGAGCTCATTCTCATTTGTGTGTTAAGAGCTGTGGAGAGTAGTGTTGCCAAGTCATGTTATGGAATTGAAGAAAATCATAATCAGTGAACTTCTCAAGTGAAGCAAGAAAAAAGGATAAAATTACTTTAAAAGTTTGCTTATGGAATGATTTTAGAACAACCTGCACTGATATCTTTTCGGTTTTGTTAAAATTACTGATTTAAATCGTCTTTCACCAGGTATTGTATGTGAAATTGACTTTTTTTATTGCTTGCTGCTATTACCAGGCAAGTTGATTGATAATCACAGAAATAAATTTTCTTAATTCTCAATTCTCTGCACATCTAACTGTACAGTGATTTTTTTCCCCCTTTAAAATAAAATAAAATAGGGACTGCTTGATAGCATGTCTATACTAAAATACATATATGGGGAACTCCACTGATTAAAATATCTAGCTTCCAGTACTAGATGACACTTCATATAACTTGAATAACTGTGCTTAAATTACTTAAACAGTTCCTATTAAAACTAAATTTTTAAGTGTGTAATGTTTGTATTGTTTTACTTCCTGTTTAAGATCAGTTATTTGTATTGATGATGGTATTGCTATCAAAGTCTAATCCTGCTCACTCTGGCCTCTTAATGCTCTTGTTGTGAATGCTCTAATGGCTAACTAGAATCTGCTGATTTTTTTTAACATCCTCATACTCAAACATTTAGTATGATAGGAATGTTAGTAGAGAAGCAAAAATGGATTTTCACTTACAAACCTCAACCCATAATTAAGGATGTGTGAGTGAGTTTTCAACTATTATTGAAGTTATACTTTTAGTAATCTAAAGGGTGAAGTATTTGCCTGGTTCTTGCTGAATACAGTAAGCAACAGGGGGTAGTTTAGAGCTTTGTTTTTTTTAGATAGCAGAACTGCTAAGAATTTGATATGATCTGGTAATACAGTGAAATTGTTTTTAATGGTAGTTTAGTCTTTTGGAATGCACCTGTCAGACTCACATAGGCTCCCCTCCTCTTGTGTGTAACACATGATGTCTCCTAGGTCTGTGGCCATTTTGCATGTGAATGCAAGTATTTGGGAACTGAGCACTGCTCCACTACATTAAAACCTCAGTTTCTCATTGCTTCTGAAGTGGGTTGAGTGAAGCAGAAAAAAAGAAATAAACTATTTTCTGAAACAGTCATGTCGTCCTCCCTTGTCTCATATGCTCTTAGATTCATGTCCAAGTAAGCATGGTTCTGTGAAGGATGTACTTATGGGATAGAAATCTGTGAGAACAGAAAACAAAATCTGAGCAGTGCAATAGTACAGAGATTGGAATAATATTGGTAAGTCTCGCTCTTGCAGAATGTTAGATCAAACTGTTTCTAAAGACTGCTTTTGAAGAAAGAGGCTTCACGGTCACTTTTTGTTTCTGCCCTCTGCATGAATCTGGTGCATTTGGGAAAACTCCTGGGAACATTTTCTTGTGCTACAGTTCCTGTATGTGAGCAGAAGTGTGACGTGGGTCATACTTCATGTGTTGCTGGTGACTTACCGTTAAGGAAACGGATACTACTCTGATGCTGTAGCAGTGGGATTTGAAGTGTATCAGGGAAGTGTATGATGTTACACTTTATTTGTTGATATCTGAGTATGAGTAAACAATATGTGCAAATGCTTCTGAACCAACTTTCACACTTGCATTGTATGTTTAAAATAAGAACGTGAAAAAAAAAAACAACTTTCTTTATCTCCTAGGAGGAAGAGTTGAGAAAAAGTGGAGAGGCAAAGTATTTCCACCTAAATGATGACCTGCATGTTTTGATTGAAGTATTTGCTCCACCAGCAGAAGCATATGCCAGAATGGGACATGCATTGGAAGAAATCAAGAAGTTCCTCATCCCTGTTAGTATTTTATTTTTTTCATAAGAATTCTGGTAGTCTTGAGTGAGAAATTCTGTCTCTAAACCCAATTTCCTGTACAGTGTTAGGTGATGTTGCTTAATTTCCTTCACCTGTGAAAGAAATGGTGATATTTACAAATATTTTTCATTTTGATATAGGCAGTTATTGGGTGAATGTGTAACTGTCCAAATACCATCTCATCTCATGATGACCTATAGTAAGAGCAACTTATTCTCATTTAACTGGTCATGTGCGGAGTATTTAAGTCTACAAATAACTGTACAAATCTAAAATATGGGAAAATAACTTTGCTTAAGGGTAGGGTTTTTCTGTGTTCTTTGTACACCTGAAGCATCAGGATAAGGTTCTGTTTTACTAAGGATAAATAAATTTGAAATTGCAGTATTGCTCATACCCATAATCCTGGTTTAGTGTTCAGTGATGAGAATAAATTCAATTTTATCTTGGATCTTTACTTTTTCACAAAGCTAGTGATACATGAGTTATACTTGTCTTCTGGTGTATACTTCAACTTGTGATGTACAGATGTATAAAATGAGATGTGATTTCCAGTATAAGTTTGCACTCCAGGTTTAGGATATGTATAGACAATGGTGTTGCAGGGTTTCCAATGTCTTTCTACAGAAGATTCCTGTATTTGCTTCTCATGTAAGGACCAACCTTGATTTGCTTTGCAATATTAAAGTGCTTGGAACAATCCCAACCCTCAAGAAGCTGAGGTGTTTGAGGTGGTAGTACTATATGTGAAATTCTTAACTGTAGAAGGTTCACTAAAGAGCAAATAGCTTTACTGGTTATCAAATGAACAAATACAGAAAGCAAAGCATCCTCAAGGTGCATCAGCTTCTATTTACTTTTACTATTGAAAATATTACACAAGTGTTTAGTTTTGATCCATGTCAGATCTTGAAAACGTGGGAGACATAGCTAAGGAAACTTTACTGAGGTGTGTATCTAAGTGTCAGCAGCACATGAATGTGTGAGTATAGTGTAACTGTGTTCAGGACTAGTTGGGGATGTCTGTTGTGTGGCCACTACAGCCTGTTGGGGGTAGAACCACCAGCTGTACTCTGTGGTGAAGCAGTTGGTGCTGATAACCTGACAGTGCTACTGTATGCATTAGGGAGGTTTTGGTATGTTCTAAACCTAGTCTAGTTCCATGAAGCTACTTTCCTGAGTTACTAGAGTTGATTAAGTGCTCCTGGAATGTTTCTTCTGGCATGTTTTAGTCTGAATGGAAGTTAGTTCATATGCCCCATACTACTTCATGACATGAACCAAAGCATGATAAGTGACAATCATCAGGAGGTTAACTTATTTCACATCAGGATGTATTCCTAAAACACCAACGTAGATACACCTTAAGACAGTGTAAAACCAAAGAAATGGTCTGAGCGTTACATTCTCATGTTAGAAAGAAGCAAGCACCATATTATAACTTTGCAAGTACCAAATGACTGTCTTGATTTATATGAAAAGGTAAAGAAACATGTCACGGTTCAAACATTCTAATTGATCAGCTAGGGAGTTCTCAACAGTTTTTGTCAGAATGCTGGGATGTCAATGTTGAAGGCTACTGTATTTACATGATTAATGATTTGATTGTGTGAAGAGTTAAGGCAGAATTCATTTCTTGGCTATTCTAGTGAGCAAACCTCCTGCTTTTAGATGAAAATATGCTCATTTGGATAACGGCTTTTTGCATGCACTGGAAGTAAGGATGTATCTGGTTCCCCTGCCCCCTTCACTAGAGATAGTTTTCTTCATTAAGCTTGATTCACCTAACGTCATAATAAATTAAGTTTATAAAAACCTAGCCATTACTTCACTGCTCTTAGGCCAGTAGAATTACAGACTGATAATGAGCAATTCCATTCATGGATTGTACACATTTCCATCTCAGCTGTTGATCATTGCATCTTTATTTTATTGAGCTGAACTGATGCTACATAAACTTATCTGAACTATGGGATCAAGCCAACACTGCCATAATTTCTTTGTCTTTTTCAATGTAATTTTATCAGAATGGTTCTGAATGCCTTAATCTCTTCTGCCCTGCCCCCACTTGCAGCAGGCACTCCAGGAAGCAATAAGGAGTGACAGTGTCCTCTCTAGAACTGCCATTTTGGTTAACTGCTGCCAGATACAACTTAATTTTTATTTTTGATAAGGTCTGTTGTGGCTTACTTCACAAATTAGCAGTTTTATTCTAAGAGAAGTCCTGCTATCAGTATATATGATTATGATCTTAATTTGTGTTCTCCTTATGTAAGTTAACCACAACTTGAGATGCTGAACCTAATTTATGAATGTGGTCATTGTTCAGTTTGCAGATTGGGCCTGAACATAGTCACAATTGGTTCTAGAATATAGGTAGGATACAAAATATTCTTGTGGTACTTGTAGTAACTGGCTATAGCAAAAATGCTTTAGCCTCTCTTGGATCTTTTTAGATCCATGAACAAACACCTTTTGCATTGAAGGTCAGACTCAAGCAGCTGCAGAGGCCACTGCACTTCCTTGAGACTATTGGTATAACTCAAACCAAGACACAAAACCTTGACTTGAGGTATTTTTTGGCTGTGCTTATGTTGCCTTGACTCTCCTGTCTTCTGTAGGTAGAATTGTGGCTTCTGACTTGTTTTGTCCTCCTTCAAATTAGCCAGTCCCTTTGTTCTGGCCAGTTTGACTGTTAGATTGGTGGGTGTTATGTTTGATATTATTTATCCCAGAATTACTTCTGTCAGGACAAAAAGCTAGGTACTTCCACCCTCACCTCCTCCCTGGGTCCTGCATTATACTGTGGTGACTGCAGTTTTGGCCAATAGAACTCTTAGTCTAGTTTAATTTTTGAGTTGTGGCAGTTATTCTTCTTTTGACAGTTACAGCATTCATTATGCTTTGCTCTTGGTTATTTGAGTTTCTTGTTTTCCTTGTCTTGAAAGAAAAATACAGAAACATCCTTGAGAGAAGAGTCTGTTGTAGTCAATTTACAATGTGAGCAGAATTTACCATTTTTACCTGTAGTCTACCTTGCCTCCTGCACATGCAGTTTAAGATGTGGTAATGAAATAGCATTTAATGGCATTTGGAAGAGCTTGGTGGGCTCTAGAAACTCTTAACACACTTTAAGATGGTGAATAACTAAGGGGTGTGTAGAAAGGTGGCTTGAAACCTGGTAACTATTGCTCACTGCCAGGATAAAAATCTGCTTGGGTGTTTTCCAAAACTGCATAGGGTTTTGCAGGGATCTGTCCAAACATTAAATGAAAATGTTTTAATTGATAATTTGAATGATAAATTTGAATAAGGTCTTAGGTTACAGGTGATCCTAAGGAGAGCTGCTGCCAGAGTCTTGATCAGGGCTGGGTGGAAATAACAGATAAAATCTCAAAGAATTTTGGCTAGTTGGATCATGATAGCAATTCTGTGTAGGGAGAAAATCTCTCACGTGTATCTCGATGTAGTCATTCCTACAGAAGAAAACATTCTCCATCTTCAGAGAAGGCGGTAGTCAGAATGGGCAATATTCATAAAATGAGAGTACCTCTGTCCACTTGAAATTAATCAGTAGCATTTGACTGTAATTCAAATGTGTTTTGCCAGTTATCAGGCCTAGCATAAAGGACACAGCCAGCATAAAGATGAACCAATAACCAAATTGTATTTGATACAAAAGGGTCAGTACGTGGGTGAGTGCTGGGGATACAAACAAGTCAGTCAGGTTATACATAATTGACATCAATCCCACTGACCCCAACAACGACACCACACAACCAACAATGGGTGGAATCTATGGGAGACTGCATGTCACCATTTAAGGAACAGGAGACAACCGGGTCAACAAGCCAAACACATAAGACCAAGGAAGCCACACACTGAATCCCTACACAGCCCACGTTTACAGAAGCCAGACCTGAGTGGAGCCCAGTCCCAGGGAGGCGGGAGGTCCTTCCCCAACAGGGAACTCTGCTCAGGACATCCACCTCACACACAGACACTGCCCCTCCTGCAAGGGGTCCCAGCTTTTACCCCTCAGTGGACACCTGACCTTGGGTTACTCACTGCGGGACCCCTGGGGCTCATTGACCCAATGGCTCTGTCTGCAAGGCCGCCCCACCCTGGAGGGAAGCCTAAAGGGAAACTCACCCCCCTTTGGGAAGGGCTGTGGGAATCACCCACATGTCAACCTTAGTTTGGGGCTTGGGGTTGAAACCCCAGCATTTCAAAGTGTTACCTCTGCCTAAATTGTACAGGGGACGAGCACAGTCTAAAGGGTTTCTGTGTATGTCATATGTTCTAGATGAGGAGATCATTGTCTCCTCAATTTGACTTCAAGTGTGCTGCTTTCCAGCAGTGGGTATTCATAAACTGACCATTTGTTACTTTTAATTGAAGAATCCATTTCAGAGTCTAATGGATTAACACTGCTGCTTATCGTGGCTTCCTTCTATGCCCCTTCACTCTGTATCCTTCCTGCTGCCTCTGGCATATGTGATAAGGACCATTTTTTCTGTTCTGTGTCTTGGCACAGTGGAGCCTCTGTCTAAGGCTGCTGATATGTCCAGTAGTATGCTACAGAAAAAAAACCACCAGGGAGAAAAGAAAGATCCTAAGCACATTTTTAAGAAATTGAATGAAATGAATATAAAATCAAAGGTATTTTTCTAGGAGCCCAATTCTGAGGAGGATGTCTTGTGGAGAGTTGATGAAGGGCATCTGTTATATGCATGTCAGAACTTTGAAACCTAAGTATTGATTGTGGTACAGTTTTAACAACTTAGCATTTTGTTTGAAGATTGAAGTACTGGCCAGTTCTGGTCCAGCAGCAAAGTACAAATATAAAGTGGGTTTCTGTACATTAGTTGACCAGAGTAGTGTTCAATTGCCCATTTTGATTCTACTCCCTCTGATGGTTTGGCTGTGCATTGGTTCCAGGTTGTTTTATAACAGAATCTGTTTCTCAAAAGCTTCAGTTATGCAGTTTGAAACAGTTGATTCAGTCTTCTAGACTTTTTTCCTTCATCCTGCTTGGTTGGTTTCTGTTGCTAAATAGAGGATGATCTTGGATGGACAGTTGAATTACGTTTCAGAGCCTATTTAAGAGTTTGGAAAAATTCCTTTGTAGTCCCACTCTTTTTAATACTAGTAACTATCTTCAGCAATGGCATATAAAGGAAAACTCTTAATCCTGTTAGTGGAAGATAGGGCAAGTGGAATGTTTTAAGGCTAATGGAGGCCTTTGAGTTCATAGATGCTTTAATCTCCTTTCAATGTGGAGTTATGTTTCAGTGAGTTGTTTGCAAGGCTGCCTGACAGTTTTCTGGTACCTGTCTAGTGAATAAATGTAATATCAGATTTCCAGTGAGAGATACAGATCCTTTGTTTTGCAATTGAAATATAAAAACAGACCGTATTTGGACAAACCTGCCTTGTTTTAAATAGGATTTGCAGAGATAAGAGCTGTTACATCAGAAGTATCGCTTCATTCTTATTAGAGGACCTGTTAATATTTTGATACTTAGTGTGTGTATCACTTTCTGATTCACCTTTACACATGCATTCTTTGGTTCACTTTAAGTGGAAGAAAAATGGCAGAAAAAAATGTACAGCTCGAGTTCATTGCTGCATCTATTATATTCCTGTGCCATGTGCTAGTTTTGGAGATTGGCTCAAGGTCCCTGAAAAGACTCTTACATATTTGAAGTACCCTGTTAATTCCATGTAAATAACTCGAGCTGTCTTTTCAATTGACCTTGAGATAAGATTTGGGCAGAAGAAATAAGCCATGTGTCTTCAAATTGTTTATCCCTGCATGTTCTAGAATTGAAATTTTTGGAGCTCTTACTAGATAATAGTGAATGTTTGTAGTTGCATTGTTTATACTTTAACTCCTGATTTTAAAAGTGTATGTGTCTAATAAAATTCCTTACTTGTCAGGGGCTGTTCTCTACAGTGTATTTTGTATTGCTTTGCACACCAGGCAATGCAATTTTTCCTGGTTTTCAGACTGTTCTCCTGCTGGAACTACAAACAACATCTCAGCTCAGGAATGGGACCTTGATTTCTTTTGTTGTTTCCCCTTATCTGCAGCATTTTAACAGTGGCATTTTAGTTGGTAAAACTATGTGGAGGTAATATGCAGTGGGAAAGAAACATGCCCAAGCAAAAACTGCAGTTAATACGTAGAATTCTTCTAGAAGTTTTTGAATTACTATGCCTATAGTGTTCTGCACATTGAAATTTTCCAATAAAATGTTCAACTTCAGAGAAAACTTTGAGGAGCAGTGTTTGCTGATACTAACTTGGTGTGGTGGTTGAACAGTTTTTTTTTCACTCTGCCCTCTGTTTTAGGACTACAATGATGAAATCAGACAGGCACAGCTTCAAGAATTAACATATTTAAATGGTGGTTCAGAAAATGCAGAAGTTCCAGTTGTTCGTGGAAAACCATCTATTCGAGCAAGAGGAGTACCAGTTCCTGCTTTGTCCAGGTAAGTATCTCAGCTGCAGTAGAATTTGATTTGAATGTCTATATTTTAAGCTTCTTCCTCCAAATAAAAAAAGTACAATAGTGAAACATCTGAAGGACCCCCAAAATAAGAGCAGAAGATAGGGGAAACAAATCTTGATTTGTAGAACATAGTCTAAATAACTTAGACTGAATTAAGTGGTGCTGAAATTTGTCTTGATGAACTTGAATGGTACCTAAGTGGAGAAACCATGTGCATCATAAAGATGTTCAGTGCTGCTTCACTTGTAACTTCTAGTTACTCCCTTATCTGTGTGCAGGGTCTGCTAGTCCTGTGGAGCTCACAGCTTTGAAAAACTGGTAAATCTTGCCTTGATTGACATGAATTTCAGATTAATTTCTCTTAGAGAATACACATTACTTTTACTGTATTGGTGAATTTATAGTCCTGATAAAATAATTCAGAAGTGTTTTGGTGGTAGAATTTGGATTTGGTCTCCTGCACTGTGCTGTTTTCATGAAGTGGCATTTGTTTGTTTCAGGAATAGGAAAGTCCGCTGCTTCTTTTGCTTTATTTTTCTTTGACATGGGAGGTGTTCTATTTTTACTCTAGCATCCCCCATCTTGATTGCAGTACTGAGATGACAGCTTCAAGTCCTTTGAGTCCCAAAGTGTGAAAACAAACTAAATAAAGTCCATAACTGTTTCTATTACAGTAGAGAGACTGTGGCTGCAGCAGTTAAGTGTAACAGTTTTCTACAGTGAACTATTTTCTTTGATGTGGCTATGGTGCTTATTAATGCAAGCTTGAAACTTAATTTCAGCTTTTAAAAATTCAGAATCATTTTCTGAGGTGTTTTAACTCAGATTAAGCATGTTAGAAGGAAAAAGCACTGTGGAATTATTCCATTTATACAGATCTGTTATGTCTATCCTGTAATAATTGCAAATGCAATGCAGAATGAATTTTAATTTAGAGAATTTACACATACTGTTTGTGGTATCCTGTAAGTATATAATTTTCTCCAAATAAACAAATTTTTGTTCTTATATTCTTAAGTAATGTTGTGCAATATATCTAGTCTGCTGCTTTTCTTGATTTTAATGTTCAGAGTAGTGGTAATTATATACCAAGGTTCACTTCTTTAGCACTGTAATCAGCCATACAAAAGTGCTTGCAAATTAGAATCTCGTTTGATTTTGGAGATGTGTTTTTTTGCTAACTTTTCTTCAGTTCTTAAATATCTGTTTTTAACTTTCCCATAGATGCCTGTAACAACTCTGCTACAGATTGTCAGTGTAGAGACACTCAGTTCTATTTCACTTTTTCTTCATTTTTATGTCCTTAAGCTAGTGTTTGATGCAGAAGTAACTGTTTAGTCTGGTCTTATCACTAAAGTTTCATACCTAATTTCCAGTACTAGTGTCTAGCAAATGCATACATAATCAACTTTTCATAGTACTGAATTGCTAACATCTCTAGTTCCATCCTCTGGCCTTTGGTAAATTATTCTTTCAAACATGCATTTTATGTAAGATGTACATGCTGTTAGGTTGCTCAAAATTCTTTGTAGCTCATACTATTAGCCTACAACTATTGAAGTGTCTTCAGGGTAAATGTAAATGTTGTTAGCATTTGATCTGGAGATGACAGCTGAAAATTGTATTTGTCATCTCATTTTTAATGTATGTTCTAAGGAAAACTGAAAGGTTGTTGCTTTGACTTGTCCTTACTTTAACACTTGTCTCAAACTCTAAGATTCTTTCACTTCAAATCGAAGAGCTCTGTTAGCATAAAAGATTCCTTAAGTGAAATGTAATGCCGTTGCAACTGAGATACTACAGCTATTGAGTTAAAGATCTTCAACTCAGTTGTAATGCTCTGAGTCTTTTTTTAGCCCAGATAGATTTCAGTGAGTAATACTTCCATTGAAGGGAGGCTTTGTTAAAGGCTTTGTCTTAGTGTTAAATAAAACAGTTCTAATAGCAAGCATCCTTGAGATACCCAGGAGAGGTTCAAGCAAAGCTTGAAGATTTGTAAAATGAAGTCTAAAAGCTTGATCCTAACCTCTCTTTATAATCCAGATAATATTTTTAAGATACCAGCCTTTATGTGAAACATCCTGTTGAGGATGCAGTAACTGAGTGTTTAACTTCATATTTTTTTAAGCCTTTATTCCTGAATAGTTTCATTTCAAGGGACCAAAGTGTACTAATTTATGCCTTTCTTTACTCCTTATCAGACGTGTTGAGACTGGAGATAATGCATCTTATCAAGTGCCTTCTTTTAAGAAGACTTGTTACATGTATGTTTAGCTCCATACCAAAATTTTACTTTGTAGAAAACAGTATGCTTGTGCTTGCATACAAAATTGTAGCTTGTGCACAGGTATTTCTGTATATGGTAAGTAATTTCCTGATGGCTGTGGTTTGGTAACTTTTATTCTGCTATTTCTGGCTTGTTCCATATTTTCTTGGCTGATTTTTTTTTAATGACTCCAGAACCCAGTAAGATTTTGGGGATGGATGGAATTTGCTGTCAAAGAGTTGTGTTTTGAGCTTTCCCTTTAGGAATATGCTTTCCTTCTCATCACTGATCTTGGGCGCATAGCTGCTTCCTTCTGCCCTCTGCCCCCATTTTTTTTCCTTCATCCTAATATTGTTAAAGGTTACCTTCAGATGTTTTCGCAGTTTCTGTGGTGTTTATACTCAGCATTTAACCTCTTTAGTACCTGACTCATCTGTGGAACAAGAGAAGGGACAAAAGAATATTTCCCTGGTGGAAGTCCTGGTTTTCAATCCTTTTTTTTTATTGTAGACTGACATTGTTCTTAAACAGATTTTTTGGAGGTGACTATACAAAATGAAGGATCATACCAGTTAATTTTAATGTGCTAGTAGGCTTAGAGGATCCATAATGATTAATGTGATGCTGTTATAATGAGTAGCTAGAGGATGCATCTCTTTGGAATCAATGTCTTTAATGCATTTGAATTTCTATCTTGAATCGGTGGAATAAATACTACTACTGAAATGTGAATTGAGATTTCTGGTTAAAGACTGAAAATAAACATGTAACATACATGTTAATGTATAACACTCAGGATATTTTGCAAATAAAGTAGCATTTCCACTCTAAAACTTCCCATTACTGTTTTAAGACTAAGCAAAAAAAAAAAAATTAAGGATCACTGATTTCCAATTCTAAGGTATTTTGGAAAAGTTATATTCTAGAGGATAAGATGATTAAAGTCTAAGTACATGGGTAAATCTTCTTTGCCACTTGGGGGTGGGGGAACCAATTCATAGTTCATGCCACTTACAGCTGGAAATCAGTTAGAATCAAGATTGGTTTGGGTTGGAAGGGATCTTTAGAGATCATCTAGTTCAACCCCCCCACCATGGGAAGGGACATATTCCCCTAGATCAGGTTTCTCAAAGCCCCATACAACCTGCCCTTGAATACTTCTAGTGATGAAGCATCCACAGCTTCTCTGGGAAACCTTTCCCAGAGTCTCACTACCATTATTTGTAAAGAATTTCTTATGTCCAATCTAAAATTGTTGAAAACCATTGCCCCTTGTCCTGTGACTACTGGCCCTTGTGAAAAATCTCTTTCCATCTTTTTATAAGCAGCCCCCCTTAAATATTGAAAGGCAACACTAAGGGAAAGTGGTTGGGTTTACTCCCCAGACTGAAAGGAGTTGTATTTGAAAGCAGATACTTTGATTTCACTAAGATGAATGGAGGAAAAAGTAATATCTCAGAACTGAAAAGAAATTAAAGAAATAGCAAAATTCTGGTTTACGGTTGTATCAGATTGTTGGGTTTTTTTACTTCCCTATTTATTCATCTCATATTTTTTTCTATGCATGTCTGGGATCCTAATGGTTGAGTGACTGTCATTCTATCTGAGGACAAATACAACTGTTAGTAAAGTTGTAGGTTAGAATTTGTTGTCGTGTGTGTCAGACATAATATGAGGCGATGTGGATCACTGCTGTAATGTGTTCACAACTTTCAATTGTTCTTTATTAGTCAGCAGATAAAACTTGAATCATTCCTTTCATATATCTGGAATCAACTGGTTTGTTTAAAGAATGACTTCATGTTGAGAACATGTAGGACTTCAAAAAGTTCTGTAGCACAAAAATATTTTTCAAAGACAGTTCAGGATTCAGGACAAAGGCAGGTACTACATTCAGTGTGTTTTGTTTCTTTAGTCTTCTGATAAATCTCCCATTTTTCACAAAATGAAAACAGGAACATACATATTACTGTTTTCAAAATAAAAATATGAAATAAAACTTGAGTAAGAGTGTTAACATCAATGGTGATTCATTTGGAAAAAAAAAAAAACGCCAAAAAGACAGGAGGAATCCTAGCTGAGTGGTATCGGAATATCAGTGTTGAGTGTTTTGGTGCTGACACTTTAACATAACAGGTCTATTTTCCACATGTCTAATAAAACCTGAACAAAAATACTTAGTTTGAGCAACATTAACTGTAGTTGGCTCTGCTCAAAGGAATAGAAGTACTCAGAATTTGTTACATCCATTTAAACAGTTTAAATCCTTACAGATGTGTGGTACCGTGAATGCTAAAATTAAAGAATTCCAAGTGTTTCCTCATTGAATAATACAGTGTAGGGAACTGATCCTAAATTTCACATTTATTTTTATTTTGAAGCTATTCTTACATTTACTTCCCTTTCTGGAGAGGAGATAACTGAAAAGGAGCTTCATACTGCATAAACCTGTTAAATTTTTCTTTCACAAAGTGAAAGCAAGCTGTGAACTGACTAACTGTGACTTCATAAGTAATTTTACTAAGTCATCTAGTAAAAAACCTTGATATTAAAATCAGTGTAATACTAGAGAGAAGGAAGTGATAAATGAAAAGATAAAGTAGAGCTATTGCTGAGGGAATGTGGGAGTTTTGGCTTGACAGTGTGTGCTGTGGTCAAGTGTAATAGTTTGCTGGAAAGAAATCCTAAAACCACTATGGGACTACTATTAATTAGACATGTCAAATTATTGCTAATAAAGGCTGAAGAGGAAGTATTCAAGTTGTATGTGTTGGTAAAACACTATTTTGGTGACAATCAAACATTAGATCAGTACCTGTGCATTACTTCTAAACATTCATAAAATATTTGAGTCTAGCATAGTATAATGTGGCTGAGTAGAACTAGTTATTTAGAATAGTTTTCCACATATTAAACTCTTTGCTCAAGTTGTGAGATGAATCAGTTACAAAATGCAGTTTTTCAGTAATATTTTAACTGTACAGTGAGGCACACTTTCCAGATTTTCTTATATATTACAATTATGTTCTAAAATTACTATACTGTATTTACAAATCACACTAGCACATTCGAACACTTGTCAAAGGGTGGTTCTCCCATTCTATACTATATTTGATAGCTTTATAGAAATGTAGTGCTTCACTTTATTTTTTTCCCCTCATGCTAAATTGCAAGTATAAATAACAAAATAATGCTATGGGGGAAGTTTCAGGTTCCAGCTAAAATAGTTTTTGTGATGTTGTCTTCAAGGGATGCTGTGACAGGAGGTAAATTAGATTATTTCCCCCTGCTATTCTGGCACACTATTCAGTGTAGTGAAAACAAAAGATTTTAAATGAATTACTGAGTTTTGCTTTATCTTGTTTAGTGCATGGTACCCAGATTGAAGAAGACATTTTCACTGTAGAGCCTGTAAGTTGATTACTTAGTTGTGAGTAAAATTATTCTTTATTTAACCACTTAACTTACTTGTGTGTTTAATGGGGGATGATTAACTTCCTTCTCTAGGTTCACCACTGCTGGATTAGTAAATTCAGAAAAATCACAGCCAGACTGAGAAAGATGAAACGGAAGTTTCAGGTATTCTCACATAGCAGTGCTAATCTGTTTAAGGGCAGCAAAGTGTTTCTTTTTGATTATGACTCAATGATCTCAAGTACATAGACAATCACTTTGTTAAAGCATGTCTGGAGGTGATAACAGCATTTGGCTAGAAGCTGGGATTTACTGAGTATGTTTACTGTCTAACTAGTACAGTGTGTGTTTAGTATAAAATACAGTTAATAGGTACTTAAGTAGTAGAGTTTTCCTTGTCCAAATAAATCCAAGCTGCCGGATAGCATCCTGATGTAAGATCCAGAAGAGGAACAAAAAGAGAAACACTAAAATCTCCTGTGATGCTTTAGTACTTGTGTATTTGCAGTGTCATAAATCTGAGGGATCACAGGCAAGGACCTTTTTATTTCAGGTGTCTTGAAAATAGGGCACATTAACTCTGTCTCAAAGTACTTACACAAGCAAAGTATACAAAAATTTGAAGATGAGTATGTGGGGGATTCAGTGCCCTTTTGCATACACCATTAGTCTGGATATATTGGCAGTGTCAGTACTGTAATAGATGTTCTTATGGGCACTGAGGTGAAGAGGACCTTCAAAAGACTTCCAAAAGGGAATGAGATGGCAGCATGGTAGTGAGGAGAGAAAATGAAGGCCGAAAGACTCCTTTTGTATTTCAGAACATGATCAGGTAGTACATGCTGACACAGGCTGACAAAGGAGTTTTGATAACACAAAACTTCCAAGGTTTGGACATAGTGCTTTGTGGCCTATAGAAGTGGAAACAAAGATCTTCTGTAACAAATAGTGGAAGGATTAAGAGGGCTATCAGGCAAGGAAGTGTATTGGAAGACCGATCAAATTTCAGATTCAAAAGCATTCTGATGGAGGGTTAATACAACAGTTTTCTTTATCAAAAGTTATTTCCAGTAGTTGTGCTGCTTGTAGTGAAATGATAATTTTGTGCTTGAACTGAAGTTGTGGATCAAGACTGCTTCATAGTTATTTGAAGAGATGTCATAACTTTAGTAAAAATAAATGGGAATTTGGTGTCTAATCACTGATACTCCAGACGGTTTCTAAATAAATCTATTTTTCTAAACCCTGAATTAACATGAAAGAATCTGATTTTGAGGAGTTTCTTATTGTCTTAAAGTTTTGATGTCACCTGCAATCTCCATGCCAAATAACTTCTAATGTAATTTGAAAAGAAAGGCTATTTCAGTTTTTTTATAAAGAAAAGAAAATTCTGTATGCTGTTTGCAAAGACAAGAAGAGTTGGTGATAGCAGCTGAAATTTGGCCTGCAGAATTATGTCCTTGGTCAAAGAAGCAAGCAGTGGCAGACTTGGAGGGACTAGGAGCCATGATGAATTTGATTTGATGGTAAGATATCTCTGTGCTAAACAGAGCTGAGATATTTTGGTTTGGATTAAATAAGTAGAAGACTTAATCTAAATGTTAGCAGATGCACCAAGGCTTTAGAATTTATAGGTGAGATGGTTGTAGAAATGTAGAGAGAATACCCTCTGTGCAGTTTCTTCAGAGACCTGAGAAGCAAACGGATACCCCCTCAGAAGCAGTTGACTGGGAGAGGGAAGAAAGCCCAGGAAAGTGAAAGAACAAGATTCTAAAATGTTAGTGCATCAGAAATGGTATATACAACATGAAATATGTGGAGAAACTCTGTAGGAGATCTACCTGAAAAGTTGTTAGACAGTCACTGGAAGTGCTTTCTAATATGCTGTGTATATTTGTGCACTACTGAACATTCACTAAACTTAATTGTAGTAGTGGGTTATATTCAAGTATGAGAGAAACTTTTACTTAAAAAGTAAAGGAAGACCACTTCATCCTTAAACACCTGTAGTAACATGTAAATTATAAAGGAGTTAAATGGAAAACAAGAGTAGGCAATATGGATCAGAACTGAGGTGTGGAAGCATTAGCTAAAGCATAGATGGAAGATGAGAATTAGAAGAGATGTGTGGAGACTAAACTCATCTAGAACCATCAGTTCTGCCCCTAATGGGGCATGTCTGCTATGTAGACACAAGTAGAGATGACTTGCAGGAGTCATCAGCAATTGGGTGAGGGATGTCAAAGTCAACAAGTGTTTCTGTGAATACATAGATAGCGATAGGAAGACTAAGGAAAATGTGGGCCTACTGCTGAATGGAGCAGGGGCCCTGGTGACGCAGGGCATGAAAAAGACTAAGGTACCTAATGACTTTTTCAGCTCAGTCTTTACTAGTAAGAGGGGTCTCCTGAAATCCAAGGCCCCAAAGATGAAGGGAAAAACACACCCTTGGTGGAAGAGGATCAGGTTAGAGATTAGCTAAGCAAACCGAACACAAGTCCATGGGCTCTGATGGGATGCACCCATAAGTGCTGAGGGAGCTGGCAGATATAATTGTGAAGCCACTCTCAATCTCTGAACAATTGTGGAGATCAGGAGAGGTGCCTGAGGACTGGAGGAAAGTAAGTCACCCCTACCTTCCAAAATGGTGACAAGGACCTGGTGAACTTGTCAGCCTCACCTCAATCCAGAGGGTTATACTGTCATCCAGAGGGACCTTGACAGACTGGAGAAATTATTCAGAAACCCCATGAAGCCCCACAAGGGGAAGTGCAGAGCCCTGCATCTAGGGAAGAACAACCCTATGCACTAATGTATGCTGAAGGCCACCCAACCGGAAAACAACTTGGCTGTAAAGGACCTGGGTGGACACCAAGTTGAATGTGAGCCAGCAATGCAGAGAAGGCTAATGGTATCTTGGGCTGTATTAGTGTTCCTTGCAAGACAAGGGAGGTGATCCTTCCATTTATTTAGTGCTGGTGAGGCCCCACCTGGAGTGCTGTGTCCAGTTCTGGGCTCCCAGATATGAGGGACATGGGTGTACTGGGTAGGGTTTGGCCAAGGGCCACAAAAATGAGGTCTGGAGCATCTCTGCAAGGAGGAAAGGCTGACAGAGCTGGGACAGTTCAGCCTAGAGCAGAGAAGGCTCTTCTCAGCAGTGCCCAGTGACAGGACCAGAGGCAGTTAGCCCAAACTGAAACATGGGAGGTTCCCTCTGAATATCAGGATGACTGCTCAGGGTGATGGTGGAGTCTCCCTCCTTAGAGACATTCAGAAGCTGTGTGGGCATGGTCCTGGGCAAATGTCTCAAGGTGTCCCTGCTTCAGCAGGGGGTTGGACTGGATGACCTCCAGTCAAGTTACTCAGTGATTGCATTTCATAGGAGCAGTCATAGTGGCTCAGATGTTAAGGCAATTTGGTTTAATATTCCATCTCTCCCAGTTGATGTCCCTTGACTGTTAGATTGACTCCTGATGTGCCTTCTCTGTTCCCTTGATGTTGCTACTTAGTTCTGTTGTATAAGTCTCAATTCTTGTTTCCTGTATGAAGTGCCTTAATCTACTTAATTGTTGCTTGTATGTAAGCTGTTCTATACTGTTGGTCATCTTTGACATAGTTTCTGATGCAAATACAGTTCTTTTACGTTCTTTTGAAATTAGGCAACAGGACTGTAAGTACACACAGTAGGGTAGCAAAGTTTTCTGTATTCCCTTATTTTCTAAAACTTGATTTGTTTTTCACTGTGCTGACCTGACCACTGGGCCAGTCTTAATTACAAATGTTCTTTGTGTAGTGATAGCTCAGAACTTATTGCTTTGTATAATGTTAGTATATAAAAATTTGTGTGTGTAAATATTAAGTCCTGAGTGTTCCCTCCTGTAGTTTGTTACTTTAAAATTCTTTTTTGCTCTTTAACCATTCAGGTTGGGATTTAGCTAAAGATTAAAAAGATAGACATCTGAGCTCCTGTCGTAGTTTACAGAAAGAGTGCAATTATTCTTAATTGCTCCATTTGTTCTTTAATTTGTCTAAAGTCAGTTGGCATGACCATCCAGTTCATTCCCCGTAAGGAAGGACTAGCATGAGAACCTTGTTTGGTCAGTCTTGATTATGTAGCAAAATGAATGTGTGTGTGTGTATATATATATCTCCTTACTGTTCTTCATTGGTGATTTGGCCTCAGACTGTGGCACATTTCTGAATTCCAGAATGTTTGAAAGACTTTTTTTTAGGCTTTCTATAAATTCTTTAAGTTCTGACCTACTTTTTCTGAGTATTTTGTATTTGTTTTACTAGCATTTGTCTTCTGATGTTAGAGATGGGTTCATCTTTTCACAGTGAATCAAGTGACCTCTTAATATCTCTCCTTACCCTGCGGTTCTAGCCTTACTCAGCTCCTTTTGCCTTCTCAAGTTTTTCTTTTTTAACAGTTGTTGTGTATGTACTCTGACTTCCTCTGGGATTTCTCTAAATGTCTTCCCATTTTATGTATTTATGTTATTACTTTTAAATCTTTTAAAACACAATTTATATAGCTGCCCTTTTTCAAATTAAGCAATACCAGAACTTGTCTGGTTTTGCAAAGGTAGGGAAAGGTTCCTATTCAAAGTGGTTCCTCAATGTTTTCAGTTTCTGTTTATTGTTCATGTCAATCAAACTTCTGTACTTCCCTGTAACTTACTGAAATAACAATTTACAGTTTCTAAAAATATGCTCTGAGCATCATACCTTGATATGACTCAGATCGTCATGGTGGTAATGGAACTCTCCTGTTACTAGTTTCCCATCTCTGCACCTTTCTCATCTCCTCTAGCCTGGTGCAGTAACTATCTGAGTGGTGTAATACAGAACTATACATCTCAGATTGTTTATTCTTCCTACAGTAACTTTTTTTTAAAAGCATGTAAATGGTTTCCTAATATAAGAGAAACATGACTTCCCACCCATCACCACTGCAATCTTATTAACTGTTTTTAAAATGCAGAAAAGACCTTGTCATCACGTGGATCTGGTGTTCTAATTACTCTTCAGGAATAAATCTATGCTGGCTCTAAGTATTGCACTTTTTTTTCCCCCTCCATCAAATGTTTTTCCATGTTTTTAGCATGTCCCCCTTCCTGCTGCTCTGACTTGCACTGTCTAAAGGACGCCATGAAGATTAGGTCTAGTGATTCTTGAGGTTTTTTTACTGACGTTTTTACTTGGTATTGACTTTTGTCTATGCCAATAGGTTCATTTCCCTTTCTTTGGCTTCACTTGGAAAGTATCACATTTGCTATTTCTTTATATTACTTCAGCAGGCTGTGTCTGGGAACTTCACTGCTCACCCCTGCCCCCACTACAATGAAGTCAAATAAGCAGCTGGTACCCTGTCCTGAGGAGGCATTCTACAGATTAGCCAAAACCAAGTAATAAGCACAGTTTTAAATCACTTACTCTCTAGGCTTGTTTAAAATACTTTGTGACTGTTTTGATCAGTAATTAGAATTAATAAAATCTAACCTGATTGTATCAACTATTTAAGCTTTTGAATTCTTCATTTTGTGATGCAGTTTTTCAAATTTTTTTTGCTAAATGATTATATTTTCTGATAAGCTTACCAAGGAGAAATTATATGATTTATGTGAAATGGGATAGGCCAAAACTGGATTTTACTTAATATTATAAAGTTGGAAGTTTTTATGGAAATCGGGACAGAGTATTTTCACTCATTTACTGCTTGAGATTAATTAGATGATGGCTTGATAGGTAGAAAGATAATGTAGAGCTTGTGTGTGTTTTCTTTATATATCTGTTACAGTATACAATAAGGGTGTGACTTTCTTGGAACAAGTCTATATGCCTACAGAGCAGTAGTTTACGTAACTGTAGTCCATGGGGTGATCTCCTTTAAATAGGAGATGTCTATTAGCAATGTCTTAGACATCCTGTTTAAAAGAGGATAAATGATGCAAATTTCCCACGGGTTGTACCTCTAAATCTCCCTTTACTATAGGGAGGTGGGGGGGCACCACCTTTAAATGGATCAAATGTGTTTGAAAATTGTTCTGGTTTAGGTCTCAGATTTTTCATCTCTGTTAAGATTTGAAGTAATGGAATGCAAGCTAATGCTTATCATTGAGAACTCTAAAAATAAACTGTTACTGTTCTTAAATATAAATAACATCAGGTTATATCCTATAATCACCCTGCACGTTTATTACATGTTTGAATGTTTCCCGCAACAGCTGGAAATCTCTTTAGAACCAGAAGAAAATGTAACTCAATCTCTTACATGCAGTGTGATCTTTGGATTGTATTTAGAAGCTTACACAGGATCAGAAGGGAGTTGCAACTGATTTCTGTGCTGGGTTTGAGTATGATATAGGCTGACAGCTTCAAATTAACCTGTTACTCTATGATTGTGTTTTCACATACTATAAGTCAAATTGCTAGTGAAGTTGACTGATTCCAGCACATTGGTTTGGGTGTCTGTGTATGTGAGAATGTCTCAAGCTAGTGAGAAGTTCATCACTGAACCACATTATCTAGTTTGTATCTTTCAGCATTTTTTGCATAATGTGTGTAATTGGATTAAAGCATACATAAAAATGATGACTATAAACCTCTTTTAGACCTTTTTTTGGCTGTAGCAAAGCAAAATTATTATGATGTGAGGGAGGGAGCTGTTGAAAGGGAGGCCAAGGGTATAGTATTTAATGGTAGGTGATCCCTATATTTACAGGGGCCGTGGAGGAGTGCCTCCACCACCAGCAGGAGTACCAAGAGGGGCACCAGCACCCAGAGGAGTGCCTCCCAGTAGAGGACCAGTCAGTCGTAGCCGTGGACTTCTAGCACCCAGAGCAAGAGGAGTACCTCCACCTTCAGGCTACCGCCCCCTTCCACCACCTCCAGCACAGGAGACATACGGTGAATATGTAAGTTGAGCTGTTGACATACCATGCACAAAGTGTGTAATTTTGGAAGGATGATCCGAACTATCATTTTAGAACTCTGGAGAATCTCTGTAATTAGTACCTAAATAAGACTTTTACCTGGAATCTATGGGAAATGTGGTCATCTTGTATCACCTTTTCTGACTTGGAACTGTTTCATATTAATGAAACGTCAGGTTATATGTGCTACCATAAAGACATTTACAGTGCATTTTGGAGAATAGTTATGCACCTCTTAAATGTATTATATTAGGGTTCTGCTTTACAAAAATCCAAGAAATCCTATTGTCAGATTTTTTAAATTTTTAACTAAAACAGAATATTATTCTACTCTTCTTCCTAAACCTATATTTGTGGTCATATAACTGTTCAGTGTTTAGAAATTAAAGTATTTCTATGAAAGCCTCAGAATTAATCCTAAAATTTTAACAATATAAAGTGTATCTCTAAGCCATACATATTTGTCTTGATTTTATTAAAAATTTAATACCATATCAAAATACTTCATATTGTACATGACTGAATTATAGACAGTTGTGAATTGTTAGGATAAATTTAATTTAAATTGAACTTAGAGCAGTGAGATAAACATTATTAAATCAAAAATATTGTCATAAAATGGATTTAGTCTTACAGAAAAATAACATTTTCAAGGACAATGCTTTTAATGTTTTTTATATCTTAAAGCATTTTAGCGTACCTTCTTTACAGCCAGGTCTGTCTGGTCTTTATTATTCATACTATCAGAAAGGAGTTCCTGAATTCCAGAAAATGCTTTTGTTTAGACATTTTTTCTTTTTTCTTAACATTTCTTCTATAAAAATTGTCCCTTTCCTCATCACCCCTGTGAAAACTCTCTAAATCAAATCTCAACCTTTGTCCTTTTGCTCAGAAACCTGATTTTCTCTAAGTTACAGCTTTTTGCAGAAAGTTTAATGTCAGTACAAACATAATGCATGTACCTGAACAATTCAGAAGAATCTGATGCAGTTTAATTTTATCAAAACTAGTACTTGAACAGTGTATGTAAGTGTCCCCTGGCTGTAACTGACTTGAGTCAAGGTGAGCACTGCAAACAAATGGTTATTTCACAATGCTTTCAAAGGAATTAGTCCTCATTAAACACCCTGTTTCCAGGGCATACACTGTAGAATGCATGGTGATGTGGTAAAAAATAAACCTCTTTGAGTAACGTGATATTCATGTGTCTGCTGTTTATAGCATGTGTTATAGAAGTGGCATGGAAATAACAGCTGTTTGAATCGGTATCCTGATATATATACTGTACTTCTGAGAGAGTAATTAGAAAATAGCACTGTAAAGAAAACTAGCGCTGTGCTAAATAATTTCTAAAATGAATGTTCCCTGGAACTGGATCGCCTATCGTCCAAAGAAGAGATCTTAACTGGGATAGATATATTTAAAGCTGTAATTGATAAAGCAATGCTAACGGGTCCACTTTAAAATTAACATTTTCTATGTCTCCTTTTGTTAAAGTGGAGATTCATTAGAATAAAGTTTCGCTGCTAGGACATAAACCACTAGAATATTTTGTTAAATTCAATGCATTATATTTTTATACCTGTCCATTTGTATTACATTATCAAAGTACCTTAATTGTATCTTTCACATATAACGTAACAGGGTAGAAGTCATTAGTAGAATTTCTATCCTTTCCTTACTAGTTGCTGTTCAGCTGTATCTAGTATTAAGCACAAGTTTTCCAAGCTGAATATCTGAGTAGGGTAAGGTGTCACTGTTTCCTGAGAAGTGTCTGTAGAATGAGAACTTCAGTGAGATTGTGGGTGTCATAAGAAGTTATTTTAAGCAGCGTATAGTTTCAGAGCTTCAGAGATGGGAATATCCAGAGGTTAAAGAGGAGCCTTTAGAAGTATATTGGGTTTGTGTGGCCAGGTTTTGGTAGCAGGGTGGCCTCTGTGAGAAGCTGATAAAAGCTTTCCCCCATGTCCAAGAACCAATGCCAGCCAGTTCCAAGATGGATCTGCTGCTGGTTAAGGCTGAGTCAGTCAGCGGTGGTGGTAGTGCCTCTGGGACAACAGGTTTCAGAAGGGGATAAATCTGCTGTGTAACAGCTGGGAGAGGAGTGGGAATATGTGAGAGCAGCAACTCTGCAGAAGGGGGGCAGGAGGTGCTCCAGGCCCAGAGCAGAGGTTCCCCTGCAGCCCGTGGTGCAGCCCGTGGTGAGGCAGCTGTGCCCTGCACCCATGGAGCTCCATGGGGGAGCAGAGACCCACCTGCAGCCCAGGGGGGACCCCACGCCGGAGCAGGGGGATGCCCGAAGGAGGCTGTGACCCCGTGGGAAGCCCACGCTGGAGCAGGCTCCTGGCAGGACCTGTGGCCCTGTGGAGAGAGGAGCCCATGCTGGAGCAGGCTCCTGGCAGGACTGGTGGCCCTGACCCCACGTTGGAGCAGTCTGTGCCTGAAGGACTGCACCCTGTGGGAGGGACACTGGAGCAGATTGTGAAGAATTGCAGCCTGTGGGAAGGACTCATGTTGGAGAAGTTCATGGACTGTCTTCTATGGGAGGCACCCCACACTGGAGCAGGAGAAGAGTGTGAGGAGTCCTCCCCTTGAGGAGGAAGGATTGGCAGAGACAACGGGTGATGAACTGACCACAACCCCATTGTCTGTCTCCTTGTGCTGCTGGAAAGGAGGAGGTAGAGAAATCAGGAATGAAGTTGAGCCTTGGAAGAAAGGAGGGGTGGGGAGGGGTGTTTTAAGATTTGTTCTTATTCCTATTATCCTACTCTGGTAATAAGTTAATTTTTCCCCAAGCTGAGTCTTGTTTTGCCTGTGACAGTAACTGATGAGTGATCTCTCCCTGTCCTTATCTTGACCCATGAGCCTTTTGTTATATTTTCTTTCCACCTGTCCCATTGAGGAGGGCAATGATATCATGGTTCGGGCACTTGATATCCAGCTGGGGTCAACCCACCACAAGAAGGCTTTCTGTTGAGGATTGGAAAGTCTGCAGGGATTCATGAATCTTTTCTTTCCCTTACGCTTAGAAGCCTTTGCTTTCTACTCATTAATGTGAAACTGTGCGAGTTCAGAAAGAAGCAAACTCTCTTCTGGATGGAAGCCCTCAGCCATTTGCTTCTGTAACTCCAAGTATCTCAAAGATAATGTCTCAAAGATGAGCAGGACTTTCACTACATAATTGTTGCCCATTTCCTCTATGGAATACTATTAAGTATACCTTGTGACATAAAATGAGGCCATCATTGAGTCACAAACATCTTCCCTTTTCTTTCACTCACTTTGCTAACTTTTTTCCATAGTCCTTAAGACCAATGAGTCTTTAACATCATGAGGAACTTACTCAGTTCTGTCTCCTGTCTATCCTAATCTCTCTCCTTCCTCTTCTTGATTAAGAAGTTGTTTTCTAAAAGACAATTATCAAAATGGGAAGGGGATTACATAATTTCCTAAAAAATTGGAAGGGTTAATTCTGGAGGCAGTATCTCATGTGGGGAAAAATACCACAGGCAGAATAATCATTAATTTGAAGTTAGATGCATTTTAATGTGGGCTCAAGATAAACAAAACTAGGTGACTGTTGCTGTCCTGTGCTTGGAGCCCATAGGGAAGTTGTCCCAGACTTACCTGATGGAAAGCTCTACACAGAGGTAAACTACCTCTGTCAGCTTTTTGGGCTGTTTCTAATGCTGACTTGGGTTGCTTGATTTGGTATTCTCTGCAGAAGTCATGCAACATATCAGACTAGCAGCAGCATCTGCACATTTTTCCAGTTCAATATAACTAGTTTTCCCACTCTGCTGTTGCCGGTCTCACCTATGTATCAATCTGTCCCAGGACCCACTCCTCCTGGGATCTCACCATATTGTTAGTACCATGATGAAGTTTTTGAAGCTACTGAATGACAGCTGCTTATCATTTTCTGTGAACGTTGTCTTTTTAATAGCTGTAGCATCAGTTTAGATGATAGAAAAAATACATGCCTCTACAGCCAGTCAGCTTTATAATCACTGTTCTAACCTCACTGCTCTGTCTGGTGTGAAACTTCTTCTGAAGGCTAACATGCCTCCCCTTTTGATGTCCTCAACTTCTCGGATCAAGAGAAAGCTTAGTATGATGTGTGAAGTATCTAAGGATTATAAAAATAATCCTGGCGATAAGGGAAATAATACTAGGTGATTGCTAGATACATTGAAGCTCTTATGGATGGTTTCAGGGTCATCATTCTCTTAATTACATGAGAATTTTTCTCTACTTATTGAACCAAACTGTAAAAGATAAATATTTTCATGTATTTTTAAGTTGACAATTTATTCCATGAAGCTAAGAAATAGAAATTGTATTTGACTACTAGCTGGAAATGTCAAGCTTTTCCATGTTTTTCAGTAACCAGGAAATTAGTAACAGTAAGCTAGCAATTCACTGCCCTTTAATAGTGTCAATTCCATAGTGGATGTTCAGTCAACATAGGGTAGAACATAACTGTTCAGTCTCAGATAGTGTCTAGTTACAATTGCTGCTCTCTGCCTCTTCCTGTTGTCCTCTTCTTCCCAGCTTCAAACCTTTGAGGATTTTTTCAAATTAGTAACACAGCAATGTGACTGAAGCTTTAAGATTATGTTTTTATTTGCTGCTATTTTCATTTTACAAAGGTAAAGATTTTGCAAATATTGTGTAAATATTTCAATTATGTACTTTGTATGAATATATTTGTGATGGTGCCATGTCAAGTCCTGTTTTGGCTGCTTAAATGTTATATGCAAACTGAAATTTATCAGATTTGTAGGCATTAAGAATTAGACTTTAAATATGTTTTTAAAACCTATTACTGTGGCAGTGTGGAATGTCTGCACTGAAAAATAAGACCTGTCAATCTAGCAAGTTATGGCTAAGACTTGCTTCAACACTACCTGGAAAACAATCAGATCTATGTGTTTCTACCTAGTGTGTATGTGAGAAAGTTGTGGCAGAGCTTTAGTTTTGTTTCTGGCAATTTTATTGATGTTTTCTTGTGTTCAGACAAGGATTATCTCAGCAGCAGATTTTCCTAATGCAGTGACTACATGTATAATTTCTAGCAGTTAATGCTTCAATTAAAATGCTTCTATGAGATTGCTTTGTGTAATAAGAAATTGAATTGAGATGGAATGTCTACCAGTAAGAGACCTAGGGAGCCTTTCTAATGTTAAGTAAATTGCAACTTGAAAAAGAACATTATGAACTATTTTCAATTACACGTCAAGATTTTTTTTAACTTAAGGATACAGATACAGGCTACTTAGAAGTATGTACAGAACACGGTGCAAAAAAGATACTGATAACAAGCTTCAGAAGTCTACGCTTTGAAATGTACATTTAGTTATTGCCTGGTTCTAGAAGATCCTAAAGCTTAGGGATGGCTAACTTTTTAAGGTTTATAGTTCCCAAAGCATACATTCCTGGATATTTCCAGAAATGTTGCATTTACTGATGGACAAAGCAGTGCTTGACTTAATTCAGATTCAAGCTTTTAATTTTCACACTGCATCTGTATTACGAAATTATACTTACACTAGATATACTGTAAAGTACATAGATATTATAGAAATTGCAACAGTATGAGGCTGCTCCTACTGTTTCCCATGAGAAATGGGGAAGACTGAAAAGATACTACCATAACCTACTGCCTGACAAGATCTCACCTAAAACAAGAAGCAGATGATACGGTGCTGTATGTCTCTTTGTAACTGAGAGCTCAGTTTTCCTCCAGTAGTGGAAGGTCCTTGTTTCAAATTCCTGTCACAGGGATTTGTATTCCCTTGGTTCTTAGTGGAGATGGTGTGCTGACCACCGGGATACTGGCTGTTGTAGCACACAGTGTCAGGAGAGTGGGTTTCAGTTGTTCAATTTTCAAGAAAACCTTACAGATTTGTGGGAAGACGTAAGGGAAACTTGCTCACAAATAACATTTGGCTGGGTGGCTGAGAACAAAATCCATTTCTTCATCCAGTAGTGATTGCTATGAAATATGCAAGTATGTTCCAATTACTGAAAAGAATGAACACAAAGTCTCACTATTTACAGGTGAGAGCCAATTCTGCTGAATAACCTATAGCTTTTTATTTAGTGCACCTCCCTTGAAAGCTAGTGCAAATTCTGGTTTGATATCCAGCACTGAGCTTGAATTCCCTGTCTCCTCATTGAGATCGAATTTAGTTTACAGTTTGAAAAACTGAAAATTAAGATTAATGTGGAAGCAGTTTCTTGGAGCTACTAATACAGTGCTGATTTTGCATGGTGAACTGTTCTTAAAGTAGACTTTTTTCTCATTAACATTCATTTGCTTACTTGCTGTTTGTGGTTGAAGGAAAGATCTGTAGGAAAAAAGAGGAAAAACTTTGTATACCGTATTAAAAAACCCCTAAGCTTTTTATTTACAAATAAATGCTTCTTGGAGTTGAGGTGGCAGAATATTAGGTGAAGTAAGGGCTAGTCCAGATTACAAGACTTTGAAAAGAATTAAAATTCTGCCTGAATAGAGTTCAAGTATAATTTTAATATAAAAGAGTCAAACCATGTTTCACTTTACCTTGGTCTTCCGAATGTTGACAGTTTTCTAATAACATGCAATATTTCAGATGCTTTTATTTGCTTAGTTGTTTTGAGTTTGCAGCTTGTTGTTTGGATACCTGGAAAAGGGCTTGAGGTATCTTCATTCCCTGAGTACTAGAGAAATGATCTTTTGTCCGTTCTGCTCTGTTCCCCTCTGGATAATGTTGCAGTTTCCACTTAAGTTTTATGCCTTTTTTAAGCAATGTATTTATTGAGTTTGGACTTTGCAAAGTGCTAAGACTTATTAGGGTAAATTCAGGTAAGAGTTCTGGAAAGCAAGTTCATAACATCAGACCATTACTACTTGGCACTTTTTTCCCAATTACAGTATTCTCTTTCATAATAGATAGGACAAGCAAGAAGAAATAAATGAAAAAATAGTTCAAATTTAAGTCCCTCAATTGTTTTGGTTTTGAATCTTACATTTACCTTTGGGGTTTTCAGAATAAGGTAGAGAGAATAGAAAATCTTTTTCTCAGGAACTTAGGTGACTTTGGCTATGGAAACAGTTAAATGTTTTAGAGGAGAGGCTGAAAAGCTTTTCTACCTGCCCGTCTTGAAGTTGAAAATGCACCTATAATGTGCATGCGAAATATTTTATTTGCAAAGTATTTTATTTTAAGCTGCTCATCTAAGTTGACCATTTTCTGATTGAAAGAGTGTGAGCCGTCCTGATTCTGACGCTGCTCCCTGCTGTTATATATTGAAAGACAGAATTGTTTTGGCCTGATAGTAAAATTTAAACCAAGTTACTGCCAGTATTAATTACCAAATCTTTTCTTGTTTTGAGGTGTGTGAAAGACAACCACTAGTACATCTTTCATTCCAGGAATACCTTATTTGTACTGGTTGAATATGCACTAGTCTTCGTCTAGATGAAAACAGATGAAAATCTACTAAATAGGAGCTTGCAGTCTGTGAATGTTTGCTGCTACTGTCCTTAATTTTATCACTCAGTCTTTAGATGGTAGTAGCTACACATACTTGTTTTGATTGCCCCATATTCCCTGTTGATTAAATGATAGGGAGAGGTTATTTCCATCTAACAGTGTCTCTGTTCCTTTCCTTTACAATTATAATTTGCCAAAAAAATTCTTCATTGCACTGCACTGAAGTTGCCTCATGTGCTTTCTCCTTCAAGTTAATTTCTGTACAAACAGGTTTCTTAGTATGATACTTTTTATCTAAGACATTCCTGTAATATTCTGTGATAAAGTACTGATATAGGTATTAATTTCAGAGAATGATGTAGAAAAGAAACAACCTTTAGTTATAGTGATAACAGCTTTAATTTTTTTCCTTATATGGATTTCCTTCATTGGGGAGGGCTGGAAAATTGATTTCTTATTAATTTGATTATTTTCTCTTATTGATTTGATTATTTCTTCCAGCACTGCAAATGGCCTTTCTTTAAATGAACTTTTTACCCTTTTTTCTTCCTATTTCTGTTTTGTTCTCTTACCATTATTAATTTCCCCTAAAAATGACCCAAACACTAGTCTGTCATTGTCACTGCCAGCAGATTACAATTTAAAGCCACCATTTCCTATTCCCCATGAACAAGAGTATGTTATAGAGCACTTCATTATTAGAAAGAAACACTGAGTAAGGCTTAGCATGATTTATAATGTTTTGGGTGGTGCAGAGGTTTTGGCTAGGACTGCTTTCATTGCTTTTATCTTTTCATCTGTGTTACTAACTTAATTAATGTACTTGAAGGGTGTATTTTTACATACTGCTTTTGGTTCTGTTCGTGAAAAATTTCTGCGTTTCATGCTGAACAATTACTGTTGCCAGTCCTGCTCTTCAGATTTATATGAAGTGTGGGTGCTGTCATTGAGACAGCTACAGGCAGGAGCTCTCTTTAAGAGGAAACGTAATGTGATTCTGGTGTATAGACTGGTTTAATAAAGGAGTTATTAATAAGGTTTGATATTTTGCAGAATAATTTCATATTATTTCCAGATATGTCTTAAAATTCTAGCAGTTCTGTTAATTTCAGCCTTAAGAACCTTCCCCCAAAGTAACAGAAATCAGGACAATTACTCTTGGTACCTTCCTGGTTGATATTTTAAATGTTGTGTGGAAAATACCTGTGGTTTAAGAGGACTTAAACATTTTCAGCTTGCTCTTTTACTTTTTTTTTCTTGTAAACACAAACTATACAGCATACTTGCATTTTGATCAGAGTAAATCTGAGAGTTTTCTAGGTTATCCTGAAAAGTAGAATAATAACAGAAACAGTGTTCCCATGCATGGGATGAAAATATGATCTTGTTCAGGCTTTTGTTTTTTTGTAGCGGGAGAGGAAATAGGACTTCACCTGAAAACTCTTTCTGATTACAGAATACCTATGGGAAGAGCTTTTTATAGACTTACTAATTGGAATTGAGAGGGAAGTGCATTGTATTGCATTGGTAGGTAGTAGGAACACAAATACTGTCATCCACATGAAGAATAATGGCTTTACATACAAAAAATTAATGCATTTATAAATACCTGAAACATGCTGAAAAATCAGCAGGAAAAATGCAATTAAAATATTCTTATGAAAGTGTAATTCTTCCTGTACTACACGGAAATAAATTGGTATAGCAATGCTTGTCAGTGAATCGGTGATATACTTCAGTACAAGCTATATGTGCATGTTTAAGTTCTGCTCTGTTCACTGCCGGGGTTGTTTTCCACCCCTGCCAGGGTCTTGAACTTCTCATGTGGGACCAGGAACAACACAACACCAATATGATGATCAGATCATTCCTATATTCTCAGATTCTGGTTACATTTTACAGTATTCTGAGTTCTGTACACGCATGGTTATCTGTTCTCTAATAGGCTGCATGCATTGTTCAGGAGCTTCTACATACATTTACACTGATTAATTATATTTATGTAAATAAAGCTCAAATCTTGCCAAAACTTCTTTTATCTATATCTTTGTTCTGCACAAACTGGTACACTTCTGCTGACCACAGGTGTTCATTCTTTTGCTATCTGTTGATAACTTTGTCTTCAGCCCTGTACTTTCCCATCCACATTCTTTTCCCTGACTTTTCCTTCCACCTTGTATGTTTCAATCTACTTTTTTTTCCCATCACATCAGCTTTGTATCCCTATCTGCACGCTTTCTGCATTAGCTCCATCTAATGCAGCCCAGACCCCTACAGTCCACTCCCATTATATATGCGTGAAAATAACTATCACTTCTATTCATTTAGCATGATATATTATTGTACTGAAGCATGCCAGGTGGTCAAGGATATTTCACCTAGATACTAAATTAAGTTAAAAAAATTTTATTGAAGCCAGAAGAGGTCTGTGTGAGAAACAGTCAAGTAGTATGGATTTAGTCTAAAATGTAAAACATTCTGCCTTGGCCAACCTTATTTGTAACCTCCTAAAAGAAGATTTGCTAATACTGCATGACTAAGAAAATACTGTCAGACCTAATTCAAGGAAAGCTCTGAAACATACTTCAGGTGCCCCAGCCTAATTGCTACTTCAAGGGACTAGTGCACAGTAAACAAATGTTTTGGAGTTTTAATCTCTTATCGCTTAACAGAACAAGCCATTGAGCAGCTTTATAAATATATTCTATTTTAGCAGCATGTTGCATGTGAAGTTTATCTTGCTTTTAATGTGAATTTTTGGGTTTATAAATGTAAATGCAGCAGTAAAAATGAAAAAATTGCTCTATTTAAGCAGATTATAGTAATTGCACCAGCACAGGTTGATCTTTTTAATGCTAAGTGACAGGAGTCCCACAAACTACAAAGCATATATCTTTCTATTCAAAGCTTGTAAGAGCCACCTTCAACAATATAATCAGTGCTTAATTTTTGCAGTACACAAAATGGTGAACAGTATTGAGTTCTGGGTAAAATTTTTCTGGAAGGGAACTGATAATACTAGCAACACTTAAGTCTGATAGTGTGGACCTTCACAATATTTTCCCTTTTGTTCTGCTGGACATCTTGTTAAGGGTCCTCCTATTTCAAATTTACTTTTTCTTTGTATTCAAGGAGTTGTAGATACACTAGAACTTCAGAGTAGTCTGTTTTCCCCTTTTCTGTCATGATCATTTTTAGTATTTAACATAAATGTGAAGAATAGGACTGATTGCCTAAGAATTATTCAATGATTCCTTAGTGGCAAAGCATTAACGTGTTAAAAGGTTAATTTCAGTCCTCTGCTTTCATTTCGTGTCTCAGCTGGCTGTGCATGGTTTGAAGTTCAGGAGCCCCTCTTAGGGGGTAGTTGGTTCACGGTTGGGAGATTCTAAAAGAGGAGACCAAATGTCATGTAAATGTTCTGGAACAGGGCAAATAAGTTGTCTCGACAGCTTCTGCTGTTGATCAATGTCTGTATTGTTAACAGAAGTCTGTGTATTGCATCAATAAGTAATAAAGTGCTTCTTCATAATAACTGCCAGGAGACAATGTTTTTGTGGGTTTAGTGTGTGGTTTCTCAAGAAAAATCCATATCAGATGGACAAAGAAAATGCTAAGACTCTATTTTAATTTTTAGTTTCAGGATAGTGAATTACTGACAGAAAACAGTGCATTTCCTTTTCAAGTGAGACTCTTTATCCATGGATCTCTTTGCAACAGAATCCTTGTTTCTTCTTCCAGACACAGAAATAGGCTGTCACTCATTTGTGCTGGCAAGTATTCATAGACACCCTTCTACTAATCACGTTCACTCTTCTAGTGGTGGTTAAGCAGTATTGATGGGCAGATTGCCTGGTTTTCCTTATAAGCAATTTCAAATGGCTGGAAAAAATGCTAAAAACTTTCTCAGCAACTTCAGTTTCCCATCAGTAGTTTTTGAGGATGGCATTGGATTCTGCTATAGATAGCTTTCCTTATAGTGTCTAAAAAGCTGTCAGGTTCCTGTCACTGGAGGTGTTTTCTACTGCAGTTGGACAATCCATCATCTGCCATACCTACCTAATTGATACTGCTAGTTGGTTTTGTTTTCTGTCATTGGTGAAGGATTCTTAAAGGTTCCTCTTCCTGGGAAATTTTGTTTTTTCATGAGACTTTATCATTATGTTGCCAAGGTTTGATACACATTTATTTGGAAAATACGAGATATAAGACAATACCAGATTTTAATTTTTCTGGGTCCTTATATCTTCAAAGTGTCTTCTCATTGTCATTTGTATCTGTCAAAAAGGAGAGTTTACCCCTAAATATCCATCAAGGTCTTCAGCATATTTAGATATCATTTGGATATTAGGATTTCCTAAGAATCAGTACAAAGGAAGTGCCATTTCTACTTTTATGTCTTTAACTTGAGTTTATTACTGGATAAAACAATAAATTGCTTACAGTTCTCTTGGATTTCTCACCCTTCTCTGGGAAAACACAGCATCATTGTCACTTGGTTTTTATCTTAAACTTCTGTATGGCTCTAGCTGGAGTTAGTGCATTGTTCAGTTTGGTACTTAAATACAGTAATTTTTTGGGAAGAGTGTTACTACTACAGTGTATGTTTATATAATGTGGGTAATGTGGGAGGAGTAAGAAAATAATGAATACTAAACTCCCACAAATTGAAGAGCGTACAGAGGGCATTCAAAGAGGTAAAACCATCGTTCTTACTAGTCTCCTTTATGGATTTTTCCCATCTGTATTCTGTGTAGAATATTAAACTTGTCCAGAAATAAGTAAGCTGCTTAAGTCAGTTGCGTGACATTTATTCAGATGTTTTGATTCCAGAGATGCTTCCCAGATTCTTGAAGATCAGTGGCTCACTCATCTCAAACCGAGTACATGGAGACATGAAGCTTTTGTACTGTTTCTGCACAAGCCAGTGTTAACTAAAAAACTCTTTTCAAAGCACAACAGTTGAAAATACCTTTAATTATTGTCTTATATATGTGTAGTCTCCTACAGGAATGTAGTCTCTAATATTGTTAAGGTTCTGCCATTTCATGGTGTGTATGTGTCATGTATGCGTTTCAACAGACTATTGACTTTTGTATTTAGAACCAGGTTACTACTTTGTTTCTGGAGTGTGCTTACGGTTAATATCACCTACTTTTTTTGTCATTTCAGGAGTATGATGATGGTTATGGAACTGCTTATGATGAACAAAGCTATGATTCCTATGATAACAGCTATAGCACTCAAGCACAAAGGTCAGTCTTCAAATCTGCTGCAACTAAATTTGAAATATTCTACAGTTGGAAAAATAGTTCTACTTAAAGACTTTTTCAATTTCATCTTAAACAACAAAAGTGTCATAAGAGGCTTATTAGAAATAACCCTCAGAAGTATAGAAGTCAAGTTAGTGAGTGGTTGAAAGGAAACAATTATGGGAACTTGAAACAAAGGGTTTCAGTGATGCCAAATCATAAATCAAAGTTTTCAAAAGTTCAGGAAAACTTATTCAGATTCATTTTGGGAGGGAGGCAGGGAAGGAAGAGTAGAAGTAACTTTATAAAAGTTATTCAATGATCTGAGACAGAGCTGATTGCATTTTCTTACTACTTTAACATGTTTATATGCCAGTATTTTACCTTTACTTGGTTGTAAAAAAAGTACACTCTTTAGTTTTTTTATTTCTTTGTGGAATTGTCTTTGTGACAAATGTGGATTTTTGCCACTCGTCTTCCTTCCCCCACTTCATTCTCAGCAGTATTTTTAAGCACTTCCGATGTATTTACATAAAATTTTGCTTTTTTCAAAGGACTCACTATTTGGAAACTCTGTGAATTACAAAGAGTACTAATATGTCCCAGTGATGGAAAAAATGCTATGAAGTACAAACTACTTGTATTAGGTGGTAGTTTGAACTTAAAGGCAAATATCATGCTGACACATTACTTGGCAGCTTGTTTGATTGTCCCCGTTATTAGGTACTTCTAATGTGCATGTCTGGAAAGGGAGCTTCTGTGCATCTGTCACTGAGTTGTAATATACTGTCACTCTTAGACCAAGTGTTCATAGTTTGATCAGTAGTAGATTTTGTAATGACATTGCTAATTTCTTTAAACTTTTATGGCAATAAACTTGAAATGGTTGAAACAAGCATGTTGAGAAAATGATAATGCTATAGGTCTTCATTACTGCTTTGGTTATCTGGGGTGATGTGAACTTCAAACCTTGCCTTCTGGGAAGATGACAGGAAAGGGAGATATTGGTGGATACTCTCATGCTGATAAGATACTGCTTAGACTATTTTACCTTGGCAATGTAGCCTTATCTGAAATAGTACAGAACTGTTCACAGTGAAGTTGAAAACAAAGCTGTTTACACCTGACATCTGCTTTGCTGTAGTGTTGACACACCCAGCTTAAATTTTGTTGTATAAATGAATGCTTTCCTATGCCCAATAACTTAGTGAATATGAAAAAAACTAATGGAAAGTTCATCATTATTGGTAAGAACTAACAGAATGAAAATGCTTTTGATACTTTACACCTACAGAGTCTTGTAAGCTACTGAAAATTGATTAAAACAAAATATGAATTAAGAAATTAGCAATGTAGGACCTCCAGAATATGAAGCTCTATAGAATGTTACACTTAGAGAGCAGCTGCTGGTAATGGAACTTTTTCCAAAGAGAAATTACCAAAATAGTCCTCAACTTTTATGTTGGTAATTCTGTTCTGTTTTACTGCTTCTAGTGCTGGTAAATGGGTTTATTGCACACAAACATTTGGACTTCATTACAAAGTCATTTGCCTGAGCCACAACTAAACATTACTTGGATTTTATTTTTTTCCATGTTAATAAAGTTTTCACTAAATTTTTTTCTTTGAATATAAAATTAGCAAAAAGCAAATCTCCCAAGAAATTAAATTGTTCTTGTATAGTACTTACACATAAGAATATGTATAATATTTATAGATACAATATATACACATGAGTAACTGTCTGGAAGGTGATACTTCATAAAATGATTGCTCTACTCCATATTTTAACTGTAGTTTCACAATATATATACTGTTACATTTTGAGTTCATTATCTTCTGAATGATTGTTTCACTTTTTTCTCCTAATTTCATTAAGTGCTGCATAGTAAAAGAAAACAAGAAATGATTCACTTGTTTGTTTCTCATGGGGTATTGACAGTCATTTTCTGGCATTTTCTGGCTTGGCAAAAAAGATTTTTAGGATTGTATTGGCAGGCAAAAAGTAATAATGGTAAACAGCCATCTGAGCTACCTAGAACAGCGTTCCTATCTTTAATGTGAATATCACATAGTGGTCCATATTGTAAAATGCCATTTTGTAACCGTTAAGAGATACTTACCGTATTTAGGTGCATTGTAATGCTTTTACTATGAAGGAAATCAGGGGAAAGTGTATTGTTTTCATAGCTTACCCTTATCATTCTTAATATTTTGGCCTCAAAGCATGGAACAAAAATGTACTTTAAACATGTGAATACCCTCTGTGCAACTCTATCATTTAGACATTATCATGTCTAAACTTTCCTCTTTACTTTTGCAATTTGAAAGAAGTAATCTTAAAGCAATGGTATTTCAAGTATGTTTTCTGATGTTAATGTCTCTAGGAGATTGTGATTCTAATGATATTGTGTATTAAAGAGCAAATTTGAGAAATAGCTACTAAATTAAAAAGATGGGTTTGCTCATAAATTATATGCAGTAGTTCTTCAGTACATGAACTCTTTTCCTGTACCTTGCCAAACTTAGTTAATGCTCAAGTGTACACTGTGTGATCCAGTGGAGACAGTTGAAGGTAGTAGGTTTTGTTTTAAAGCTTTTGCTTATTTTAATGTTTTGTTAGAGATGGAAACTTGGAATAGAATTGGAAGTATCTCTAGAACTGTTTAGATGTACAAGATGTTGTACAGTGACACATTTTTGATAGGTGTGCAGGAGTACATTCTCAAAATTTGACCATTCAGTACACAACGGTATGAGTCCACTTTATTGTTTTTAATGTTGCTGTTTCTAGTGTATTTCCCAGAAATGGCCAAATCTGAGATTGGCTAGGATGGGTAATATGTTCAGATATGAAAAATAGCATACTGTGTATTTCTGTGTGCATTAAGGTAGCTGAGACTTTGCATACCTCTGCATACAATTCCTTTCTATAACTGAACTGCTTGCTGGTACTAAATCACGTGTGTTTAAAAGTTTAGCGGTATTTTATTTGACATTGTGTGAAACTGTGTCCTTGCTGTGTTTGGCAGTCTGAAGCTTTAGTTAAAACCTGTCACAGCACTATTAGGTAGAGAAACATCAGAGTTTTCTCAAAGTTCTCATCTATCTTAATGCCCTGTAATCCTATAAAAAATTGTTTTCCTTTAAAATACTTTCTTATCCAAAGTTGTTCGTTCGTGCGACAAAGCCTCAAATAGTGCTTCAGGATGTCTTTAACTGAATTATTTTTTATGGTCAAAAAGACATAAAAAAACACCCCTTGGAGCTGTACTGAGCTTGACTAGATACCTTAACTGATTTTTAAAAGATGTGACTAAATTATATGTGTATTTCTTGCACAGGATGATTAGATAATATTTTTACCAGTATAAACTGGGATAGCTAATCAGTTGGGCTGTTCAGTATTGTTATAAAAAATAAAAACCAATCTCAAATTAACAGAATATCTCTCCATTTCTAAAAAGCAAAGGCTAGTAAACACTTGAAGCAGTTGAGATGCTTTTACTTTAATAAAGCATAATGCATACTGTCAAAATCTGATCATTTATGGTTGATACTCAATGCCTATCTAAGGAGAACAGCAAGACTAGGCTGAATGTTACTGTCATGCAGGGCAGATTTCACATTATGCACTTAGTAATTTCTTCATAAAATTTCTTCCATATACATATGCAGTAATTTAACATGTGTAGTTGTATGCCAAAAACCTTTTTGGGATCTTATGCTAGAATGTGAATTCCAAGTGTGAAAAACCATTGTTGTGACTCCTGCTGCTGATACTTGCCTTTGTCAGATGCCTGTAGACTTGTCAGCTTCCCTCACCAGCATGTATGCATCCTTACACAACCTAGCCAACTTGTAAAGGACTTCCCCAAATCTGTCTAGAACTGTAATTCTTTACTTGGATTTATTGCAGAAAGTAGTGGGTGTTTTAATAACCTGATGTTAATGCTAGACCAATTTTACTATGAAAATTCAGAAAAGAATATTGTGGAGGAATCGGCACCATTTAGTTGGGTCTTCGTTTAAATTTACAAATCAGTTTAAACATTTTCAGCATGAAGAAAATGTATTTATTTTAAATGTCTGAAATATGTTTCAAATTGAGCAAAAGTGCTTTTGTCCCTTAGTGGCTCCATACATGATCTGCACAAGTGTTTGCGAAGACAATAATAGGGCAAAGGGAAATGGACGCTAATAAATCAATTGTCACTGTCAGTTCACTGTTTAATGTTCTCCAGAATACATAAGATTTATCGCTGAGGAATTGTAGAATAATGGTAGTGTATGGAAACAAAGTCCACCAGGGAGATGTACTACATCATTCGGATTTAGCGCTGCCATCTGCTTAATAGCATTGAGATGACTACAGAGGTACTTATGATCAACCATTCATAGCAGTGACAGATGCTGCGGAGAGTTAACATCCCAGAGAATGAGGTTTGTTGCTAAAATTCAGATTATGTGACAAGGTTGCTGAGGAAGGGGGCTGGGTTTGTTACCTCTCCAACAGCATTAAAGGTTTACTGTGTGCCTTTAAGTTTACTATCGAGAGAGAATGGCTAACACAGTTACTGTAGTACAAAAAAAAAAGTGGAGAACCCCATCTGTCTGCTTCATGGCACTCAAAAGTTTCAACTAACTTCTTTAGGCTTGTCTGCTAGCATTTAAAATTAGATACTTTTCCTAGAAAAAAATGCTTTTGTCTAGCCTCTTTGGTTTTTACCTACAACAGATCAGCAGTCTCAACTATAAAACGAACAATTTGTGGAACTTTATGCCTGTGTCTGTTCAGGGACAAGAATAAGTCATTCATGTAGTAATGTCATTTTTTGTTTAATTATAAGTTATAAATTTAAAGCTGGTTTAGATCTTCAGTCAAGGTGATCTTGCCTTCACTCCATTGCAGAATTTAATCTAAACACTGATATAAAAGGGGAAAGATAGGTATTAGGGCAATTACTGGCTTTCTCTACAGTTTTCTGCAATGGTTTCAGGCTTCCTATCTGCCTATGCTATAGACTTCTCTTGGCAACAACCATCCATTGTACCATTGGCTCAGACATAGTATTGCTCAGTCACTGCTCTTGCATATCTAACAGTAATTGCCACCACTTCAAATCATACCAAAATGTGGTGCAATCAACTAGCTGTAAGTTCTCTGTAAACCTTAGAGCCATCTAGTCAAGCTAATCTGAATTGAGGGAATTGGCAAATTCTCTTTAGTATACCTGTGTGTCTCTTCAGTTCCTCTAGTTCACTCTGTTTATTGGTTAATGTGTTGGGAAGCGAAAAGTACATGCTGCAACTTTATTTTAAATTATTAATCTAAAAGCATAAAAAGAGAACTGCCCATGTGGTATTTTTTAAGCCTGTTAAAAGCCCAGTGTTCTGAATGCCATGCGGTGAGGCCTTATTCTTTACTGTTGTTTTCAACAGTGAATGGTTCAAAACAAAATTTCTTTACAGTAAACTGTGTACAGTGACCCTGTGGTTTGAAAGGTTTGAGGAAGTTTGTGTTTCGTAGCTTGTGGTAGTTACTTGAGAAAAATAGATCAAAAAGAGGACTGGAAAAAAGACCCACCTTGAAATTGGCAAAGGCTGTTGTTCAACTGATGCCTAAATAATATAATCAAATATAAAGATTTGAATCCTTCAAGTCTCTAAATCTCAGATTTTTGTGCCACTCCAGAGGCAACTTAGTTTTGAGAGAAGTTTTTTCCTAGTATATAGTTATTGCCAAGACCCAGAGATGTGGTCTTCTCCATTTTCCATTAGGAAGTCAAATTTTCAGGTGTATTCTGAAACTGTGTGTAGTAGTCAAACAAAAGATGATGACATTGCTGTTTATAAGAGGAGGATTTTCATAGAGCTGAGTGTATGGATTTGAAATTAGCTTATGGAGGTGTTGTTGTTGGTATTTGAAAGTTAATCGCTAACATTTTGTTTGATGCTCAGTGTTTTAAATTTACATTGTTAAGTTTGTCAGCAATCATGCATTTCCAGGGTGTATAAATATGTATTAAATGCAAAACAGTGTCTGTTACTGTACCTTTTCAAGATGTAATTCTGTGGATTTTAATGCTAGTAGATTTTTGTATTTCATGCTATGATTTATAAATTTAATCAATCCACAGCAATTTGATTTCTGGGGATAGTGCAAATGGCAAGTATTTTGCAGTTGTTGCTTATCAACATCTGGTATGTATGAGCTTATTGGAGGTTATAATTTTGCACAAATAAAGTCTCAAAAGCATTAGCATAAACAAGCTAATATATCTTTGAACTGAAAATCCCTGCCATGTGGTTTCCTGCTTAATTTTTATGCTCATATAACTGGAAGAGATTTATTTTCTGCAGTTTTTCAGATGTAGTTCTTCAGGTTTAGATAGATGCTTTCCTTTTTTGTTACCTGTTAAAATGTGACAAGATTAAGTATTCAGAAATACTTCAATAGCACAGATAGCTTTAACTGGAGTCTAGCATACATGATTTTTTTAAAGTGTTTTACAGAAATTTCGCCTGCAAAAGGAAACATGAATACGACTAAGGCAATTTAAGTGTAATGATGGAAAAACCTTACCCTTAAAGGAAAAATTAAGATTAACTTAAGTATATCACATGCTGCACTCATAAAATTGGAAAATGTTTTTAGAATCCTTGTCATGTTAAATTGGATTATTTCACCAGTTGAGAAATGTTAGGAATAGTTTTAATTTGTACTAATAATGCTTGGTAAAATGCTTTTTAGATACAAAAAGATTTTTGGCTTTCTTCATGGCATTGCTATTAAACTTAACTATGAACATGCCTCAATGCATAGAAAACAAGTAAAACTGCATTTAAAAGTAAGTTTAGAGACCTGCTGGAGAAAAATTATATAGAGGTGCTATAGTGGTACAAATAGTAACATGAGATTTTAAATGTTTGAGGAATCGGAAAAGGAATTATTTCATACAATTACATTATTCATTTTGTGATTGGTTTAATTTTACTTGGGTGGTTTTACAGCATCTTAAACCAGGTGGTTGAATTACCACAATATAATTAAAGAGGGTGAGTATTTAGTAGGATTTAGTCTTTTTTCTTGACTGATTACACAGGTGGAAACATGAGAAAAGGATAGGTCAAACAGGGTCTTTTAAGAAGTCCTTACTAGGAAGAAAAACTCTAACAGTGAATATTAAATATTAAATGCTGTATTGTTATTAATGGTAGCTTGTGGAATTAGTCATACTTGAAAAATATCTTAGTTAAATGGCTGCTTCAACTTAATTACAGTATATTTAAAAAAAAAATTAAGCTTGGATGATGGAAGTAACAGAGGAAGGGGAGTATGCAGTTGCTAGGCCTCAGCAAGATGCTACAGCAGTGCCACTAGATATACGGTCTTTGGAGACTGAACTTGGATAATGAGGCTTCCAAATCTTACAAATTAAAGTTGTTATTCATTTAGAAATAACTTTTCAAATGTCTTACATAATAAACTTTCTAGCAGTTTCATTAAGAGATACCAGGATAAGGAAGAGAAACAACATAGTCTCTCTGTGACTAGAGAAAAGACAGCATCATAAATTCACACTTGCAGTAGGTAGTGAAGAATATATAAAGGGAAGATTTATTTTCCCTGGTGTAGGGTGAAGAAGGAACTTCACTGGAAACTCACACTTGGAAGCCAATGTCTATTAGTTGAATGAGAAAGGTATGAGAAATCAGGCTTCATCAGTTCAGAACATGTTTTTGTCACAGAATGCCTTTTGTAGATGAAGACTTGACGTTATTTTGCTGGTTGGCAGTCAAAATACTATTTCTGTTTACTAGCAGTACTAGAAAATTGCAGTTTTTATCTTAGAGTATCCTGTAGTAGTTGGTTTGCTTTCAGGATAAGAAAGATCTCACCTCTTTCCACTGGTAAGAAAATACCTATTTAATTGGACAACTTTAGGAAAGGAAAATGGTTGCAGGAAAGCTTCAAAATGGTCTGACTTGTCTCCTGCTTGTATTTTATTTTTGCAAAAATACTAGCAGCTGTAAATTGCACTTTTAAGCACAATCTTGGCATCATTCAGTTGACAGATGATGAAAAAAACATCTTAGTAGCCATGAGAATTTGGGGTTTATTGTGGTGTAATTGTCAGGTGTGATGTGCTTGAAACTTACATGTTGATAAAAGTGGTAGAACCCACATGCCCAGCAAACAAGTCTTAGCACTGAAGTGGATTTAATTATCTTTAACACAATAGGAGGAAGTCTGCCTTAGTGTGCTTGGAAAGGCAAGGCTTGAACCCTGCCTGTGTAAGGGGTGTTAGAGAAGCACTGAGAAGGTCACAAACATGGTAATACACTGCTTTTAAGATCTGTCAGATGATTATGCAGCCCTGAAAACGGTTTTATAATCTCTCTAACCAAATATAGTCCTTGATGGCACTTTATTTTTTTATTACAATCCTGTGAAAACTGTGGAATGATACTTCTTCCCTCAAATGCTCTTCAGTGTCAGCTGATGAGTAAGGATATCGTTTATAGGAAACTGATTAAAGTTGTACTGTTCCTTCAGTAAGTTAAAAAGACAAGAAGGTATGATGTGTATCTTAGTAGTATTTCTAATGACAGAGTGGTAGCACACAGTCTGTGCAGTTTTTCTGGATGATGATATTAGGGGCAATGATGTCTTGTACTCCAATCTGTGACAAGTAATATCTTGGATCTCTAGCAACATCTTATGCAGGACTCAAGAGAGATAACAAATAATTGGATGGAATAATACCCACAGCTCTATCCAATATTGCAATGGATAGTCTAAAGATTTTGACTGATACCTGTCAGAACTTCATTGTTTTCTGTTTCTTCCACTGTCCTGAGTAGCCTTATCTGTCTGAAGGGAAAGGACTGCAACCTTTGCCAATGTTACTGTTCACATCCCTGTTCTCCATTTAGCAGTTGGACCATGTTTGTTACACACCCGGATAGTTTAAGACTTGTACTTTAGTTTCCTCTGATAGCAGTATAGTTCACTTCCCCGAAACCGCTTTGCCAACCAGACAAAAGTGATGTGGGGTGTCTGGGTTTTGGTCCTAATACACAGGCCAAAACCAAAATGCTGATGTTCATGCACCCTGAATTTTTAATTTTTCTGCTGGTGCTTTCTTGCTTGTAGTGAATTTTTGATATTTTATTTAGCATTTCTCATGTTTAGTACTGGATTTTTGCTGTATTCTATTCATGGTTTCAAGGTAAAGCTATCGCTCCCTGCTGCTGCTGTTCCTAAGAAGCCTTATTTGTGCCGTCCTACAGTCACCTCTGCTACCTGCCATTTACCTTCCCTGTTTCGAGAGATGGGTCATGAGTGGAGTGGGGGGTAGGAAAGACTGAGTTCATAGACAGCAACAAGGGGACATTTCAGCCTTAGGGAACTGCACAGAGTTCTGCCAGAAATATATGGATAGACATAGTTCTGTGCCTGGTAGGAAGCACCAGAATGCAGATGCCTCTAAGGGCATTTCACTATTGAGAAGTGCAATTTATTACAATTTCTGCCATAAGTAACTTCTAGATAGTGATAGCTAAGGGAATCCTTGAGAGGGCACTCTGGTCATCTTTTAGGATTCTAGGTAATAGTTCTGCTATTTGTATTATCCATATGAGTACAATGGGATATCATTTAAGGAAGACTGCATCATTTTTCTGTATTTTATAATGCTTTCACATATAGGTCTCAGTTGCTTTCTGAGATCATTATCTGTTTTACAAACTGATATGCAAGGATGAGACTATGTACTAAAACTTCTAAGAAGTGGCAGAACTGGGCATTAAATAAAAATCTATCTGCAAGATGCCAAAAAAGATGTGGATATCATCTTGATATCCTAGTTTTATGCTATCCTGCTGTAAACTGGATTACAGAATATGTTGTTCAGTGATCCACAGAAGTGTTAAGAACAGATACTCAACTCAATGTTCAAGACAATTAGGGAGTTATGAGAAGCTTCACTACAGTGATTGTTGTCTTGACAATAATGTTTGGGGCACTTCTTCCGCTTACTGTTGATGGATGACTTTTAATATCAGAAGCAGATGAGCGTGAAGACCTGATAGGAATGATAGGAAGAGGCTTGTGTAAGAGTTGTGTCCAGATGTGATTTTATCAGTCAGGATCTATCATAAGACCTCTGGCTAGAGATCCTCATCCTACTTTGCTGTTCTGTGCAACCTCTATGTAGAAGGACAAAGGTGATGCTTGTGGAGCTACTCCTAGCACAAAAGAAAACTTTTGTTTGGTAGGGGGTTTTTGTCACTTTGTGAAACTGCCCTGGCTTCAGACTAAAGCAGTCAGTCCCTTTAGTGATACTAATGTACAAAAGGGAATAATTTTTTTCGATTTTTCCCTAGTAAGCATTAAAATAAGTTGAACTGGTAGTGAAGGCTGGTTTTATCACTGAAGATGAAGAAAGCTTCTGTTCATTCAGTGCTTAAGCCAGGTAACCAGGGTTGTCAGTGCTTATCTGGGCTTTTCCAGTAAACTAGCAGCTTTGTCAGAGACCTCTTATTGTCCCATTACCAGTCAGGCTCCCTGCCATACTACTTCTGTTTCACACACAGAAATGGCATAATGCTGATTCTGAAAGATGCCTGTATCAAAGAGCTATGGCAATCACATTGATTAATCACAATATATTTTGACTACTTTTATGCATTTTCTGGAAATACTGCAGAACACTTGCACTGTGTGGTTGACATGCCTGTCCTAGGATTGTCCCAAAAATACCCCAATGACCGATTCTGATATCTTCATGAGTGTTAGGTTGAAACTCTACCATTCTGTTGATAACTGTCCCAAGAGAATATTCCAACATCTCTAGACAAAATAAGCTAATAGTTAATATAGTATAAAAGGTGAAAGCGTTCCTTAAGACATAAACCGTGTCAAGATTAGTTACTGCTATTTGTTTGTGTCATAAAGATTTGTTCTTCTGTTATGGTTCATCAAGACTTTTTCAGAAACAATCAGCTTGGCAGAAAAGCCTGAGAAATTCAGGTCGTATTCTGCAAGACCTTTGAAGGCTTCTGTTGAATACCTCTAAATTAAAGTATTTTAAGAACCTTCTCACAGCACAGTGGTTCTAGAAAAATGTCAGGAAGCTTCCCAGTCCTCTTTTACTAGATAAAAAAGCTTCTCTAAGGCTTTACTTCCATCAGTGATGCAGTACTAAAATCTGAGGGTGCTCTTCTCTATCTCAGGCTGTTTCCCCCTGACCTTATTTAGACTAGTTAACTGCACTTCACACTTCTCTAACCATTGTAGGATTAATGCCCAGCCCTCAGCAGTTAAGTGACATACTTAAATTTATTGTTTGCTAATCCTTCCATACCTTTAGGTGGTTCCAAGTTTTTATTGACATGGAAAATCAAAGCACTTTTTTCTTTGCCATCTCTGTCTTTTCTCTTGTCAGCCCAAAGACTCTGTGCCTGAATGGGAATACGAAAGAAGTTAAATAGGAGGAGATAGATGCAAGGGTTCTATATGTATAAAAGATCTGAATCACAGCTGATAATCCAGTGTTGAGTGTACTTGCACTTGTACTGTTAGTTGATGGTTAGGAAGATGCTTGAAGACTCAGCTGACTATACCAGGTAATGCAATTATCCATCTACAAAGTAGACACCTGGGGAAGGAAAAAATAAAATTGAAGAAATGGCCTCAAGAAGACATTTTACATGTGAAAACATAGGAACTCAAAGCAGACTCCAGGTTTAGTCTTGCTGGGTTAAAAAGTATCCATGTCATGTTCTTATTCTGAAAGGGAGGAGGCACGTGCCGTAAAGAAGAAAATGAACCTGTTTTGTGGTTTTATTGTCCTTTATGTGAGACAAAAATGAAAGAAATGGGAAGAAAAAGGCTTCCCTTTAGAGTAAATCCATTGAAGGGAAATAGAGATTTTCAATAGTCTTCAGTCAGGATGCGAAGATGCCAGAGAACCTACATAAAGTATAAATGTCTAGGATGCTTTTAAAACAAAAAAGATGTCATACCTTCTGTCCAGAGGAAGAATTATTTAATATAACTAGTTAATTTCTCAGAACAGGATAGAACTCAACTACTTCAGTTAATGAGTTCAGATGTACAATTCAAGAGGAGGTTTGGTATTGCAGGTTCCTTTTGACTAGGTTTCCTTTTTAACTGGTGATTGCTTTGGAAAAAAAAAATACAGTTCTGTAAGCTGTAACTTCATATACAGTACTAGATTTTTCTGTAATTCCTCTAAAAACCCCTCAGTTATCTTTGGTCTTGGTTCTGAACTCCATGGGGTATTCGACTTGTTACAGATGAAACCAAAATAATATTTTAAAAGTTTTCCTTTTTACTGAGAATTCCTTACAACCATGCCTGATCTTTTTCTTAGGGTCATAGTCTTTAAGTTCTCTTACTCTAAGTTTTGCTTTTGTTTAACGTACAGTTCAATTGAGTGTTGGCTTTGTTCATAGACAACAGATTAAAGCAGTCGGTGGGCAGTACTGAATTCCCATTATAACTTGTGCTTTTGGGAAAGATTATGAATTTTGAAGGGTTTGATACTGGAAGGGTCATGACCCATCTTTAAGTAGAAGTTTTTTCCTTTCTGATGATTTGTATTGCAGTCTACATGCTGTAAAAATAGTTATTTTTTTTGTTTAATAGATATTTTAGATCTATGAAATGAAATCTTGCACAAGTCATTCTGACAGGATTAACAGATATGGGGATAGGGCTCAGCTGCTATAGGCTTCTAAACTTGATGACAGCCTTTAAATCGAGTACTTTGTGGAAGGATAGTGAATGTCAGTTTTAAGTTGATTGTCAGAAAAAAGACTTTTCACTGGCTGCTGCAGGGCAAAATTATGTTATTTGTTATGCTTCAAACTTTGCCCTTGTTTTTCTGGGGTCCTCATTGCAAGGACTGACAAATGGTAGATAACATTTAGGTTGTACGTGGGTACTTTTTGTGGGTCTTTGTAGTGCTTTCTGATGAAGTTTTTGTTTACGAAGCCTTATACTAGCAATAATGAGTCCTCATCCACACTTTTTGGATATGCATTTACACACACAAGAACTGTATTGTTGTTGGCCTGGTTTATTTTGTGGGATATAAAACTTTTTAGCTAAAAAGAACAACCCAACAATGACAAAAACAAAAACTTTTTAAAAAAAAAAACCCACCAAACTAAAACACAAGCAACCCGAGCATAACAAATTACCTTTGTCTTTTGTCGGTTTAGAAGTTTGTGATGTGTTATTTAATGTAAATGCTTTATCTGCTAATTCATGTTAAGGCTATAATTGCTTTTTCTTGCTGTTTTTTATTTTGTTAGCAATCAATCTAATGTTAGAAACATTTTGTCAATATTAGTAATCATTTGCTAGTGATCATATACTAGTGATTTCCTTCTCACTCAGAAGGTAGTGACCTGGTAGCATCAGTTTGTAGACTATTTTCCAGATATTGTCAACCCTGGGTCTGGCTGTGGTTAGAAAGAAAAGAAACTTGCAGAAAGAAACATTGAGACTTGCTTTTGATGTCCTACAAACATGTCTGATAAACTTTTACTCTGCCAACTATGTAAAAGACTATACATAGCTATACTTGCATGAAATATGAAAGCATAGTGGAAAAGTAGTATGTACTAAAGCTTGTTCTTCAGTTTCCACTCACTGGCACTTAATACAAATAGAAGTGCCATTATGAAATGGAAAACTGTTTTAGGCCATGGTTATGGTTATTCATACATACTTCTGAATCCTAATGACTGCAGATTTCTGCTTTAACTTAGTTCTTATTGTCACCTCCTGTCTGCCTGTTAAAATGACAGCCTTTACAGATGTGCACATTTGTCTTGTTTTGAAGACACAGACTCTCACATGTGTAGCAGCTTGTAACCATCTGATCAGCAAGTTGCTTGTCCTTTTTTGCATTTTTCATCAGTGAATTCAAGGATGCAAAGGCAAAATACTGGACAACAGTAGGTAATGTGAAGTTTATACGACAGATGAGTTGGTTCAGTACCTACGCCTCCTACTTTTTCTTTATTGGCACTTGTAAGATCTTCAACCTTCCTAACTATAATTTTAAATATAATATTCCCACATCCACATTTACACTGTAGAACAGGGGCTCAGTGATGACAAAAAATCCTAAATGGTAGTTAATGTGGTTTCTTTTCTAATTAATGAACAAGCAGGATGTAAGTTGTCATTGTCACGTGAATGCTTACCTTTCTTTCCTTAGGGCATGTCTAGATCTTTCAAGCTTTCTTTTGAAAGGTAGAATGTGTAACAATAATCATTGCTTCTTAAAATGTAACTTCTTTATTCCTTGTTCTTGTTCTTCCTGCTTCCCTCCTCCCATACAGTGGAGCAGATTACTATGACTATGGTCACGGACTAAGTGAAGAAACATACGACTCTTATGGTGAGTGGCTTTGAGCTGAATGACCACAGCATTAGACTCTTGAAAAAATATAATCAAAGACAAACTTCCATAAGGCAAGCTTCAGTTCTGCAGTGGGTAACAGCTGTTCAGGGATTCTTGCACCATCTCAGAGCTCCTCTTGTGGTTATTGAGAAAAATACTGGAGGAGGTCTCTGTGGTCTGTTAGCAGCATAGTCATGTGAAACTAAAATCAAAGAAATAAAAAAAAAAATCTAAATCATGCTGCAAGTACCCTTTTTGTTGCATTCGAGATTTGAGACCTCTTTTCAGGAGCTATTTGCAGCTGAAAGCAAATGTTTCTAGTGTGGCACAATTGGAGTTGAAACTTGGTACTACAAGAATATGTTGCAGTTGTCAGCTGAATCAGTGCCTAATGGAGTGCATTTTAGATTTGTATGCTCTTTTGGTATTTATTTCCATGCATCAGTCTTATGAAATCAAGCAGGGAATCATTATGTAAAGGTTGTGAAAGTACTTTAGGTAGCTAATAGACATGAGGGCAGTGGGTTACTCATATGGAGACAAAATAATGCGTAATGAAGCAAAAAAACATATGCCAGTGGTAAAGATCACATTTTTTTTAAGCTAGAAGTGTGGTAGTGACAGTTTTAATTAAAGAAATGTTATGGATTAGAAGCATAAAGCATGTTAAGACACCTCTGCTTAAGAGATAAAAGTTAAATCTCTGGGTAGAGATCAGAGAAATATAATCTAGCTCACTCAAATCTCAAACATTTGAGGGTTGTTAGTAACTAATACAAGAGTTGTGATTTTTGGGTAGTGGATTATTTTTTTTAGATATCTACTTAAAACTTTCCACGGTGTATTTCTTGAACTCCATTTGGAAGTGCTTCCTGCTGAAAACTAAAATGACCTCAACGAAGTTGTAATAAATGCACCTAATACAGAAGTTTGCTCAATGTTGTCTGCTTAAGCTAATTATTTTGCTGAAGGGGAAAGTCAGCTCATCAAAAGAAGAGGTCACTTGAAATTCCTCTGTCCCCCAGCACTTTCAGGTGGTGTTGGTAGATATATAGCTTAAATCTTTATTTCAGCATTAAAATAAACTGTTTGCCTTTAAGCCTGATATTTTTAAGACTAAATTTCATGAATGCAAAGTTGATGGAGGAAAAATATGAAACTGCTTAATGTAGATAGAGTTGACTGATGGTGAAAAATGTCGATTGCAGTATTTAAGGTTGAAAATACAGATTTTTTTCGTTGCTTTTGCATTTAAGATTGGTTTTCTATTTATCAAAGCACAGCCACTCAGAATGTTAAGGGATGTATTTACTTAAGATGACTATAAATACCTTGAAGAATGATTGTTAGAGCCACTGAAGTTTTTGCACATACAAATAGTTGTACACTTTATTTCTTAACTAGCTGACCCTGAAGGACATCCTTAAATGCATAGTTAGATACTAATAAACATCCATATAATATGTAAAGCACATTTAGTGCCTTGGAAGTACAATTCGTAAGACTGGATAGTGAGCAGGTACTTGCCCAGTGCTGGCCAGGAAGAAACAGATTCCCAGGAAGTACCTGAACTTTTCCTTCTCTGAGAAGCTCAGGTGCCAATCTAGAGGATGTAGGAAGAATATCAGTATTTTTAGAATTTGGAACCCTGAATGGCACCAAAATGAAAACTTGATGAAAAGGTGACTCTTTACACTAGTGATTTGACCAATTGCTTGAAAAGGAGCAAGTATTCCCCTTAAACTGTAAAGAAGACTGCTTTTTATTTTTAAACAGTTCCTTGCAGTGGTGCTTAAAAGCTAAGATATTTTTAACTCTTACCCCTCAGCCAGCTGCCTTTACTGTTAGGCTAGGGTTCTTTTCCTTGCTTAGTATAAGCCTTGCTTTTTGTGTGATGAAGAAGCACAAGCGGTTGCTTCTCATGTATGTTATTCTGTTATCAGATTCCTGTATGACTTGCCTGAGGTACAAGTTTAATTCTTTCAGCCATACACCAAATTAGAACTTGTTCCTTTTACCTCCTAGGCGAGTGTTGTGACACCTAGGTATGATATATGATGTAGGCTCTGCAGGCAACCACCTAAATTTTTAAAAATAAAGTAGCTAGGAGAAAACTTCTATGAAGAGATTATGAAATCGGACCCATGACTTAAGGGACTTGTCATGTAACTTCAGTTATCTTCTGTCTGAGCAAGTTACTTTGCCTTTCAAAGTAGGGAGATCTTTGACTGTTGACTTTGTCTTTCTAATCCATTAAAAATAAATGAGTGATGTCTACACTTAGTTTACCATACATTGGATTCAACCCTTAATTTCTGGATTGCTTTGGGTTCACTTGGATGCCTGACTGCTTAGAGCAGAGCAATTCTCCAAAAGTAGATATGGAAGCACATACACTGCTTCTAGAAATCTTTCTGATTTTTTTTTTGTGAGGTGAGACAGTACTCTTGGCTTGATTAAAGTGTACCTGAGTACTGTTACATTATACTCTGCATTTGGTCTTGTTTTCCCTCTTGCTGTAAATGCCTGGCACAGTAGGTCATTTAAGACAATTCTTCGCTACTTTTTGTTAGTATTTCTTACCATCAACATGTGGTAGGATTATGAAGCATTAAATACATCACAAGTTTTTCACAAATTTCTTTTGATGGCAAGATGAAAATAATTTCCCTTGACATTTTAATTTTTTTTATAACCTGCCTTTGTTTCTTGCATTTTAGAGGAAGTGTGTGTTTACAGTGAAGTTGAGTTATTTCCCCTAGCTTGTTAGAAGCCACAGGTGTTTCTAGAGGTACTTGAGGCTTTTTGTTCCTGGATTGCATATTTGAATTAAGCCTAAATTAGTACTGATACAAAGAAATTTATTTCTGAGGGTAGCTGATTTGCTTATATGTAACTCACACCCTCCATTCATTTCATCCTAGCATAATTATTTGTAGGTCTGCTACTATAGCTGACACTTCTGTGTATCTGTAACAGACAGGTCCACCTGAATGTCAGAGCCCTAAATATTTTTGCCACTAGCTTGTCACACTCCATGCTGTTATGTGCTGAAAAAATATTATGGGATAGCTCATATAAATGTGTTATACCCAGGTTTTTTGGTACAAGTGTTAGATTTCACTTTGTACACCTTGGTTTCATTAAATAAAATGTCACTATCTAATTCACAGTTTAAGGAAAATATAAGTACAGCATCTAAGAACAGGAAGGTGTCTAACGATATTTTTTTTCTTGTAGGGCAAGAAGAATGGACCAACTCACGACACAAGGCACCTTCTGCAAGGACGTCAAAAGGAGTCTACAGAGACCAGCCATATGCCAGATACTGATTGTACTGTCTGATGTTGTGAAATATCCAATCTCCACCAGTCCTGTATACTGTTCAAAGTAATTTTTTCTATGAACAATCCCTTTTTATTAAATCAAAGTGCATAAAAATCTGAATGGATGGACTGAACTTAAAATATTTTGTTGAAAGAACAACCTGGACAGAAAGATATGTAAAACAAGGAACTTTGTTATTTCCAAACTGTATTTGAAAAAATAGGTGATCAAAAAAATAACCTTTGATTAACTAGTGTTAAACAAAAAATAGGTTTACTAAATATGTTAGTCCGTTCTTTTAACATAAGCGTAACCTTTTATTTTAAAGGTTTTCAACAATTTAGTTTTTAGTTTTTATTTTCAGCCATTTGCTAGATTTTCTCTTTGCAAACATGCGTAAAAAGGGAAGCAAATTACAAATGCAAATAATGTGGTATTTTGTAACTCAAGTCTTGAAATGTTCTGTAGTGTTAAGCAAAGTTTTGCCCTTGCTTGATACTAAATAAACTTTTGAAAGAAAATCAGTGTGTGTGAGATTAATTTTATGCTTTATCTTATACTAAAACTTCATAAATAGTAGTAAACAGGGAGAAATGTCTAACAATGATCAGCATAAAAGGCTCATATTAAACATTGCGCAACTTCTTTAAAAAAAATGGTATAAACCTAAATGTATATATATACTCACAGTAGATATAAATGCTGTTTAAAGTATCCAAATGGTATGGATCTGCTTGAGTGCCACATTAAATCAAAATACTTTTGTTAAAAATGGTTTAAAATAGCTAATGAATTTTCTGAAAAAGATGTGACTAGTTTTCATCTTGTTGAGCGTTTTTTCACTAGTGCAACTTTGGAATTTTTATGAGAATTTTGGTACGTTAATGACCACCTCGCTCCGTGCTGGAAGCAATAAACACAAAGCTTTTAAAGACTTTCTGACTTGACTAATTGAGGTCGCTTTCTTCAGAGGCAGAGGATGTGTAACCCTTAAAACGGTCTTCATTTGCAAAGGTAAATAAATCAAATAAGATTTTAATCTCAATTTATCTTAATATAACCAATAAAAACAGGGAGGCTACAACTTAGAAAGTTTCATTTTAGAATGTAGGAAAGACTTTGAGGACACCTAAATTCTCATTTTAAAACGTTTAATTTGTATTAGTAATCTAAAAAGTCTTAGCTTAGCTAGTTAAATTTGGACAAACTATTCCCTATTAAAAAACTGTAAAACCTCATAACCAATACTTTGTAATATATTATTTTTCCATAAATTCTAGTAACTTAAACATTACAAATGTTATCTACAGTCTTTTTGTTAATAACTGTTTTTATTAATTATAGCTTGATTTGTATTGTTTTCTTTAGTTTTTATTTGAAAGTCTTTGAAATGTAGTAAAAATATTTTTTTTTCTCTTGTCAGGAAACCCACCTCCTTGGACAGCCAAGAGAACAAAAACCCTAATTGTCTGATGCTTTGGTAGGTATCTTCACTCATCTGTGAAATTACTAGATAAATAATGGGGGTTTTGATCAGGTCCTTAATTCTTTATACACAAGGCCTTAATTTATGTAATTATTACTGAAGTAATAATACTGAGTTGAGGCCAGCAAAAGTTCAGTTGTGGTGGGAAAAGGTATAGTTTTATACTATCATTAACTGGAACATTAAAATGTCCCAGTGTGTGGCCACTGTCCTCTGGCTATTTGTTTATTGAAGGTTACACATAGTTTTGACAACATTTAAGTCAATTAAGTATCTCACTGGGTGGAGGAAGGTGAAAGAAAATGAATGTAGTTTTATGCTAGTAGTGGTCAAATGGGAATTTAAAACTAATCTGGTCAGCAAACATGCCTAAAATGGTTTTGCAAAGCTGAAGAAAGCATTTTGTAGAATGATTTTCGAAGTCAAGCATTTCAGCACAAGGAGCAGACTGGTTAACACAGGAGAGCAAGTCCATTGAGAAACGTTAACTGAAGAATAGCTAGCTCACCTGTTTCTGGTGAACTTGGTATAAAAAATAAGAAATAGTTTAACTGTATTTTTGCTCAGATTGCATATATTTTAAATAGAACAGATTTTTTTCTTTAATTCCTGCTTGGAATGATAATTCTTCCTGCTAACCTCATAATCTCGATGCCTTTAGTTTGACATGACTTGGAGCTCTATACTTCAAAATATTGCATGCATTGCACTGCCTCCATATATCACAGTAAATTTAAGAGACTGCTGTCACAAGTTAAAGGCACTCTTTCTAGATACCAAATGTCTTTAGATAATTTTTGAGAGTATTTTTAAGATTTAAAACAAGGGACCCTTTTAAGGTTAGCTTAGGGAAGATTTCTGCCCTCTGGGGCTCAAAGAGCAAAAATTTGATACCAGCTGTTAGAACTGCAAAATTTTTTAATATATAAATATAATATAAACTTTTATACTAGATTAATATATATAAACTATACCAGAAAAAATCTATATAACTGTATAAATATATTCTAAAAACATTTATAATAGAATTGACCAAAGCTCTATTTCTATTTTGCATTTTAAATCACATGATTTAAATGTGATGAGTTACATAAATCATAAGTTTTCATTTGCAAATACAAAGTTTTGTATTATCCTATATGATGAAACTTCATGGGTTGAAACTAAAATACCTAGTAGCAAGGGTGGCTAGTAGACAAATAAGTAAATTGGAAGTGAATTCAACCTGTAATATCCATCTCCTTATGCCATTTTTTTCTTAGTGCCTTCTGTATGGAGGATGAATGTATCAGCATGCATTTGTGCCACTTCTCTGCTACTCTGCCCTGAAGGCCTATGAACCTTTAAACTATTTCATCTTTACTTTGAGGGGGGAAAAGTGTCTCCCTGTCAAACCAAACAGAGGCTGTTTGGATGCACCATTGTATGACACGGTGTCGTAGGACTGGATGTTGCTGGTCACATGAGTAAATTAAAAGGGAATTCCCCTCCTGTCTGAGAGCACAGCCATCCCATGGTCAGAAGTGATTGTTCTGGGCACGTGCCAAATGTGCATCTGACCAGATGGAGTAGTCTGTGCCCTCATGGTGTTCCCATTAAGATGATGTGGCCCACCTTGATGGAGAAGTTAACCATTTGAGTCCAGTTTTATTTGTTCTTTGAATGAGTTGCAAGATCTAAATTTGACACATCTAAGACAGTCTGTATATATTGAGGATAATAGTTGTATGCATCTCATATCCATTGTCTCCCTTACATTTTGTTTCTAAGAAAATGTGTTTTCATGTCCTTCAAAAAAAGTTTTATCAGTTCTTGTCCTATACATGTGTGTACAACAAACTACATCAGTTCAAACAGCTGGTATTAGATATTCTTAGAAACTACATAATTGCAGTACAGAACTTCTCTTGACAGTTCCTGAAATAACATGCACTAGCACTGTGCTCTGCTATTGCATTTCTGTGTTTTTTGTTTTTGGTGGTTTTTTGGAGTAATCAATGAAATGAATTCCATTAGATTTTGAACAGAGGGGAAAAAATCTAAAAATGTTTCTAAATTAAAAAAAAATGTGGATGGCAGCCTTTCTTGTGACAAACTAACCTAAAAGTGCTTATCCACTCTAGTAGTGTTTTGTATTCTGACACTGGTCAATTGCTATATGTTACTGGTCGAACAAGTAATGTTAATTATAATTAATCATATAATTAATTTGCCTTTATTGAACCATTTAATCACATTAGCACTGAATTTCAATGATAGCAGTTTCTGCAGCGGTTTCCATTAATCTACATACATTATTCTATGCATAATTACCTGATCCCACTGTTTATAATCTGTCAGTCTTCAGAGAATTCATAGTTGCTAGTCTCAGGATGTATACAAATAAATTATATTTTGCTCTTTTTCAGGAACTTCTGCCATGTTAATTACGGACTGCTTAGAGCATTGTACTTATCCGTGTGCCTAGACAACGAGACAGGCTACGGAGTATGAAAATCCTTTTCAATATTTCTTGTATTAAAGCCTTAAAGTGTATAACAGTATACACTTTTTAAAATAATGGTATATTTAAACTCTTGTTTAGTGATGCAGCAGTGTTTTATTTGGATCTCAATAAAGAATTTTCATTGAAGTTCCTGTTACGAAGCAATAATGCAACCTGATGTTTTAGTGACTCTTTTTAGCCTTACTCAGCAAGTGTAAGAGAGCATGTGAATCCTCATGACTTCGGAAATAGCTTGTCTAATGTATGAACAACATGGATAAGTTAAAATGAAGATTGGTGTTTTATGCTGAAGCTTTATTTAATAGCTAATTGTAAACAGGTCTACTCAAAACAAGACTCTTGGGTAGAAATGATACTCCAACTTTCATTTCCTTCCGAAACTTGTATAACATGAAGGTGTTTTAATTCCTGTCAATTATACTATGCTGCTTATTCTCTTTCACTTGGTGTTTGATGCATAGAAATGTTTAATAGACAGTCACAGGTTTTCTAGTAGTAGTCTCGGATGAGGCTTTTACACCTTGATAAATCTCGTATCTAACAGTCATGTTTCCTCAGTGCTTTGTTTTATATTAATTGTGATTGTGATAATTTGTAACAGAAATAAAATTCTGATAATTTAATTTTTTTGTGTTTTTCTTAAATGCTGCTTGCAAAGTATGAGTGTCCCATTCCTCAGTATTGTTTCCATCAGATGCATTTTTCTTCACTGAATCTCAAATTCATCCCAAGAAAAGCCTAATTTGGGTGTCTGTTTTATTTTGAAAATAAGCAATATCACTTAATAGCTTCACACCAAATGCCTCCTCTTTGCCATATATTCATAACTTCAATAGTCAGTATACGGTGTTAGAAGAATGACTTTGAAATTCATGGGGATGTGGAGAAAATTAAATTTTCCTGTTAACCCCAGTAAAGTGTCTTCAACAAGAAACCATTTTTAATAGATAAAAAACCCTGACAGTGTAAAAAAGGCTGTATTTTTAACCTTCAAATGTCTAAGGTGATTTTATCAGTTAATCTCACATTCTGGAAAGTGTTTCCCTCCCTTGTCTCTCACTGTACTACAACTCTATTTTCCACAGCAAGCAATAGTAATTATTTATATAAGAAAAAAAAATTCAAAACCATTTAAATAAGCATGAGAGATGTATCATAATGATTCCCTTCAGACTGACAGGCAGGAACCTCTGGTGTGGAACAGCATCTAACACTTTAAATGTTAGCCAAGTATAAAAATTGTATATAGATACTGTGGGGGGAATGCAGATAAGCAGAATGCAATTTCACTTGCTGTAATTTGGACTGGACACCAGGATTACCAATACAATCTCATTTGAGGAGTGCTATGAACTGTTAAAGGAGTGAAGTATCAAGCCTTCCCCTCTGGAGTCTTGAAGAACAGAGCTGTTTAATGTCAGGACTAAAATACTTTGCTAGTGTGACTTATTTTAATATGTGACTATCAAAGCTATCTAGCAAGTCCTGCAATTAGTCTGAGATCTTGTCCTGAGTGACCTAACACAGCAACTGTTAGGATGCAAAGGGGTTGTCTGTAGAGTAACCAGCTGTTTCTCTTACAAGTGTTTTGCTTGATTTCACTAAAAACTTAGGGATTTGCTGTTTCTGTGCCTTGTAGTCTGCTGGTTTTTATTATCAAAGAGATCTGTGTATTTCTTCTTGTTATTTGAGTGAAACAGTTTTGTTCACTTAAACCATGTATATACCTGCATCCTGCCTGTGCTGTTGTTGACTTTAACCTAAACTGTGAGACAGTCCTGATTCTTTCTTCTGTGATACAAGTTCTACATGAACATTGCCTTACTTAAAGGTTTTGAGCAAGGACATGAGCCTGCTGCTTCAGATGAATTGTCCAGTCTGCATCACAGTCTTTCAATAGTGTTTATCCTGATACGGGGGTGTCATCACACTTAGGTAAATAATGTATGAAATTAAATAGTCTATCACTATGCATTAGAACAAACCTTGAGGTCATGCATTTTTCTAAATGATATTGTGGAGCATACTTTTGACGTTGGAACTTCAGCCTTCTGGGCAGAGGAACTGGAAATTTAAAGAACAAAATGCAAAGTTAAAATATATAAATGATGATTGGTGATAACTAGGATCAGATCTGCCCTTGAATGGTTCTGCTTCCATTTTTCCACACAGACCTTTTCAGTCTTTTTTTACTATTTTAGTATTACAGTTATATTTTGTAGCAGGTTTGCATTTGTGTGGTAAAAGGCCCAACTTGTAGTAGAATCTCCAGGTCACCTATGTCCAAGAACCTCAGCACACTTGCAGTTGAGTATAAATGCACAAGAATCAGAATATCTTTGACTTTCTGAAAAAGATTAATAGGATGAAGGGGATGAGAATTATTTTCACAATCTCAGCAATATTGTCTAAGACAGCTGTATTTGGTTAATGGGAGAAAAACCCCTTCGGTAATGGAAATTATTGAAGGTATTTAGTGTTAAATCACATTGTGAAGATGATAAATGTTTGTGCAGCCTCAGATACTTCTATGAGTTTGCAGTGCATTGACCTTTGTCTTCAGGCAGGTTTTCTCTACAATTGCAAGTCAAGAGAACATCTCTAGCGAACTTGGATTTTAAAAATGCTTAAACTGTAGCCAAGGGCAGAAATAAAGCTGCTTTGCTGTGTAGTTCTTTTTTAGGTTTCTCACTGGGAAAGTATTAAGAAAGTATGAAATGTCGACATTCCTAAAAATAGCAAATTAGGCAACAGACTTAATGGAAGCTTCCACTTTTCCATTAAAGATGTACTTGAAAATTATTAAATTAAAATAATCTAGATTTAATAAAGGTTTATGACAAGTTTTCTCATGACTCTTTAGCCAGTAATCAGGATAACTCATGTTCTTTCAGGATGGAAAGTTACTGAGCTAGAATGCCTGACTAAACAAGGTTCTGATCTTACTACCCTGAGAGAAATCAAATGTAAATCAGTCCTTGGAGCTGAGTTTCTCCTTTTGCAAAGTTAACACTTAACCAGTTCTTTATGCCTAGAACCATTTGGTATAAAAGATATGAAATGATCTTTTTTCTGTTCTTACTGAAACTTAGAATCAAGAAAGAGTTTTCACCTGAAATGAAGTGCTTGCCCCTCTGTAAAGAAAAAGGGAATTATTTTTTTTACTGGCCTCCATAGACTGCTTTTTTTATTGTCCTTTTTATGCAAAATACAGTGAATTGCACCAAATGCTTACTCAAGCAGCAACCTATGAACTCAATAGTTCATTGTCTTCTACAGCAAAAGAGTAAGTGGTAACTTGTGCTATTGCTGTTGGCCTGTTTGTAAAAGATCCTGATGCCCTAAACATCACAAAGATGAAACAGTTTTTATTCATTTGATAAATTGCCTTGCTTCTTCATTCTTTTATTAAGAGTTGGGGTTTCTTAGTGTACCTGTTTCTTCTGTGTTTTTACTTAGAGGAAATATGCAGACTCCATCTCAGAGTTCACTACTCTTATTAAGCAGATTAAAAAAAAAAAAAAAATTGTCTTTAAGTTCATTCTTCTGATAATGCAATTACCAGTTCAGAAATCCATGGATTAAGATGCTTTTGCTTCAGAGACTTAAGACTGCTACAGAATTGCACAGCTAAACATACATTTACAGACTTTGGACTTTTACTAAATCATTTTGCATTGTTCATATCAGTATAAATACTTTTTTTAAAATTCAGTGAACCTTTCACGATAGTAAATTACAGGCTTGAAAGAAAATGAGAAAAATAAGTATAAACTATAGTGAATGCTGCATATGTGCATATTGGAAATCATCTAACTAATCAGAGTCATCCATATGTGAAAATTAAACTGATTCTGTTTAGGATAAGTTTCAATTTTTTCCAGCACATGAGACTCTTAACTTGAAATTGCTTGCATATAAATTTTTCTTAGATATTTAAAATATTCCAGTGATTATTTTCTCTTACAGTATATTAATAAAGAGAAGTGTGTGTGACTTTTTCATTATTCACTTAAACTATGTTACATCAGAAACAGAGTATCTCTAAGACTTAGAGAATTAAGGAAGTGTAGTTCAAGAAATCAGAGATGATCCTCTGGCATTTATTCCTCTTGAAAGATCCGCAGAATAAATGTATAAGGTATTGTGGTAAAGTTTTGTGGTATGTTTTACAGTGGTGATCATGAGTGGCACTTCTTTACACTCATTACAGATTGGAGGAAATTAAAATGGGAAAAAAAATCATATCGTACAACAGGAAACTGGATGGGGGCTGGGAAAGATAGACTGCTAAAAAGAAATCTAAATACTAAAACCCATTTTGGATTTCAGATTCTGGGTGGAAGAGGAAAGCCCCCGGATTCCAGAGCATATCTTCCTAAACTAGCTTGAGAAGCCGTGTAATAGCTGCTAATTTTTAAAATGTCTTTTTTCCTTGGTGTTTTGTTTTTTTTATAGGCTATTCCAACAATTATTTCTTGGAGATCACTCTTGATTTAGACATATAGGATGTTAGTAAGTTGAAGTGATGAATCCTAGTTCAGAGGGGCAAGAGAAACATAGGTCACAGGCATGGTCTATGGTAACGTTTTTCTACTTGTGTCTAGCTAGTCTGTCACTGGAGTCCCTCACATAGTAGGAATGACTTCATTAACTTTTAGTCATACCCTTGAAAGGTATAAGCATATAGTTTTGTAAATGCCATAATCAATACCCCTTTGAAAGGTCAATTTGTGTACTCCTGAGTAATATTTAGATCCACGTGTACGTAATTTAACATATTTGTTAAGGGCTCTTCAGAAGAATAATTCAAAGGACGGAAGCTGATATCTTACTGTGAGAGACTTAAAAAGCTTGATTATGGTTTATAATTGCTTGCACAGGGAGAAAATAACAAGTACTACATGACTCTAATCTAGTAGTGAAAAAAAGTAAGAAGTAATGCTGAGTGTAAAAGCCCTGCAGTTTTAAATGAGAAATTAGGCTCAAATGAGAGTGATTAACCACAGCAGCAAGCTACGTACAGAAGAATGGACTTCTGTTGGTTTTTCTACATAGCAGACTAAACTGAATGATCTAATAACTGTGTCTAAACTTGAAAGTCATGGATCAATGATTCTTGTATAATAATTCTACCCATCACAAGAAAGCACTTTTTTTTTTTTCCCGATTTGCAGGTTAATAGAGTAATCTGTGAGATTTAAGATCATCAAAATACATTTTATTAACAAGGATGAATTCTCCATTTCTGTAAATATATTAACTGTAAGAAATTAATGTCTTACTGCCTTTACAAACAGCGAAAGCAACAGTAAATTGATACTGATGCTAACATACCAACACAATTCCTGTTCCTCATGCAAGCAACATTTAGAAGTCTTGTATATTATTGTGGTTAACTGGCAAATTGTGCTTTTTGAAAAATACCATCTACTTAAGTGAGCAGAGGTCTCTAAATATTGTTAAAGAAACAGACTGATTTTTTCAGTTGTGATTTGTGTACCTATAACTTGGATGACAGACTGTTGGCTAAGCTCAGGCTCCCCTTATTGTCAACCAAGAGAAACAAGCTCAAGGGATAACTCATCTTTTTGAGACAGAAGTACATTGAGATCAGGTCACTCAACCTCCGAAAGCACCTGGCTTGATTCATGTGGGTGGTTAAACCTATTTGGATGTTCAAACCTTAGACGTCTGAAGCAAAGCTTGATGAAACCCACTCCTGTTGCAAATCCAGCTTTGTTGATACCTTGAAAACAGCAGCAATTGATGGGGTCTGGAAATAGAGAAAAATCACTGACAACAGCTCTCCTAGCAATGTGGGTAGATGATGTGGTTTGCTACACAGTGTAGAGGGGACTATTCCAAAGGGGTAGGAGTAGGTGAGAGGGTATGGATATAACCATGTTTGTTACCTGTTATCCGTCCTCTCCATCCATCCTTCCTTCAGTAAAAGCCTTATGCTGTTTGTTGTAAGCAGAAGGAAAAAAAGCAGGCTATCTTTTGATGGCTTCTGCTCCAAACATTTCTGTGACATAGACTTCTTAGTATATGCATTTATCAGGACGTTTTCCTGCTCAGTGTTTGTTTCCAGAGCCTTCTGTTAAACATGGCTATATGTTTTTGTTTGTAAGCATCTTAGATCTAAGGATTAGCTTGAATATTGGCTGAGAGGACTTGTACAACAGGGAATTTATGGTTATAGTATAAATGTTAGTCGCTGCTTAAAGGAAAGTTTTAAATGGGATTGGCTGAAGGTAAGTCTGGAGACTAGAAAGAGCAGTTAAATTTCTATACATAAATACTTAGAACAATAGGAAGTAAAAGATTTCCTCTTTCAGTCTAGTGTCTAAAATACTAGTATCCCACCACTACTAATAATTAGATTCTACACAGTGTACTTAGCCAGTTATCCAGAGATGTATAAATAAGATTCTCTCTCCTTTGGAATATCTGCAGGAAATCTGTAACTAGGAAACTGAAAATATACAGTGCTTCTGCTAATGGAAATCTAAGACTTCATACTTTTGTGGTTCTTAACATTTAAGGAATGCACTAACTTTCAAATGCTGTTGTGTTAAGGAAGAGGTCATGCAGGTAGATCATTTTGCACTGTACAGAAGAGCTAAAATAAGCCTGAAATTTATCTTCGGTACAATATTCCTCAGAAACTTAAATTTTCCCAGAACAACATTGGTTTGGAGGAGAACATGTATTTGGAACAGAGTTACTATTTCATTTTAAAATAAATTACTTCAAAACTTTTTTTAAAATAGATACTTTAAAAACATGACTTTCAGGACATGTCTAGTATTGCTAGACCACATCATAGACATGAGAAAATCAATTGGGAGAGAAAACAACAAAAAAAGTAGAAATAAGAATAGCAGGACACTGATGCAGAACTATCAAACTCTAGTTCTCTGTGTTAGCACAGTCCTGGAGAACCTACTCTGGGTGGCCCTGCTTGAGCAAGGGGGGTGGATAAGATGACCTCAAGATGTCCCTTCCAACCTCAACCATTCTGTGATTCTGTAACAGTAATGCTGCTGTGATGGAGATCTACCAGAATAGAAACCCTGTCCTGCAGTGTATTAACTGTGTCCCCATCCCTTTCTCCTGCTGCCCCCCCCCGTCTCTACAGGTGCACTCTGTTTCATTATCCTGTAATGGCTCCAGTACAGATCCCTGTGATGAACTGACTGCCACCAAATCTTCCAAACAGAGACCACTACCCTTGGGGTCCATCTGTCTGGCTATTTTTTCAATACAGCCTAGTTTTCTAGTCATCATGGAGTCCATCCAACCACTGTTTGTATCTCCAGGTTGACAGCAAGTTTGCCATGATTGTCATTGACCGTTTCCTTTGGGTCTACCATGCCACTCACCACAGAAGGCAACCAGGTTGGTGAAACATGGTTTGCCCTTAGTAAATTTTTCTTGGATGTTCGTAGTTACCTTCTTGTCCTTCATGGGCATGGAAATTTGCATCTGGGTGGATTTGTTCCATAACCTTCTCAGAGAAGAAGCATAGGCCAGCCAGCCTGTAGTTCTCCAGATCATTCTTAATGATGCACATGACATCCAGGCATCAAGAACATCATTCTTTTGCTTTTTATTTTTTTTCCCCAGTGACATATATAAAATTAAAGAGGGACAAATCTTCCTGTCTTCTTGGTTACCTACTACACTAGACTAGTGTCCTGGTTTGAGTGAGTGGCAGGGGTTTTTGGTAGCAGGGGAGGGGGCTACAGCAGTGACTCCTTGTGAGAAGCTTCTCAAAGCTCCCCCGGCTCCAAGTCAGACCCACCTCTGCACCAAGGCCGGGGCAATGAGCTGCACCTCTGTGATCATGTATTTAGAAGGGGAACCTGGAAGGAGTTGTGGGAGTTGTGGGAGAAGTTGCAAGGAGAACATCTGTGAGAACACCGAGGTCAGTGGAAGAAAGGAGGAGGTAGAGGAGGGAGGTGTGTCAGAGCAGAGGCTCCCCTGTATCCCAGGGGGAGCCGGCAGGGCCACCCCCACCGCCCACGGGGGTCTGTGGCGGAGCAGATCCCGATTTGCGGCCTGTGGGGACCCCACGCCAGGACAGGTGACTGCACCCGAAGAAGGCCGGGACCCTGTGGGAAGAAGGCCCAGCTGTGGTAGTTTGGCGCTGGGAGGATTGAAACCCGCAGGGGTGACCCACACGGCCGTGGGAGTGACTCCTGTCGGAGCTGGCTTGTGGAGGACTGTCCCCTGTGAGAGGGGGACTGTGCGGGAGCAGGAGGGGAATGGCAGAAGTCATGTGTGTGTGTGTGTCACTGAGATGGAAGGAGCGGCAGGACTGACCGCACCCCCCATTCCCTGCCCCCTGCACCACCTGGGGTAGGAGGTAGAGATATCGGGAGCAAAGCTGAGCCTGGGGAGAAGGGAGGGCTGGGGGGAAGGTGTTTTCAAGATGTGGTAATGCTTCTCACAGCCCTACACTGTCTGTTAAGTGGTGGTGTTGATGGTGTCTGTATTAAATTAATATTCTTTCTTGTTTCCCCTAACTAGTCTGTATTTTGACTGTGACCATAATGGATGAATTATCCTTCCCTGTCCTTATCTCGATTCCTGAGTCTTTTGCTTTATTTTCTTCTTCCTAGCATTTGTGGGGGGAAGCGGGTAGTGAGCGGCTGCGTGGTGTTCAGTTGACCTCTGAGCTCGAACCACGACAGCTAGTTAGTTAACATTTACACAACTGAAGGTACTTAAGAGGAACCTAAACCTATAGAAGCCCTTCTTCCGTTCCCTTCTGTAAAAATGCATGCAAATGAGGTTAAAAATATACTACATTTTGTTACTCTTTCTTCTGAAGTCAATCATGGTAAAAGAGTGATGTTTACACATGGCCTTGGGACCATTACAACAGTTTTGTTCAGTGCAGTCTTGAAGGATGCAGTAAGCATCTGCGGGCTTTTCATAGGTATTTACAGCATCAGGAAGTGTAAATCCCCCCAGTGTATATTGAGGCTTACGCATTTCAGGTATATTGAACACATATAATGTGATCTTAAGTTTGGACTGTAGCTGTTCTAGGTTCCTTTATAGGCAGCTGTGATAGCCATTGAAGAGAGACAGGACTGCCAGGTATGATCTGTCTAGCCTGAGGAACAGGGGAGCACTCTTCTCCTATGCTAGAAGCCTCATTTGATTGCCTGAGGTTAACTGACACCTTCTTACTGACCCACATGAATGGCTTTTGAAATAATTGCAGTTGTTAATATAGTAATAGAATTAATTTAGTAATGAATAAACACACTAAAGATGAAGCCTGTGCTCCCTCCTCTGTCTTCTCTCTTGTGCAAACACAGACTGTAAGTGAGCTGATTATAAATAAGTTCCCGATGATCAGCATATGTTAGCAGGAAAGACTTGACTTCCTTATGCTACCACCAGATCCATTATTGTCATTCACTGATGACACCCTGTTCTGCTAATTCAAGTGGAGGACTGTGTAAATAGGAATGCTGTTAATCAGATAGTGCTTGAGAAACAGTGCTACTTATTAATCATCCCTGCAGATCTTTTGTTTTACTACAGCTACATCTAGAGAGAAGGCAACATTTCCAATTATATACAGGCTTTTATTTTTCAAATAATTTCTTGGTATTAAAAAAGAAAAACTCCACAAAAAACCCTAGCAAATTGCAATTTATTTACTTTCTATTGAGCACCTGTAGCATTTCACATCAAGTGGCCAGAACACATCACTGTACTAGTTCATGTATCTGTGAATGTATTGTTCCTCTTACCTCCATGTAAGAGGCTTTAAAATTTAAAAAGCCTCTGCTATATTTTAGGACTGGCCTTCTGATCCATCTGTATTTTTCAAAAGAACAGTAGTCAGAATTTTAAATACCTGGCCATATTAAAAAATTTATAGCTTTTAGACAGATACTTGCCCAAGTACAAGTTGCCAGTCTTGAAGCAAATGGGGTTAACATTTTTGCCATTAGGGTCTTATTTGCAAATCAAGCTTGGTATATCAATAAAAAGAAGATCTTTTAAGTTCATAGTTGAGATGAAGACTGGGAGATGACTGTGGCCACCAGGTGCCCACCAAACTGCACCATCACTCCCCCTCTTCAACTGGACAAGGGGAGAAATTATGGTGAAAGTCTTGTGGATGGAGATGAGAACAGGGAGATGACTCGGCAATTACTATCACCGGCAAAACAGACTCTACCTAAGGAAATTAATTTACTGTCAATCAAAATCAAAGTAGGATGATGAGAAAAAAGAACAAATCTAAAAACACCTTCCCCCCACCTCATCTTCTTCCTGGGCTCAACTTCACTCCTGATTTCTCTAAATCCTCCCCCCGAAGGGGTGCAGGGGTTTGGGGAAAGGGGGTTGTGGTCGGTTCATCACGTGTTGTCTCTGTTGCTCCTTCCTCAGGGGAGGACTCCTCACACTCTTACTCTACTCCAGTGTGGGCTCCTGCCCACCGGAGACAGTCCTTCTCTGAAGGAAGCTGTGACCCCATGAACATCCCCCTGCTCCGGCGTGGGGTCCCCCCCGGGCTGCAGGTGGGTCTCTGCTCCCCCATGGAGCTCCATGGGTGCAGGGCACAGCTGCCTCACCACGGGCTGCACCACGGGCTGCAGGGGAACCTCTGCTCTGGGCCTGGAGCACCTCCTGCCCCCCTTCCTCACTGGCCTTGGGGTCTGCAGAGCTGTTCCTCTCATGCTTCTCACTCCTCTCTCCTAAGTTTCTATTGCGCAAGTTTTTGGTTTTCCCCCATTATCCCAGAGGCGCTACCACTGTTGCTGATGGCCTCAGCTTTGGTCAGCCACGGGTCCATCTTAGAGCTGGCTGGCATTGGTTCCGTCAGACATAGGGGAAGCTTCTATCAGCTTCTCACAGAAGCCACCTCTGCATCACCAATGCTACCAAAACCTTGCCATGCAAACCCAATGCAATCACTCATCAATTATCGTCACAGGCACACCAGACTTGACTTGGAGAAAATAAGTTTAATATGTAGCCAATTAAAATAGATCCATGGGTGAGAAAAAGAGCAAATGCAAACACCTTCCTCCCACCCCCTTTTCCCTGTTCCCAGCTTCCCCCCTTCCCTGCCGACTCCTCTCCCCCAGGGGCGCAGGGGCTGGGGCTGGGGGTCGCGGTGGGTCCCTGGCAGCCCTCTGGGCCGCTGCTCCCTCCTGCCCCGTGTCCCTGCTCCAGCGCGGGCCCTTCCCCGGGCTGCAGTCCTGCAGGGACAACCTGCTCCCGCCGGGGCTCTCCACGGCCGCAGCTCCTGCAGGAAATATCCCCCCGCTGCGGCGTGGGGCCCTCCCCGGGCTGCAGGGTGGGTCTCTGCTCCCGCGGGGTCTCTCCGGGGCTGCAGGGGATCCCTGCGCCGGGCCTGCAGCACCTCCTGCCCTCCTCCTCCTCCGGCCTCGGGGTCCCTCTGCTGCTGCTCCCTCCTCGGCTTCCTCCTCCTCTGCCTGGGCCGCCTTTGGCCCTCGCTCGAACCTGGTTTCCCCCGGGCGCCCCCAGCTTGGCTGAGGGGCTCAGCTGTGTCCTGCGCTGGGGCCGCTGGAGCCGCCTGGGACGGGCTGGGACCGGCTGTGTCCGGCACGGGGCAGCCCGGCCTCTCCCCGCGGCCCCTGACAGCGCCTGGGCACGGACACCCTGTACATCATCTTGAACATAGTTGTCTCAATCTTTCATTACCACTTTTTCAGTTATTTTCATTTTGTAACCTCCATAGCCAAGATCTGTCCGTTTCCAACATGACAAAAAGCATCAGCAGCAGAAGTCCCCCTGCCTGCAGTGTCTCCTGCCAGCCCCACGTGTACCCTGCCCTAGGGGCCATGTATTACTTCTCAGTCCTCTGCAATAACTCTCTGAAATTATTTCTGATCACGAGTTCTTTTTACTTACCAGCATGCTGTGCTTCAGGATCAATACTGTATTGTTACGGTACTGCTATGGTAACGCATAATGTTATGTTGCGATAATATCTTTGGGATTAAATTAAGTGGAAAAAACCGTAAGGGATATTGACCTCTAGATGAGGTTTGCTTGGATAAGTCCCCTGCTCCTATCTCATGTACTGATGTCTGATTAAGATATATAAGCATTACTCGCCATGCAAAGCTTGAGATGGCTAATTTGAACGTCCTCACTACTTAGGGCTGCCAGACCTTGGGTACATACAGCGTAGATGAGAGAAGCAGGTCTGACTGCCATGTTGTTGCAGATGGTGGGGTTTTTGTTGGAATAAATCAGGGCTCCAGTGGGACTCAAAAACATCTGTTTACCTGTGTCTAAATCCTTCACTTAAGCCTAAATTTTGCATATGAAGGCCACCTCTTACTCTTCTGAGGAGGCCCATGGGTTAGTGACAGGGTGGCATACTCCTGCCATCCAAGCAGGTCATGCAAAGACTAGCTCTGCAAAACAGGCATCTCTTGGTTGATGTAAAACCCATAGAATGTAGTAACAGTTCACCAGCCTCTTGTTTATAGCCGTAGTTTGTGAGTCTCATAAGAACTACTTCAATATTCCTTCTTTGGATGCTTTTTACAATCACCAATGCTTTAATTAGGTGCAGCAAAATTCCTTTACGGGCAAACCCATCACCACCTCCTAAGCCTCTGGCAAAGCAGGTTATTTATCTCTCAGATTTCCAGCAACTGCATTAATTTTTCACCCTGCACTTCCCCCTTGGAGAAGCAAATGAACCATATTGCTGTGCCTTCTAACATTCATCCAGAGCCGGGTATTTATTATTTCAGTTCAGGTCCCCATTGACTGTGGGTTGCAGTTTTTGATTCATATTTGGATTGCTGCCTTTCCTGTTTTCTTTTTTTTTTGTTGTTTATTTCCTTTTTTTTTTTTTTTACCCTTTTTTTTTTTTTTTTTACCCTTTTTGGAAACAGCCCAAGTTATTAGTACCAGCAAGCTCAGCCTGTAACCAAATGTTGCTCCTGAATGAAAATGTATCTGCTGTTATGACACTAGAACAGCACTCTCAGCAGCAGTATCGGAGCAAAGGGCCCTATGAGGTGGTGGTTGCCAGGCTCTAAATAAGATATCAAAATTCAAGCTTAGCCGCATAGGGGTGTTTAAAGGCCCTGTGGTACAGGAAGCCTAATTCCCATCTCTGTCCCAATAATCTGAAAGGGTAATGACTGCACAGTTTGTGTAGCAAAGTTCCTGATGCCGCTGTGCTTTCACATGTGATTTTTCCTTTCCTGTCAAGTTCCTGTGTGGCATCACTATGTGGTGTTACACAGCTGCTTCTCTTTACCCCAGAGATAGCTGCATTTCAACAGAAGACAAAGCAATTGCTGTTCTTCAAGCATGTGCAATTCTCTGGGAGTAAAGAGCTCCTAATCTTCTACCTTATTTGACTTTAAAATCTTTTTCAAACATCTGCAGATTTAAGAGCCATGGTTTGGATATTGGTAGGAATGCATGCTTAAATTATTATATCCCTGCAGAGGACTAGTTCTTTTCACCTCCCCCCACCCAGAACAATTATTTAATGATCTCTTCTAGAAGAGACAGACTTTCAGGCTTACTAAATCAGACTAAATGTTTGCAATTAAATTGCACCGTACTGGAGGTCATTTGTATTTGAAAATAAATAAAAAAAAAAAAAATAGCCTTGAGATTCTACCAGATGTGCTGCTTTTGCCTGTTCTTAGGATGAGTTATATTTAATTTGAGTTTGTTTCTATTCCTACTGTAGTTTTTCAGCTGACTTCCACAGTTTATATCAGAAGATCTGACCTAAGATTTTTGGTAAAATTAGATAATGAATAAACAATCTATGATGCAAATGAGATGTTAAAAGAACAAACAAACAAAACCAAAACAAACAAACAAAGAAACAAAAAACAGCAACAACAACAAAAAAAACCCAAACCAAAACACAAAACACAACCATACAAGTAAGATGTATTTTTTCAAGAAGGAAGATGCACCATCTTGGCAATTTCACATAACACAGAATGAGGACAATGAAAAAGTGATCTTCATGCTGATAGCTCATTCCAGATTAGCCATGTGTGGTGTGCAATGTTGCCCCTTCCTGTTGCAGAGAAAAATCCAGTCATGAGCTGCTTCTGGTTTTCAGTATTGACCAAGTCAATTTAGAAAATTCTCCTCCAAACCCCAAGGATGCTGATTTCCCAGACCCTCAGGACTGGTCTTTGTGTACATGCAGCTCAGCCAAAAGAAAACTCTTCACACAAAGGTTCTCTGCCCATGGGAGATTCTCTTTCCTGCTATGTAATCTCCATAGCCTCCTTCATCTCAGCCTTTTTTACTTTTTTAAAGTGAGGACTGCTGCGAGCAGGGGTTGGAAGTATCTCCACAATGTGGAATAGGAATCTGACATGAGAGAAATGTTATGTCTCACAAACAGGTCATCACTGGCTTGGAGGATGAGGTGGGGTACTTCCCTAAATGGTGGACATCAAACAATGAATCCAAATGAAGCAAAGACATAAATTTAAATAGGTTAATTAAAAGTAATTAAATTTTATACGAGATCCTCTGATTCAGAGTTGAACAGGCTATAAGAAGTGATGAAAGGAGATGTGAGTTTCCCACGTGCAGGTGTCTGTATCAAAGTTTCTTTTGGTTCTGGTTTGCAGTGGTTGATTCCACAGACCTCAGTGTGATATCTGGAAATTGGCTACTAAAACTCAATGAGGTGAATGGTGCCTGGTTTGGACACTAAGCTGGGCTGGGGGTGAGAGCATTTTAGTTAGGAATACTTAATAGATCTTCCAGTGACAACTAAAGCCAATTGCTCTTAACCCTCAGCTCACTTCTATTTCCCACCTGTCATATAAAGTGTATTGCTGTGAGACTTGTGTGTATTTCTGCAGTGTATTCACCTATGTGTAGAGAGACATCTCCTGAGATTATTTTCTTTTTTCTGAAAAGTTTAAATGATCATTCTAACTCTCATTTGGACCAACTCTAATTGAAGTTTGCTCATTACTAACTGTAAAAGCAAACACTGGAGGCATGGGTCACACGAAGAGTATTGGTTCTGTGGACACCAGTGGAGAACAGTAGATCTACTCTGATGGGTTTTTTTCTTCATTTTTTTATGTATGTAGTTGAGAAAAAAGAGTCCTTCTGACCTTTAGAGGTGTTAACCTGACATGTTAAATTCTACTGCAAGAAATTAAACCTTAGCTAAACTAGTGTTATGAATGGATTGAGGACAGCCCAAGAAATCCCATTCCTGCTACGAGTACCCATAGCCATTCAGCAGAGGAGGTTCTTATGTCCTTTCCCCCTCAAAAAAATTCAAATCCAACAATTCTTTCCAAAGATGGATAAAGGCATCTCAAACCTTGTTTAAAAGGCCACAAGAGACTCTGCTGCCCTCCCTTTGCTTGTGTGAGCATTGTGTCAGCTCTTAGCAGTACTATTTCTAGGAATTTGTCCCTGATTTTGAGGTTGAATTTTGCAGTCTTCAACTTTCAGCTCTTATTATGCCCTTGTTAACAATGTCAAAATAAAGTTTAGGGGGTTTGCTTGCAAGCCTATGAAATAAATTATCCCAGATCTGTGACGAAGTTTTTTTCATTTTTCACTAGAAAAGCATAGGTGGTGCCAATATTGTTTTCTGTTTGACTAGTAGATGCAAATCTAGAGGGTGTCACAGTGATCTCTTTTCTAAAACTGTAGCATGTAACTCTGCAAGTGCCAGAACTGTCACAGCAAAGAAAGCTTTCTTCAAACAGAGTAAGGCTAGCAGAATCTGACCCTAGCAGCACAAATGCTACAGGGAGAATAGCTGTTAGGAGAACAAACTGTAGTGATAATAAATATGAAAGCTTCGGGATTAAAAAAAAAAAAAAAAAAAAAAAAAGCAAACAAAGAAAACCAACAAAAACCCCATAAAAAACCAAAGGGTGATTCAGATAAAAAGGTGTCCTGGTACTTAAAATTCCCTGCATTGTTCCTTAGCTAACATGTTCACAGAGCTGTCTGTGCAGACAAATGGATATACTGTGCACCATCACAGAGAACAGCACGGGGAAGAGGGAGCAGCTTCACTAGTCTAGTGGGACTGAGAGCTTTGCTTAGCAAAGCCAGCTCTTTTGGTCCTTTTAATAAAATGACAGTAATTTGACAGTAATAAACATTAGGCTGTCACTGTAAGGTAGCAGTTTGCAAATAATGTTGACATTATCTTATGCTTCATGTCAGAATGTGGGTCCACTTTATCAGCTGATTAATGGGGAAATTGGATTAAATTCTTTAAATCTGACAAAAAGGAGCTTGGATTGCACTGGGAATGAGTTGCCTTTTGTTTTCCTCTGTTCCTTTTAAGCCGTGGTAGTGCTTTTTCATCTCCTTTTTGGTTTTTTTCTTCTCATTTTGAGTATTTGTGCAAAGCTGTGACAAGTTGAACATAAATAGTAATGTTGTCTAAACTACTGAAAGTGCCATTTAAAGAAGTCTCAGGGTCTTTTTGTAGAAATACACAGTTCTGAAATAGTGAAGGTTTGTTTTTTGCTGTGGGTTTTTATTGAGGTTTTTTTGGTTGATTTTTATTTATTTATTTATTTAAACAAAAAGTGCCTTCATCATTAACTTATATCTACCTACTGTCACAGACTGCGGCTATTTCTACATATCAGTGATCTAATACAAATGATGATTAGTCTCCCAGAATTCATTTTAGGGTGAGGGAATTATGAACACAGAAATTGCCAATGCCATGCCAGAGATTTCCTCTGTCATTACAGCCCATCACTGTGAGCCAGGCGGTCTGTCTCACCAGAGCCCTCTCAGCCACATCCTTCCAAATCTTACACTTTCCTTTCTTTTAGGATTTCCTAGAAATGCATCTGACTCTAACAAGCACTGGGAATATTTGGACTTTGCTTGTATTTTGTAACTGTATATGATCCAAATGCATTTAATGCCATTGCAGATGACAATCAGAAGCAGGCTATCGGACATGTAAGCAAATGCCAAACAAAATTATCATCTGGTTTCTTCTCAGAAGGGAAAGTATCACCATCTAGTATCCCCCTTCAGAGGTGTTTGAGGAACCTGCTGGAAGTACAGCTGACTCCATGATTTCTGTGTGTGCTGGATGTGGAGAATGACAGACCTTCCCATCTGTCCAACCCCCCAGATGTCTCACACAAAGGGATTATGCTGCACCAACGTACCCATTTCATAGGGTCTTCAGGTATTCAGGTCAAATGGGACCTCAGGAGATCTCTATTCCAACCTCCTTCTCCAAGCTCTGGGATCCTATAATATTGCTCAGGGCTTTACCCATTTGGGTCTTGAAAACCTCCAAGGATAAAGAAGGCACAATGTACCTGGGCAACCTTCTCCACTGCCTGGCTGTCCTTCTGGGGAAAAAAAAGCTTTTCCTCATATTCAGGCTGAGACTCTCTGAGCTTGCTGTCTCTCATCCTCCCACCATGCACCACTGTGAAAAGCCTGGCTCCATTTTCTTGATGACCTTTCCATGGTGAGGGCTGCTGTAAAGTCCCCCCAAAGCCACCTCTTCTCCATGTTGAACAATGCTTATCCTCCAGCCTCTCCTTAGGGTGTTCCAGCCCCGATCATCTCAGTGGCTTCCAGTGCATTTATTCTAGTTGATGTATTTTCTGTATTGAGCTATTTAACTCACATTTAAGCCAGCTGAAGTATATTATGAGCTAACCACTTAAAACCCTATGGACCTAGCACCAAGTGCTCAGACCAGTTCTGTGAATGATAATAACTTGCCCTTTCCATCTCTGAATCCCATGGGCAAGAGGATGGGGTGATCTTGCTTTCTAGATGAGATATGCAAACATTACCCAACTTGGTCTAGTGATTCAGTGGCAGAGTCATGATTATTACCTGGATCCTTAGTCCTTTTCCAGCTTTGCTGGGCTGGACGTCAAAAATCCACCTGATTTTGGTGGTAAGGGGTGGCAGTTAGGACTCAGTTGGGAGTAAGTGTCAGTAAGTACTCCTAAGAGGCACTTGACACCCTCTACTGAAAAACCTGCTGCCAATATTAAAAATCAATTAGAACTTCCATAGTGCAACCTCTCCCATACAATGTAAAATGACCATTAGAGGCCAGAGAATCATAGAAGAATCAGTTTAATGTACTCTATAATGCCAGATGGCTGTGTCTTTCCTCACTTAGGCGGCTTGTGATTAAACTGAATTTTCTCAACCACCAATTGACCTTTATCTATCTCCTGCAATTTAGTGAATGGAAGTTGGTAAAAGCTAACAGGGTATATACATCATATTGTAACAAGTTCTGCTTAAAACAGGATACAAGCAGGCAGTGAGGCACATCCGAGATGTGGTCATTTCAAGCACATTTTGTATTTGTCCAGATAAAGGAGAACTTGTTGAGATGCAATGAAGTTACTGTTGTGTCACTCATGTCCTACATGTACGTTTTCTATCCAGCGAGGCAGTGTTTATAACTAGTCCTCTTTCACTGTCAGGCTGTGTTGGAGGTGTTCAATAGGTAAATATTTTCCATTTAACAAGAGTGGAATGAGACATTTGTCATACCCCAGCTGGTGTCCCAGTAAACATGGGGGGAATATACCCTCCTTCTCCACCTTCGGACATCAGTTTTTATTCAAGGGACATTCAGTAGTTGATACTGTGCGGAGCCATAGTTCAAGAAATGGCCTTTGCACTGCTGTTTACCTCCTTGCTGATGCCGTGGCTTTCCATGATCCGGACATTTGCTGGTCCTAGAGGTCTGGCAGATACAGATCTAAGGTCAATAATAATATGCAGTGTACAGTCTTTTCCTTCTCCCATGATCCAGTGCATGTGCAACCCCAAATAGTAGATTACTTAATCTCATTTACCCCATCAGAAATTTATGCCAGGGGGAGGACTAGTTGATATTTCTTTCTAAAACACATACATTTGTACTTGTTCAACATCTTCAGTTCAACCTGAAGGGGGATTTATCATTTACAATTGCCATTTCACTGGGAAAGTTTGAATTTTACAAGGCCCTAGAAACTATGTGGCACAATTGCCTTTCCTGGTAAAACTTCTTAACAAAGTGTTTCTGTTTCTTATAAATGTTCCTCACAATAACTGTGTCCAGGACACAGGGTCAGAATACCAGATATTGAAATATGGTTTAAATGAAAGCTGACTTGAGCTCTCCCTATGGAACAGGCTGTGGTTAACTCTGTAGTCCAGTAATGCAAACACAGCGTTCAAAGGATATTTTTGAAATGAAACGGCACATCTTTGTAAGAAATTTAGTACTTTGTTTCTTCAACTTTTTCATTTTATTTCCCTTCTATTGAAATAGTCTGGAAGGAAGCAAGAGAAGTGCTGTTTTATCATGCCCGATTCCTATGGGCTTGTCTTTTCTTCCCTTGCTCATCTTCACTCTGCTTGCAGTGTTGCAAGTGATGCCTGAAATCTCTTCCCTAATGCAATTGTCTTTTACAGCTTTCCTTTGGCAAAGCTTTCCTTAAGATGGTTTTATTTTCTCCCCAGACCCCAAAGATGCCAGCATATGGCAATAAAACACCACCACTGAATTACTGCCTCTTTTCATGGTAATTAGTTTAGACTTTTGGACTACATCTATCCTAGCTAATTGAATGGCACCAGGGAATGTTCCCAGGGATGGGAACTTGTTCGCCTTTCCTGTTAAATGGTTTCTGTTATGATTTTGGCCCCAGCCAGCTGGCAGTCTCCCAGATGCATCCTGGACACAGTTCGGGAATCAACACAGATCAGGGACCATTCCCAGTTAGCAGTTTGGATGTGCCCACCCCGTTTCACAGGCTGGGACTGTTTAACAGTGCAGATATAGGCAAATCTGTGCCAAAGACTGATCCCAGACACATGTAGCATAACTAGCTAACCATATTGTAACCCAAAAGCAGTGTTTCACTTTTCCTCTTTACCTAAAAAGAACCCCCATTACTGTGTAGCTCTTAAAAAAACTTAACTGTTTTTTAACATGTATAACACATTAGCTTGGGAATCACTAGAACTATCATTTTTGTGACAGCAGAATTGGGGCTGTTCATAAATATATATTACCTTCCAACCATTGATTATGCAAATACATGCACATATTGCATGTATATGTTGGACCTGCTCCACAGATTAATCAGGACTGTGTAGTGAAAGTGCTCCACTGCCTAGACAATTTGCTTGTTGAAGCAATTAGGAGGTATATGATGAATAAGAAAGAGAATAGGGAGAGAGAAGGGAGGATTTCTTGCCTACCATGGTTGAATACTGAAGAACTGGATACTACCCCTCCACCCACTGCAGAGGTCCCAGGAGATGCTCCACAAAGGGCTCAGAGACAGTAGGTTAGCCTAAGGTGGAAACTTTTACTAAGTTATTATGACACCTCAGAAAAGTGCCTGTTGTCTTGTATCTGCAGGTTGGAGGCAAATTCAAGCTGGGCTACAAAGAGACAACCTTGACTCATTATTTTCTTTAATTAAAGGATATGAAGGAGAAAGAAAGAAAGAAAATGCACCTTTGTGAAAGAATCATATATGGCTTTATCTAGATTGATTTTCTGGGTATTCAAGTAGACGATATCCTGTGGGAATTTCTGTTTAATCAGATGGCAGATGTTTTCATGCAGAAAACCTTTCCTTCTCTCAGAATACCTAGAGAGGCAGTCCCCTTCCCATCCTTACAGCTCCACATATTTCCTTTCTAGGTGACCACATAGTCACCCTTGAATAGTGATTGCTTGTAGTGAAAGCCACCCGCCTGTAGTGTGCATCAACTGTACTTTCATAGAGGTGTTGTGGCCTTGACACCAAATGCAGATGTTGGCTTAAAATGATCTTGATCTTAATGTGATTGAAAACTATCCTGGTTTCAGTGAACTGGCAAGAAATTTGCAGCAATAGCTAGAATTTCAGTTCAAAATTAGGAAGATTCTGCAAATAATTTGGTTTTCATGGAAGTTGTAGTTCTAGATTAAAAGTTCTATTACATCAAATGAAGGCCAATTTTTCTATCATTAAAAATGGAACAATTTTTTTTTGTTTTTCATTTCAACCAGCTATTAATATTAAATCATCGTTAAAACAACCTTGTGCTCCAGAGACATACAGTTAAATGTCCCCAGAATGTAATATCAAGGATAGCAAGTATTATTGATTAATTTCATGATACAGGTTACAGCATTCACTTTAGACAGTCACTCGATACTAGTTATCAAAATATATGCAGAGGACAAGTGAAGGTTGTGAAACTGTCTGGAGAACACAGCTAAGAAAGTAAACTCTCAGCTATGTGTTCTGTGCATGACTTATTACTTCTAATAATGTAAATATGTGCATATTAGAGGCCCTATTGATCATCGGTAGTTACATTCCAAATCAGAATTAACAAAGGTAGTAAGCCAAACACAGAAAATAATAGCCCATTAATCCAGGTAACAGAAGTGAACTGCAAAGCTTAGTGCCTGTTTGAAAGCCACTAGTAGAACAGAGTTTTATTCTACCCATGTAGTAGCTACATAGTGGAGGAGAAAGAAATGTAGTATCTTTCTTACATGTCTGAGATTGGTACTGCAACAGGTATGACTGCAAATCTACATATTTTCTTTTTAATGCTATTATTTTTCTCAGAGTCCTTAAGGTCTAACACATATATATTTGTTTTCACTGATGTACAGTAACTTCCACTACAAGCAGTTCACTGAATGGAATGCACATATAAAAACTCTATCTCTGACACAAAGATGGTCTAAAAACACAGGCAATTTGATTAATCTTTCTCTGCTTCTGTTTTTCCTTTTATAACATTTCCGTTGCATTAGAAACATTTATCTGGAATGGCTACTTACCTCATCTTGTTCCAACTGATCTTTCCACTACAGCTGCAAGGTCTAATGCCTTATTATTATACAAATGAGTAATTGCTCTTACACACTAAGAAAGAATTTAAGTTGAACTTCCATTCTGGTAAAAAACAACATTCTGCCTTAACAGCAAACAAATAAACAAAAACAAAAAACAGCCTTCCCCAAAAAACTTAGCATCAGTAATTGACTTTTAAAGTTTCATATTTATGAGACTGCATAGAAAAATCAGACCATCCGGAAACTAAAATATTTTTTACACATGATAACTTTAGTCTGAACGATACCAATTTAACTGAATTTTCATTTCTGTTTGCAGTTATTTGAGGTGTCTGGGACAGTGAGGGAGGTGGGCCGTGTCACCCAGGTGATGAATGTGGTGGAGATCACTCAAGTTTCCTCCTGCCAGCTGAAATGAGAATCCTTTCCACAGATGGATGTGGTCAGCCAGCCACCTGCAACTGTAGGCTGTTACGCCCGCCCAGTCGCTCCAACTTGCACTGTCCATGAAGAATTGGAATTCCTTTCTTTATTGCTAAAGAGAAAAAAGAAGGAATCATGGCCGATAAAATAGAAATTAGCACACCGAGGTCTGTCACTGTGGTGACCATCTGTGTCTGGCAGGCTAGCAGATTCATTTAGCTGGTGGAAACACATGATGCACTGAATTACAGGATGGGAGAAGACGGAAACTTGAATCCACCTGAGCCCTGTAAAATTACTTTTCTCCATGATGTGGTAGCTCTGTCATTTTTTACAGTGACTTATGGGTGATAACAAACACCCTCTACGTAGAGGCTAGCCTAACTGTCCTATTGATTTTTCCTAGTCCTGTGTGCTTGTTTAATAAGACAAATGTTACTCGAAACTGAGTCTGATAATCTTAAAGGTGTTATTTACTTTTTGAAAGGTGAGCTGGATTATGATTAATACGGTAAATAGCTAAAACCTAATAGAGTCAATGATTCCTTATATCTCACAGTGGTCCAGTCCTGGTGCAGAGAAGAACGTTACAGTCAGGCCTGAATTAAACACTCCCAGCTTTCATGTTTATGCAAGGGATTTTTATTTATTTATTTATATCTATGTGTCGGCCCCCATTCAATCACAGGAGATATTGTCATCCTACTGCACAGAATGGGGATGAGAAACTCAGCTGTCTGCCAGGTAGAACCTCCTTCCCCATTTCCCCTGCCCCTTTCTGGAATCAATCTCAGCACTGGTTGTCTTAGGCACCCCTCCCTTTTGATGATCAGCTGAGTAACATGGTACATGTTTTCCTCTGAGTGAATCAGAGACACTTTTACCGGGCAGTGTAGTGAATTGAATGCATGGCAGTTCCTCTGAACCTCTTGTTTGCACTGGGAGGCTGTGACAGGCTGGGACCTCACAGCATCAGCTTAGCCCAGGAGAAAGGGTCCAAGTGAACCATGCCACCCTATCCCTATCCATCTCCCCTCTCCTTTCCTTCTTCCTTCCCTTTTTCACCAAAATCACATCCCACCAGTGCATCAAGATGCTCAGCAACTCCCTTAGGAATGACCTTAGGATGGGACTAGCCACTCACCAAATATCAATATCTCTTGTCTCTCTCCACCGGAAACGGGGGATCATTTATCATGAGCCTGCAGAAGATACAGCTTCTCCTTGGCAAGTGAGGAAAGACAGATCCCAACCTGCGAGTTCTGCCTTTCCTTGCCGGCTCTCAGAAGGGGCTTCAAGGACCCCATCAGCCATGAACCTGTTGTAGGAGGTCTGCATGGAGTCTTTCCTATAGAATACACAGGAACATGAGTTCTTGTTGCTATTGATTAGCAATAGCTCAATATAAAAGTGTTTTAGGTAGCAGAGCTTTACTGGAACCGCTGTTGCTCCTAGTGCTGCTGACTCTCAAAGACAGAGCACTGTTCATTACACACTTCCTGAGTTCATCTTCCTTTCTCTTGAGATCACAATGTACATTTGTCATTTGCAGGAGCCTACAAACACCAGTGCTTGCTTTGATTTTTCTCTTGGCATCCCAGCTGGCAATGATATGTTGTCTTGTCATGCTGAACTACCACTTTGTTTTGTTATTTTTTACACAGTGACACAATATTTCCCAACATCTTACCTTGAAATTGGATCTGGGCCTAAATGGATGGAAAAAACATTGTTAAAACTTTCTTGTTAAAATGGAAAAATAAATAAAAATAAAAAATGAATAAGCTTTTATGTGTTGGTACTCATAAGGGAATTTATCTAGTGCATGGTTCGATTTTAACTCATAAATTTAAACTGATTGTAGCTTTTTACACTGTCTAAATGCACAAAGTTACTTATTTTAATAAGCCATCTACTCAGTATAGTAAGTTTTCTACCATATTCCAAATAGAATCAGAAAGGAATTCAGTCATTCTAAAAGACCTTTCAGTATTATTTTTTTCTTATTGATACTGGGAGGAAGTTGTGATGTGTTTTGTGAATTCTCACCAGTGATGTTTGGCTCTTCAGGCAGGTCTCATTCTGCTGAAGGAAGTGAGCACAATTAAGTTAGTAACATAGCAGCGACACTGTAATGCAGTCATGAAGCACAACAGAAACGCAAAATAACTCTTGATCACTGGTCATCCCTCCCAGAGAACTGCTATTAAAAACATTGACTGCAGAGGTTTTATGTTTGTTCATTTGTTTCTCTTATCTCTCTCTTTTGCTTTAACATCAGAAAGTTACTAATACAAAAATGGAACTGAAGAATATTTTAAATACTTGAGTCTATTGTTTAATAAGTGCTGCTGTGAGCAGTGAAACACTCATGGTGGAGCCTCCACTATTGTGGACTTCCTGTCAAGATAATTGTTCTCATTAAACCTGTTTCTTTAGATGGAGAATTCATAACATCCCCCTCCTGTGTGGATTCTCTGGTGTTTAAATTATAGTTGAGGCTGGAGTTCACCATTCCTTGGGGAGGACACTAACTTAAGTCTTCTTTTATATTTCCACAAAATATGAAGAAATTTGGTAGTTTAAATTTAGGTTCCTTCCCCCAATCTGAGAGGCAGAAGAATTTCATCCACTTCCCTCCTCTACTTGCTCTCTTCTTGTCCCAGTGACTCTCCCATCTTGCAAGCATTTCCTTCTTGACATATCTGCTACTTTATCTCACGTATCTTCAAAAAGAAAAGAAAAAGGAAAGCAAAAGATAAATCAACCTGAAAAAAAATAACCCCTATTGCCTTTTCAACTTATGCCCCATGTCTCTCTCCTGCTCTCATTAAAGACACCATCGACAACCGTTGTCTGTAATGGTTTGCTACAGATAATCCCACTGTTTTGTTGGGCTTGCAGGTCCTTATCTATCTTCAAATTTAAGCCATCCTTCCTAAACGAAAGGCTTTACAGCAATTCTGACATTCCTGACCAGGTTTTGGTCAGCTATTGTTCTGATAAGCAAGGTAGATATTTCTCTGTCCCCCCATCATATGCAAGTTTGCCTTCCCCACATCTGCGTAAGTCACTGCTGTCAGGAGTGCTCTCCCAGGCTGCTACTTTGACCATGTTGCCCCTCTCATGACATCTTTTTGTATTTCCTTCACGATTCTCTTTTCTTATTACAAGAAAACCAAAACAAAGTACCTGTTTGCCTTAAGTGAACCAACTGAACTTAACTGAACTGTCCACCCAGCCTCTTTCAATCAGTATCACAATGTAAACTCCTGCCTCCGCTCCAGCCATGATCTGCCCGCTTCCACTTGCCCTCTCCCTTCCTGCCATACATTTCCCATAACAAATGGCAAAATTCATAGCCTTATGCCCCCAAAATACCCTTAAAGTCCATTCTCATCATGAACCCTACAAAGAACTTAACATTATGCAGCAACACCCTCTGGAGCCTGAATTTTTGCCTTTGTTTTCTTGGTTTCCCCATCTCAATGCAGATGTTCAGTTTCAGCTCTACTGTGAGCAGTTTTGGGGTAGAGGATGCCTTTTTGTGGTCTATTGTGCAGGATGTGGAACAACAAGATACTGGCCTATCACTCTGGTGAGGATTTCCAAGGACTAACAAAGATAGCAGTGAAGAAAAGATGGTATCTGAGAAAAGTAGATACTACAGGTGAAAACAAGTAGAAAAAAATGTTTTGAAGTTTATTAATATTTTCACCTGGGTTCAATGACTTCTTATATACTTTGAGGCCAGAAGTAATCACTTTCATGACCCATGTGATGTATCTTGAGATGCAAAACTTCAACAAAATAACTCCCATTTTGACTGAAAATTTTCGCTTAGTAAAATATGCTACCGTTTCACTACCTCTTACATTAAAATTCAGCTTCTTTTTTTTTTTTTTCTTTTTTTTTATTTTTTTCTTTTTCCAGTTTACATTTTCTGCAATATCTTTTTCTGCTAGGTGAGAAGGGCCATCTCTGGTGAGTATACTATCTCCTGGCATTCCACTCTTGAGTTTCCATTCCTAGTCCTGCTACCAATATTTGAATTTCAAAAACTTGACTAAAGAGCAGATTTAAAATTCTACACAGATGTGGGTCTTGATTTGTGTGCTGGTTTTGTCTGGAATTAAGTGGTTTTTTTTTTTCATAGTAGCTTATACAATATTGTGGTTTGGATTTGTGATGAAAACAGCGTTGATAGCACAGGCATGTTTTAGTTACTGCTGAGCAGAGCTTACACAGCGTCAAGGCCTTTTCTGCTCCTCACCCTGCCCTGCCAGCGAGTAGCTGGGGGTGCACAAGAAGCTGGGATGGGACACAGCTGGGACAGCTGACCCCAGCTGACCCAAGGGATGTTCCTTACCATATTACGTCATGCTCAGGAATAAAACTGGGGGATGATGTTTGCCAGGGCTTTTCTAACTTTTTCCCTTCTGATTCTTTTCCCTGTCCTGCTGCGGGTGTGAGTGAGCAGCAGTGTGGTGCTGAGCTGTCCGCTAGGGTTAACCCACGGCATTTTGTTCCCAAGGTAACAAGACAGCTGGCTTAGCATGCATGGGGCACTTCTATCCCTTCTGCTTGTGCCAAGGTGGATAGGAACTATCAGATGACAAATGACTGGTTCACTGGTGATCAGGGTGATACTTTGCCCTTTGAGAAATCATCCATGAGTTTTCCATTTGTTTCTCAGGGCCAGAAATAAGAGCAACAGTTCCAGTAACCAAATGATCCAGGAGCTAGCAGTGTGCCAGCAGTTAGGTGTACAATTATTAGGGCTAAGGAGGCTGTTCTGGAGGGCTCTGTGCCTTACTGGAGCATCAATTACAAGGGACAACCCTGTATCTAACAAAACATCGTGATTCATATCTTGAGTATATTTTTACATAGATTATAAATAAAAAACATGGCCCTCAATTATTCCCAGTTTAGCACCTTAAATTTGTCTTAGGTGAAGGGGATCAGGTTTAGAAGGATTAATTTAGTTTCTGCTTTTTTTTTTTTCTTTCACTTGAACTTCTTGGACTATTTGTACCCATTAAATATAAAGAGAAATGAAACAAGGATTCAGCTGGGTTCAAATATGAACTGAAACACCTACATTGGCTACCTGGTTGGAAAGCACTCTGACTTCTCAGAGTGTGAGTATTTTTTCCTCAAGTGTCCCAAGTCTAGCTTGGTATTGTTTTGCATTTTATATTTTAAGATGTTTTGTTGTATGGTTGTAATCTCAGAACACTTAGGTTCAAACTGGATAGACTCTAAAGAAAGATTGTTCTAGATGACTAACAGAAGACAGACCCACATGCATGTTTCTCTTGAGCTCTTCTTCAAGCTTCTTGATGCTTTCCCTACCATAACTCCCACATGTGTGAGAAACCGCCATGTGAAGATTCATAAACCTTTTTCATTTGACCTTCATTCTTTTTGTTATCAGATCCATTCAGCCAGTGCCTGTTCTTCTTTTCCCTCTCCCTGTCTGTCTGAATGGCTCATCTGTTGTATCCCTTCTGGCATTTAACTTTTAAGTTGTCTGGGCAGGGACTCTGTTGTTGTGATTTAACTTTATAGCATCTGGTCCTAAGGGACTTTGGTCCCCAGTGGTCAATCGTCTTTCAGTATTCCTGCTTTTCCAGTGATTCTGTCTCATATAACAGGCTGCTCAGGAAGTATCTGAAAATATATTAAGTATATAGCACAGTGACACATCCCAAGAAAATATGATTTAAGACCAAATCTTTGTTTTTACTGTATACTTTCTTGTTGAACAGTTCAAGTAAAGGACAGTGTCAGCCTAAATTTACCATCTTTGGTTATCTCATGTCACAGTCTTCATGTTACTTTTATGCAGTTTACTTAAACATGCAACAAATAAAGGTCATTTCCTTCTACTTAGAAGAATTTTTATTGCTTTATTTTTAAGAGTGACCTTATTGCTAGTGAAGAGACAGATAGACAGGCAGCTCAGGAGTCTGGAATAGTTTATTCCAGAGTTTATCAAGCACAGTGTGCATGTCATTGATAATGCACAGGCAAATGCAAAAGGAACAAGGCAGCTGCTCCCAGTGGTTTCTTCAAAGATATATATATAGATATAGATATAGATATAGATATAGATATAGATATAGATATAGATATATTATATGAGCTGATGGGTAAGAACACATGCACTTCTGTCTAAATACCTGCTTGACCATTAACATCTGAGAGGATTGGTGAGAAACAACTGATAAGGATGAAGCAGGAAGCACTGAATTGGTGATGCAAGTGCAGATGGGGAAAGTATTGGGATATAAGTGATGGCTGCACATATATGTTCATGAGGACATAGCTCTGGGTCCTAGATGGTGGGAGGCTTAGACACAGGCATGAACTTTTGCTCTAAGGAAAGGGAGTGAGGGTGTACTAATATTTGGGTGGAGGATATGGAGGGTTGACTCCTATTACACATGTAAATTGTCCAGAAGAGAACTCAGAATGGACCTACAGCTGTGGTGGTACCCAGACAAGCCAGATCTGAGAAGTCTTTGTTTATGTGCAGTCTTTTTCCAGGCCTTGCCACAAGCTGACTGGAAAGATTAAGGTGGTTTATCCTCCTCCTCCTGTGTGTTGGCTTTATGGTGGTCCTTGTCTCCACCTTGCACAGAGATGATGCTGTTACACAAGGATTTAGGAGATGGCTGCGAATCTGCCCCTGTACCATGACGGTGGCATTATATTTCTTTCAGAAAGGTAAACAAGAAGAGGGGCAGTCGTCACTGCAAAGTTGTAAGTCAATCTGGCACAAATGCTGCATCTCACTCCTGCAGGAAGTGGTTTTGCAGAAGTGCCAGGACGCTTGAAATAGGAGTGTGCCAGAACATCTGAAATATTTAACACTAGACAGCTTTTAAAATTAAAAATAAGGAAAAAGGTATGTTAAAAAAAAATAAAAATCCATGAAGACACAAAGAAAGACTATTTTTAAGTATCCTTAGGGGTAAGTGAAATGCAGGGAGTTTCATATAATGGGATTTTTCAGTGTCAAAACCAAACAGGAATGAAATAAATATGCAGTGTCAGAATTGGGAAAAAAACAAAACAAAACAAAACAAAACAAAACAAAGAAACACCAACCAAAAAAAAAAAAAATCCAAAACCCAACAAAAATCCAAAAAGGAAGAAAAAGTGTCCAAGAATCTATCCAAGAATGACTTCTTCCATTTTGGATTTTGTTTCTCTTTGAAAACTTTTTTTAAATAGCAGTTTTGAGATCATATTTTTTCCTCCCTCTAAATCAAAGTTAAACATTTGTTCTTCAGTTGTTCACTTCAGCCTCAGCATTGCATCTGTGTATCCAGTAATGACCATGACATTGTTTGTGAAGTCCTTTGAAAACAAAGTAACCTCTGAACCAAAGGGCTGGTTGGAGAAATCTGCACCAAGATTTTCCTAGTCCCACAGGTCACCACCTCTATGCTTGGTGACAATTACAGTGATTGCACCAGAAACACATCACTTGCTACTTGGTGCCTGCATCACTGGCAGGGAAATATCCTCTTAATCTTTAGGGATTAGCTAGAATAGTGGTATTTCTAGAAAAAGATGAATCTTCACAAAATGAAGTGAGGAGTTGTTTCCCATGTTATTACTTTTATGAGTGGAAAATAGAAATAATAAAAATACTTGCACAATAAGACTATAGTAAATTATACAAGATGTGGATCATTTATAAAAATCCTATAAACTGTTAAACTGTTAAAAAAAACCCCAAACAAACCCAAAACAAACAGAATAGGTTTAATATGGAAGTAAAGAAAAAACCCAATCCTTCTCAAAATAATTATTCTGGAATCAAGTGACATAACCTGCTGAACTGAAGCCTGAAAAAGTCAGTTTAGTATGAAAAGTGACACAATCCATACAGAGAAGTGTCACAATCAAATTGCTCTGTACATCGGCACATTCAAATTTGTTCAACAAGACACAGTACACGAGGTCCTGCAAAGCAGAACTTCTTTGCAATTTCCGTGGCATTGAACCCAGTAGATTGATGATTTAAACAAGCTATCTAGATTTCCAAGTAGATATGTACTCAGAATGGAAATGCACTGGAAATTTTTTTATTCATGCTACACTGGATTTATCTCACCATAAAGACACTTTGCAATGTCCTTTTCTCAGGATCAGTGCTGAAATGTCATTCTAGCTAACGCTTTGCATAAAAAAGGGCATATTCTATGAAACGTGAAGTTGGCTGTCCTACCAGTTAAAAGAATCAAACCTGATGAAGGATAAAATGATAAAGAATACAAAACTACATATTCATGTCTTGGAAATGTCAGCAGAGGCTTTTGCTCTGAGGGTGTGAAGAGGGGTGCGAGAGTCTATTTTAAACTATCTAATTAAACAAAAGGAAAATGGACATGCTGGGAGGCGAGGATGTTGTATTTGAGCATTGCCTGCTAACCTCAGTCCCTGCCCATACTGCATTCTGAGAACTGTTGACTGATAACAGCTAACAAGATGGGAAGTTGTAATGGCTGCTACTGATTGGAGAAGGATTGGAATTGCATTTTTTTGGTGCTAAAATAACAACAAAACCAATAATAATACTGTTTTTTTTGCCTTACTGTTACCTGCCCACTTGCACTACTTGTAGTTATTGTTTAAGTGCAGGAGTGATAGCAATCGACATAACAAAAGCATTGCAGATTCCTACCTGGACATTCCTACATCAGTTTAAATCAAACATTTCACATTAAGGCAGATAGAAAGAGTATCTGGTGAAATGCTAACACGGCTGTGTTGCAGTACAGTGGAGAAGCTGGTTCAGGTATACATGGATTCAGAACAATCAGTTTACAGGTGTCGCCTGATCTGTACATGGACTCACATCTGAGTAGTGTAAGATGGTGGTGCCTTTTGGCTAAAGGTTGCCGCTCTTTTAGCTGTGTAATTCATTCTGTGAAACCTCTTTGACTGTTACAGTGCAGAATAAATAAATAAATAAATAAATAAATACACCCACCCCCCCCCCCGACACACACCTTGGTTTAGTCCTGTCTGCTTCATATTCTATAGAAATGGACATGATAGGACAGGAATTGGAAATTAAGAAAGGGCCACATCTAAGACCATGCGATGACACTTGTCTGGCTGTGCCCTTAACAAAATTATATCACTTTGTCTGTGTGCCAAAATTGGTTCAGCCTGCTCCCAGGTTTTAGATTAAGGATTCTGGGTAAGGAAGTCTTTCACATATCTGATATTTTGAACTTTTTTTTTTTTTTTTTTTACTGCTTCTCAGAGGAAAAAATAACAATTGAAAATGATCTGTGAAAAGGTATTGAGGGCTGACTGGAGCTGATGAACAGGAGCTGTGGAAACACTGGAAACCCTGAGAGCATGGTGGTATGCTCACTAGGAGACAGGGGGGTTTGGCTCTCGAGGGTCCGTGAAGCGGCTCTGTGCTCTGATCTTGCTATATCTGGCAGGTGAGCTGTCAAGAAACTGGGAATCATCACCGACTTTCATAACCTGGTAGGCCAGCGAGTGAACTGAAAGGTTTGAAATAGGCAAACTGTTAGGGTACACATGAGAAGCCTGTAAAACTAACCACCTCGAAATTGCACAATTCTGGCTAATCAGCAAATTCTGATACGAAAGAAAAATTCAGCCTTAATCTGGTTACACTATTTTTGTTCTATTCCTCTGCAGAAGGAAGAAAAAGAAGTTCTTCTCCTTTTGTCCGGACATTGCCAAAGAAATAATAATAAATACCATTACCACTCAGACTGGCATCCTTGACGTTAATGGAATAAAGCATCTATCAGCTTTAATGGAAGTAAGTTCAGACTCATCTGTAGCTTTCCAATTTCTATTCACTGCTTGTATCACCCACAGGAATTGCTAAATGTTGCTAAGAGGTTAGATTAGCAGAAGGGAAATGGAGACACAGGAGATGAGATCCCATATGGGTGAGCTTGACTCACCAGAATACATAATCAAGTGTTTTTCTGCTTTTGCTGGCTACAGAGCTCTTCCTAAATATTTAAGATGTTCACCTAGGTCCTGATTAATCAAGGTAATCAACTAAGATAAATCAATTAATCTATCAGATTTTCATCAATGGTGATATTAATAGAAAAGAGGCATTGAGGGCACAAATCTGATTGATATAATCCTAATTTGGCTATAGACATGTTTCAGAAAACATCCTGCCCCTGAGAAGGTGCAGGAAATCCTACCACTTCTTATTATGTACAAAGTCTCAAAAGAAGGCTTTTGTCTTTCCCCCTAGAGACAATTATGCCTCTTTATTGACCATGAAGTTTTATGGCCTTTGTACTTTTATTCCCCCTTGCTTTTGCATGCAGGTTACAGCCAAGTCTCAAGGGCATGTTGCCAGATCAAATGCAGGCAAGTAGAATTTCTTTTCCTTTAATGGCAATAAGATAATATTTACATCTACAATAACATCATACAGGATATCAGAGTGCTCAATTCTGCATGCCTGATTTTGAAGAAAAAAAGGGGTGCCTGTGCAATGTGGTGGTATTTGTTACAGCTTTATGGACACTGTCTACCAGCAGCTCCACCTCTGCTGTTAGCTATGTTCAACTTTGATGATTCTCCACATTCTCCATGTGCAAGATTAATTAGTTATCCCACAGAAGGTTCCTGTTTCCCTTAATTTGGCGATACATCCATCTGTCAATGCAGACTTTCTCTGAAATCCTCTGCACCTGTGAACTGTCCATTTTGAAATAACCTTTTTAACTGTGGATCATCCATCACCTTATATTTTACTTCAGATGCAGATTAAGACCTTTCATAATCCCTATTTTTTGTCTTTTTTTTTTTTTTTTTTTTTTTCCCCAAGTGTGGTTCAGGATAGCCTTAAGGTACTCTTGGTCACATATAGGTTCTTTAAGTTTCCAAGATTTCTCAGCATCCCTAGAAATCCAAGTTACTCAGCCACAGTAAAAGAATATGTTTGTATGTATGTATGTGTAACACTTCTATAATTACTTATCACTTCTATATATCTAATTACCAAAATGTTGTTGGTATTTATCAAACTTGTTTAATGAAATTTGTTCATGTGTCTTTGGGTTTCATTTTAGCACAAGGAAAGGTGATCTGCTTATCCCTTTATTTTTAGCTGGAGAAAAGCTCTCTGGTAGACTTTGCTGTCTTGTCTTCCCTCCTTCTGCCCAGGGCAGAGGCTGAGGGGGACGCGGGGCTGCTGACGGAGCCTCTGCGCAGCGGTACCCGGGCTCCCATCTGCTCAAGGTTGTTGCTAAGGAACGTCTGCTGCAAATAACAGCGGCGCCTTCCCCCACCTGCTCCCACGCTGGCTCCGAGGGCTTTGCTCCCTCTCCTTGACTCCACAGACAGGGAAGCACCAGCTGCTGCTGCTGCAAGATTATGTGGAAGTTTCTCTCTTGCTTTTTTTTTTTTTTGCTTTTTTTTTTTCCCCAATCACTCCTTAAATCCTTCAGAATTTAAGCACCCGCTGCCACCCCGGAGGCAGCCTTTTAGCATGTTTCCTCCCTACCACGTTAATGTCAATCATTACAGAGCTTTTCCCTTGCCTACTTTTCCTTGATGTGGTGTACCACATCACAATTCAGGCCTTCAGATCCAAATGGTTTGTGCATGGATTTACAGTGAAAGGGTGAGAATTCATGTAGCAATTTCCCTCCCCACTCCCTACCCAAATTCATGATTTGATGAAGTCCCTTGCAAGAGCTGTGATTTGGATCCCATAATTCATGTATGCTTGGAGGGAAATAAAAAAGCATGTGTCAGACTATCCTCATACTTTAATGATTACTCTGTTTGAATTAATTACACACTTTTTGGTATTTTTTGAAAGGTCTGTGGCTGATGGTGTGAGATTTGATTTTGTAAGAACAGAAAAGCCGACCACTCATGTGATTATGAAATGATATACAGTTGAACAAAGATTCTTTATCTCTACTGAGAGCTAAGAAAAAGTTCATAGGCAGAGCACCCTACTATGAATAATCTTCTTATTTCTAATGCCACCCAGCCATGCAGACTTAAAGATAAGTACAGATGAACTAAGGGAGGCTGAACTTATTAAATGTAATGGAAATGGACTTTAAATTTGGTGAATCAAAATTTTGCATTAACTTTTTCTTTAATACACTTATATTGCCACCATAGCAGTTCCATTTTCCTCATCAAATTAGTTAAGTGGGAGATGAAGTGATGCAAGTTCTGATCTATCAAGCGATCACAGCCTCCAGGATGAAACAAGTGAAATATGGAAATAGCTCTTGCAAAGCCAGGCCTGGTGCTGAGGGAAATGGAGGCTTTTATTCTTCAGAAATTCGTCTGAAAGGAAGGTTGGGCCTCCAATGGATACAGTGTTATCCACCGTATTCTGACATTTCTTTCTGTGTCAGGTCCTCCAGGGCATATTATTCCCCACTTCAGGCAGTGCAAAAAGGGACTTGGGGCCTCTATCAGGTGGGAGAGGAAGAGGCTTGGAGGGAACGCGATCTGCATCAGAGCCATTGCAGGAAAATTCCACAGCTTGATGATGTTTAATGCAGCTCATTGTATGACTGGTACCGCTGGCCTGGAGTGAACAGGGAGGCTGCGGAGCTGCCTCTGAGGGTGTCTGGGAAAGCTGTGGCACAGCGTGGACTTTGTCTGAAGAGACTGTGGAGGGAGAGGCTGCCCAGTCTCCACCAACTGGCCAGGGCCGGGAAGCTGCAGCCCTCTCCTGGAGCTGGTGGTCTTTGTAGCCATCATGGTGTCCAGAGACTCACATCTCATGAGCAGCACAACATGGAGTGAGGGGAAATATGGAAAGTCCATGTTTAAGATGGATAACTCTCCTTCTTGGTCTCACACCTATCTGTGACATACGCACTTATGAAAATCCTTCTTTTTTCTTTTTCTATTTTTTTTTTTAATACCGATCGCAGTACCTCAGCAACAACAAACAAAATGAAACCAAACCAAACCACACAAAACACAATGTGTTTCCAACAGGACATGAACCGATAATGTCCATATTGCAACACTTCGAAATCAAATCATCTTCATAGGAGAGACTACACTAGAGGAATCACAAAGGTTGTGGGTTATTTTTTCATTCCCATCAAGCATCAAAATGACCAAACCTTTACTTTTTTTTAGTAATTCCTCTGTTGTATATCTCCCCAATTAACAAAGCAGTGCAAATTTAAAATATTGTTGAAATCAGCAAAATTATCTGAAAGTTTTTGCCTTCCATAAAAATGCTTCTCTATTTAAAATCAATTTAGTCTCATCTATGCTGTCCAGCATCAGGATTCCATGAATAATAAAGTGTGTGAATAACTTGCCTCTGGTTACTGTCCTCATGAGTCAGATGTCCATATGTATTAGCAGGTTTGGGGGTTAGGAACACTGTGATTCTTCTCTTAATTGAATCAATGGGAGTCCTGCTAGTACTTTCAGTGGGAATTAGATTTTTTAATGAAATGTTTCATATTTTTAGGGTTTCTCCAAGTCTGCAGGAGGACTCTTTTCATCTTGGCTATAGGTTGAGTGCAGCTTTAGACTAGACACGTGAAATAAGTCATCTCTTGAAGTACATCCCTCAAGAAAACTGATACTGTATGAAGTATCTCTTCTTAGCCACTAAAAGAGAGAATCAACCCAAACTGAAGCATTTCTGTCAAAGAGTATGACACAGGGACACCCCACCTGGCCCCAAAGTGTTGAGGCACAGATCCAGGGCTCTCGAGCATACTGTGTAGAGGTCTCCAGGCTGGTATGTATGGGCCATTTTTGCATCCAGAGCAAGACAACAGCATTTGTGGTGATGAGCCCAAGCAATTCACTGCACTGGTCTCTGCCCCATGCCATGAGGGAGCTCTGCGGTCACAGCTGCTTTGCAAATCTCTGTCCTTCACCATGTTGTACTGGGAAGACATGTGCCTTTTTCACCATATTGGAGAGATGGTTTCCCTTCTTTCTTGTTTTTCTTACTGCAGTTTCTGTTATTCAGTGTTATCAGAGGTGGGGGAATGGGGTGTCTGAGTTCTTTTTCATTTGTTCTTTATTTCACTCATTTCTTTAGGATGCATTGATTATTGATATGGCAAAATCACTTATCTATTTAACCCGTATGTTCATTAATTAAACTTCCAGGTGCCCAGACACATTTGTGTTAGAGAATAAAGGGAGTCCCAACCACTTACACGGTGAAATGTGAAAAATGCAGTCTAAGTTAAAATATCAGTCTAGGTGGATGGTGAGGATTGTTCCAGCCCAACAGACAGGGCTGTGGTTTTTGTCTCTAGATGCTCTGATCCCTCTTCCGCTGTTGTAAAGATACAAAACAAAGTAATTGTGTATTAAGGCTGCCAAGTCCTTATTCCCTATCCCTAACTAAATCCCCCTAATATTCATGAGAAGGAAGTGATTATAGGGTGTACTGTTGGTTGTTGGTTTTTTTCCCCCTTTTTTTACCATCTGTCTGCTGTGAATACATCTGAAATCCCTGGCTTCACCAGCTAAAACGTACTTAGTTACCCTTTTTTTTTTTTTTTTCTCTTCTAATTATCCTTCTAATTTGCTTCTGCTCAGCTCCCACACCTCCTCCCCCTTACCAGATTGTTTATATTTTTCCAAAGAGCTTCTGAGAATTGCTTATCCTGCTCTTTGCACCCTTTCCTTGCTCCTCATTCCAGAAATTGCTGTCTCTTGTCCCCTCCCTTGCTGTGATCTTGCAGGAGTGAATGTGGATCACAACCTTCCCAACTGTTTCTGACACATTGCCCCACAGAGCAATAATCTCTTATGAGTATTTTCCTGTTATTCAGCCCTCCCTGCGTTGCATTAGCAAGTGGAATAGATTCCAGTGATTACAAAGACATTTGGTACGACCCAATAGTACTTTATTTCTGGAGATAGATACTTCATGCAGTGACATCACCAAGCTACACAAGCAACTGTTAACTGAGATTTGACTTGAAACGTGCCTGTATTTGAGTGGCTGGAAAAGTGTAACCCAGAAAGAAATCATGAGACTGATCCTGAGAACAGTGTATCAGTGAAAAAATTAGGAATAAAACCATCAGTCAGCTTCCCAGCCTGGGGGCTTGATCTGGGCGTGGATGCAGACAACTAGCACAAGGTCTAAGTGAGACTGATGTGTCTAGCTCCAAAATTGCATTCCCATGACTGTTTTTCAGGCACTGTTCAAGGCTGGTGACATCTGAACTCTCCTGCCTCTTCAAATTTCCTTGGGCTCAGAACAGCCTGCTCTGAGCCCCTACCTCTTGTCTAAATGTAATCAGGAAGCAGGAACGAGGCAGCACGAGGCTGATGTCTCCTGAGGAGCTCCATACAGTGTTTCAGATCTTACCTAACACAGAGTGACAGAACTGGGTTCCTCAAGAAGCTGTTGCTGGTGGTTTTATGTAATAGCCAACTTCATAAACACATTTATATATATCTAGAAAAAACATTTTCTGTAGGGTCTGCATATAAATTGCCATGAATTTCACGTAACATCCATCATATACATAGAACAAAATACATGAAGCATTCAAACCAAATCGTATGTAACAAAGATACTGTGTAATTGTATAACCCCCCCAATATTTATATAATATCTTTTATATAATAGAAAACCTTAAAAGGAAACCCCAGTGACTGGAAGATCCATCAGTGAAACAAATCCTAGCCTGGGGTTCAAGTATCCAGCCTCTGTCTCCAGGTATGATCTGTCCTGTCTGTGTTGGAAGGGCAGAGAAGGATATATGGTAGTAACAAATTCCAGTCCCCTGTTGGAGATGAGCAACTATACAGAGTTCAAGAGTAATTTTACCAGACAGCAAGCATGTAAGTAGACAACACATTTGCCATCAAAGGGGTGGAAAAATCACTTGTGGGAAACGGAGAGGGGGAGGGATGTAGTCTAGTTTGCAATTTTTCTTTTATGGTAGGTTTTTGCTGTATAAAATATGAAAGCATCCTCTGCTGTAGTTTCTTGCTCCCAGGTTGTTGTTCTTGGGAACTAAGCTCCCACAATAATTTGAACCTCTTCCACTCCAGAATTTACTGCATCAAGGGATTTCTTTTCTCCTTTTCTGAATACTGCTTCATCATATCTGCAAGTATAACCATGAAATGAGCATATACAGGATAACTAGCATGTTATATTGGTATGTGAATAGCACTGCTGGAGAACAGCAAAACTTGATAATAAAAAGTATTGACTTGAAAAGGAGTTGGCTGAAAGTATGTGGAGAATTTCAAGACTGCAGAGAAAAAAGAAGCAGCAGGGAAAACACTAGGATAAGACATAACTGTGTTACAGAGTGATGGCTCTAATTGTTTTGGTATATGTCAAGAATAAACCTGGAAATAATACTGTCGATGCTCTAAATATAAAAGCAAAAAAACCCAAAAGAAACTGAAAGTAGAGACAATCCAAAAAGCATTGGATAGCTCTGGCAAATAGATCAAAAGAGGTCTAAAGAAGCCCTGAAGCTGCTATAAAGTTGAATGTAATGGAAGGACATCAAGTTTTGAGCTGTTGTTGCTCAAGAATTGCATCCTAAAGTTGTCTTGTACATTTTTACAATGATGTCTAGTCTGAGTTTTATTTTGAGATCTGCTGCTAAACAGAAATTTCAATCCTTCAAGGAGAATTCTTTCTATAGTGAATAGAATAGAATAGAATAGAATAGAATAGAATAGAATAGAATAGAATAGAATAGAATAGAATAATAGGCGTGATTAGATTTTGAAGAGATAATCTAACTATATTGATCCCTGAGGCAAACCAGTAGTAACTGGCTGCCAGTTGGACTTTGTACCAGTAATCATCACTGTTTTTACCTGAAGGTCCTGTAATTTTTCTGCTCACTTCAAGGTAATTTAATTTTAATTCAAGATATACTGCTTCACTGGGGTGATCTTGAACTGTGGCCAGATTCCCACCCAGCTGGACACCACTCACTCCCCTTCCTTAACAGGACAGAGGGAGAAAATAGGATGGAAAAGCTCATGGGCTGAGATAAAGACAGGGAGATCACTTACCAGTTACCATCACAAGCAAAATAGACTTGACTTGGAGAAAATAAGTTTAATATGTAGTCAATTAAAATAGATCCATGGGTGAGAAAAAGAGCAAATGCAAACACCTTCCTCCCACCCCCTTTTCCCTGTTCCCAGCTTCCCCCCTTCCCTCCCGACTCCTCTCCCCGAGGGCGCAGGGGCTGGGGCTGGGGGTCGCGGTGGGTCCCTGGCAGCCCTCTGGGCCGCTGCTCCCTCCTGCCCCGTGTCCCTGCTCCAGCGCGGGCCCTTCCCCGGGCTGCAGTCCTGCAGGGACAACCTGCTCCCGCCGGGGCTCTCCACGGCCGCAGCTCCTGCAGGAAATATCCCCCCGCTGCGGCGTGGGGCCCTCCCCGGGCTGCAGGGTGGGTCTCTGCTCCCGCGGGGTCTCTCCGGGGCTGCAGGGGATCCCTGCGCCGGGCCTGCAGCACCTCCTGCCCTCCTCCTCCTCCGGCCTCGGGGTCCCTCTGCTGCTGCTCCCTCCTCGGCTTCCTCCTCCTCTGCCTGGGCCGCCTTTGGCCCTCGCTCGAACCTGGTTTCCCCCGGGCGCCCCCAGCTTGGCTGAGGGGCTCAGCTGTGTCCTGCGCTGGGGCCGCTGGAGCCGCCTGGGACGGGCTGGGACCGGCTGTGTCCGGCACGGGGCAGCCCGGCCTCTCCCCGCGGCCCCTGACAGCGCCTGGGCACGGACACCCCATACAAACATCCACTTTTCTCTACTTGTCCACACAGACTGTCTCATCATATAAGGCAACCTGCTTTGTCAGGCCTGATTCACCTTTGGTAAATCCATGGTGACTGTTTCTAATTACTTTCTAGTCCTTCATATGTCTGGAAATAACTTCCAGGACAATTTATTTCATGACCTTCCAGGGACTGTGATTAGGATGACCAGACTGTAGTCTGAATCCTTTTTCTTACCTTTCCTTGAAGATGGACTGATGTCTTCATTCTTCTAGTCATCTGGAACCTCCCCCAACATACATGGCCTTCCAAAGACATCAGCAAGTATCTTGGCAATGACATCAGCACTCTGTGATCCCTGTGTACCCTGTGGTTCCATGGATTCATGTTGGGATTCTAGAGGGCTTTCTGCGAGAGAATGGCCATGTGAGCAATCCTGCGTGAGAACAAGACTGATAAGAGCCTCAGCCGAGCAAGAATGTGATAAGGATGTGACCCTGAATGAGGGGGGAGAAACTCTACTAGAGAAACAGCCCCCAGAAGGGGTTGGGACGGAAGAGGAAGTTCCACAAGGCAGGAAGCCTGGCAAGGCTGATGTGGCACCTTTTATCCAATCATAAGAAGGTTTAAAGCGCGGGCTAAGTTAACTGTCCAGTCTTGAGGACTGTACTGCATGTTACGTGTGCGGGAGAACATTATAAAAGGGCTTTCTGAGTTGTAATAAACGGGCATTGCTTGATCACGTTGGTTGTGTGCGTGCTCAGCTCTCCTGCAGATTCAAACATGTTCAGTTGGTTTAAGTGCTCCCTAACCACATCTTCCTCTGGAGAGGTCAGTGATGCTTTCCCACAAAGTCTGCTAGTAGGGTCAAGGATCTAGGAGGCCAGAGAACAGACCTTTCGAGTGAACATTGCAGAGTAGAAACAGAACACTGCCTTTCAGGTCCATCCACCTCACATCAAATATTTAATTTTATCAAACTAATTCAAATTATTAGAGTTCAGAGATATTTGGCATTGAATGGTGCCCGTGTAAGCTGACATGGTGGCTCATGGGAAGAGTAGTCCGGAGGTTTCCACTCTTCCTCAGGCTAGTGTCCTCATCTATATTTCCTTTCCCATGAGGCACTGTGGTTTCCTTGATTGTTGAATTGTCCCAATGATTCGTGTGTCACTTTTCACTTTTTTGAACAAGAACTTTACTGTTGGGAAAAAGAAAATGCCTTTGGTTTAGTTTTTCTGAAAAAACCCAAAATACTATGCAGAAAGGACACAAATTTTTCAAACAGTTGTCCTTCATCAAAAACCAACCAAATAAATAAAAGTGGACCAACTCTCACTTGTGGTATTTCCAGTGTTCAAGCTCAGGGCTTTTTTCTGAGGTTAGGTCAACTCCTGTGAAAGTGGAGGGATGCAACAGAGACCTTGTTCTTGGTTAAACAAATGGATAAAAAAGACCACAGGAATTCTTGCAACTGATGGGGTGGCAGACTGGCCTGAGCAAAAGGATGGAGGACAGAAGAAAGACTCCAGACTTGGGTATCTTACATGAACAATGAAAAAGGCAGCTGAGGGGAGGAAATAAGCAAGATGCCAGCTGTAGAGTGATGCAGATTTTATTATAGTACAGCTACTGACCCTGAATCCTCCTGCCAGCCAGGGATGCTGTAGTATTGGCTGTGCAGTCAGGTTTTCAGCAAAGTGAGGACCTTGACTGCGCAGTTGATCAAATGGGCCATCAATCAAGTGTTTCACATTGTGTACCTAAACCTCCTATTCAAAGTCGGGTTATAATTCATACAGCTGACGACCTCCCAAAGCAGATGCCTTAAACTTAAGGCAAGAACTGCAAAAATAGGTAAAGCATCTGAAAAATAAAATCTCCAGTTACTGATAATAAACATCAGAACCCCTTTTCCTGACCTCCTTCAAATGTGTATCTCATAAAATCATAGAAATGAGGTTTTTTAGCTCACCGGAGGATTACACTTTTATAGCAATGCAAGGAGGAACATTAAAAGATTACTGGAGTAGGAAATTGCTGACCATGCAAAGAGTGGGCAGTGAACACCGCTTTAAAGGAGATAGGAGCAGCCAAGTGTGAAAGACAGGCATTGTTTCCTTGTGTGACACCCTGCACCAACTAAATGCCGTGGGGCTGGCTGGATGCAAGCTGGAGCTTGATTCAGTTGCCTACAAACAGGTTTCTATTGCCACCTGAAATGGCTTGAGATGTCTGAACTACTGCACAAGAAAGTCCAAAATGAGACAGTACTTCACAGACTGACAGTCTTCAAGACCAGCCACTAGAAGCCAGATGGGGGACTCCAGGATATCTCAAATGCCACTGTCGTGATTAGACATAGTAGACATCTATAGCACAGGTTGCTCAAGTGAGCTCAAGTGATTCCTACCTGTCTGAGTCCTTACACCACCAATGTCAACCTGTCTGCCATTTCCCTTTCTCTAGTAGCCTGTGACTAGCAAAGAGGGAAGGCCTTTAATGCAACACTACTCTTGTGTATAGAAGATCTGCTGCTACACTGGTCTAAACAAGTTTAGTTTAATGGAAGAGGGAAGGAAACTACAGTACTGCTGTAATTTAGATTCTCAAGTGTAATTCATGTCTGTGGCACAGATTGTGCATGTAAGTCATTGCAGTGTTTCTGTGTTCACCTCCTGTGTACAAAATATGCATAACTGCATTTTCCCTACTTTATTAAGGTGACCTGAGGTAGAATGCATTAAACAAGAGGGGGAGCTTTGATACCCACATAGAAGGTATTGCCATAGAGATGGGGCTGATGTGTAATAATAGCATGATTATTGTCAGCTCTGCTGTGTAATCGTCTTAAATGGAATCCAGTTATTATGAATAACTGTATAGCTAATATTCAGACAGCTCCCTAATGTTGCATTTAGTAGGAACAAGGAAATAATGGCTTGCTGGAAACAGCTTTTGACTTTCTTAAAAGACAATGGGCCTAAATGTTTTCTCTAGAGGTCCCTGTTTTCCAAGTTACAAATCTTGTTTTGCTGGAGCTGACGTACTAGAGCAACTTTAAGGATATGAACAGACTATGTTAAGGCCTCTGCAAAGGTGGCAGGAGCTGTTAGCATCTTTATAGAGATACTGTGATGTAGGTCTGTCTAGTGGAAAAATGTGGAAGAATTTTGTTGTAGTATCACTGAGTAAACATAAGGGGAGAATTAGATATCAGGGTATCTAATTGTCTTTTAATTGTTATACATATATATTTATACATTTTATATCAAATTTACAGAAGTTTTTTATCTGCTGGCATCATTGCCATGGACTGTACAGAACTATAGTGTCAGGGTGTGAGAAAGACCTCCTAAAATGGTTCTAACTGCTACCCCTAGGAATATACATCAGCCCGTGGTCTGCCTGTAGAAAAATCTATTACACAGTATAAGACATACATTGCAGCTCAAGTACTGTGTGCAGTTTTGGGCACCTCAATGTAAGGACATCAAACTATCAGACTGTGTCCAGAGGACAGTGACTAGGATAGTGAAAGACTCAAGGGAAGACTTAGGAGGAGCAACTGAGGTCACTTGGTTTGTTCAGCTTGGAGAAGAGAAGGAAGAGGGGTGACCCCATCACAGCCCACAACTTCCTCAAGAGGGGCAGCAGAGGGGGAGATGCTGACCTCCTCTCTGGTGACCAGCAACAGCACATGAGGAAATGTTCAGATGGTACATTAGAAAAAGGTTCCTCCACCACTGAGAGGGTGTTGGTCTTTGGAAGAGGCTGTCCAGGGAAGTTGTCATGGCTCCAAGCCTGTCAGAGTTCAAGGAGTGTCTGGACAACGCTCGTAGTCATATGGTTTAGATTTAGGTAGGAGGAGCAGCGATTTGGACTTGATGATCCTTATGAGTCCCTTCCAACTCGAGATATTCTAGGATTCTATGATTTTAAGAAATCTTCATTGTTTGATTAGACAGAAGATATGGTCTATAGTTGTAGTATGCAGCATATTTCTGAAAATGTTCTCCCTTCTTTCCTCTCCTTCTGCTGAGCCTCTGAATTTTTGGAATGAATTTTTGTGTTGTCCAAATCCTACCAAGGGCCGTCATTGTGTCCTTCTTTTTTACAGATGACTCCTACCTTGTCTGCCCTGAGCCCCTGTTAGTATGCAACACTCCAAGTCTTCCTGTGTGACCTCAGTGACATTTTTCAGCCATGCTGCAATACCTGATGCCTGTATTCCTATGGTAGCACTGGGGACATGCATAAATAAATACATGGGAATGAAAGAAAAGTTATCTCCCCTGGGGGCTTTTACCCAAGGGAAAAAAAAATACCCAAAGATTTCAGTGGCTCACCTATCATCATGTTCTGCTCCTATACAAGGTAGGTATAACGTATCAGGACTGCATATCTGTTTAAAATGATAGCAGCTATTGCTTCCAAAATAAAGTTTACTTTTAAGTATTGATGGTCATATCAAATCCTATCACTATGTCAACACTTGCTTGCCAACTGTCATGAAATACTGAAAGCTGGTAAAAAAGGACCTATCAAAATTGGCTGTCAGTAAAATCAGTGGAGAAAAGAAAATGCATGTCAGTGAAGTCTTTAAGATAATTTAAGGTAAAGAAAAAGAGAATTTTTACTCTTAGTCTTAAATTCCTGGGCTAAATGTGTATTTTAATATGTAATTTGGATTTATGGGCTTTTTAATAGTTTGTATGATAGATTCGTCACGATCCAGCCATTTGGCATATCATCATAAAGGCAGGTGTGAATCCAGAATTGCTTTAAGAACATAATTTTCTGAGATGGGGGAGTATTTTTAATGTGGTATCTGTATTTATTGTGCTTTTATTGTCTGAAGTTTTATTAAGAAACAGGTTGGGAGAAAGGGTGAAAAACAAAATGCAAATTTCCCCCCTAGTAAATGGGTTTTGTTGTTGAAGTTTGATTCTCTAGGCCAGGATCTTCTCTCTTGCTTCTGTAAGTAGATCAGCAAAACTCAGTGAAGAAGCATGGAGTAAAGTATGTGAAAATCTTTTCTGTACTATGTTATGTGCTGATCCATCATCACACCACCTCTTCTTATGAAAATCCCAAGAATTTAAAGAAAAATCTGAATGCTGTACAGTAATAATTATATTTTGCTTTTGCATATTGCTTTCCTTTCAAGATCTTAAAGTTCTTTCTGTGACAGTCTCCATTTTATGACAGAACAGATCTCATAGATAGATCAAGGGTTTTTCAGACATACCTAGAGGATCTGAGAGCAAAATTTCCATGGAAAGTACACTGGTCATTCATCTTTTTGTGCTATTAAGCATTTCAAGTCATTTTTGAAGGGCGTTTTGTCTCCCAGATGTAAGTGCTAAGTTCTTTTCCTTCATGGGGAAATCCTTTATGGCTGCCAAAATTAGGCAGCAGCATTCCTAGAATGGGGCATAATACAGCTGTTTTAAGGATGCAAAGCCAAAGAGACAGGTTGGGAATTAGGAGCACAAATTGGGGTCAGATGATTCGAATTTCATCTGCCGTGCTAAAACATGAAGAAACCTACTGAGCACTGACCAGGCACCTTGTGTATAAATAGACAGTGAAAAACTAGGAACTATTTTCAGCTAGCACAGAATTTTTACCTTAACTGACAGGGAAAGACTTCTGAAAGGTGAAGATATATTGGGTGAAGAAGGAAAGTTCAGTGCTTGTGTGTAGCTGAAACCTCTCCATCATGAGAAACTCTAAAGTATGTAAGAAAACCACAGCAGTGCCAGACGATCCTCAGGTTCAGTTATGTTGTACTAATCTAGACATCTCAGACCAAGACCTGCTGTAAGTCCTTGGAGCTAGCACATGTCTGTTGCTCACACGGCAAAACAGAAAACTAGAGAACATGCTCAGAAGGATAACGTAACTTATTCAAGGTCTAAACTCAAGTCAATAGCAGAGTAAGAAAAATAATTCTGATCTTCTGTTTCCAGATGACCATGTTGCTTGCTGGTTTGATGCATAGCAATAGCATGCTGTTAGAGGAAGATCAAATCTCAGTGTGAAACAAAAGCTTCTGACAGCACCATCTTTCTTTCTTTGTTCAGGCAGGGGCCAAGCTGCTAAGACTTGGAAAGAAAACACTTTAAAAGAATCCCTAAATCACATTTTCAGAAATTGCCATACATCCACCTGTGCCACATAGAGGTTTGTCTCCTGGAGAAACTGAAATTTGGCTTATAGTTACCCAACCAGGCTATTTGTGTCTACACTGTGCAGTTCTACGTCAGTTTTACTCATTTTTAGTGCCTATACTTTGTTGGCTTACATCTAAATTGAAGGAACTTCACTTATTTCTTCTTAACTATTTTGGATCGTCTAAGAAATATATATCTCTTTTTCTTTTAGCCTGATCCTGCCTGGTCATATAAGTATGGATTTGCTGTGTAAGTGCTGTCTTAGTTTTCAAAAAGGATTGTCTCTTCGTGCTGATGGTGAAGCCATCTCGGAAGGTGAGCACACAGATAGTGTCAGGTGGGATATTCTTGAGTCCACTTTTATACACATCTAAAAGATCTTTTCAAACTCAATCTACTTTCCTGTCAGTTGCAGCATCCACCCCTACCCCCAATCTCCCAACTTCAATGTCCTAATTTCCTCCCTGACTGATTGCATGAGTCTTTTTTCTTTCTGCTGCTGTTACTGTCATTGTTACCCTTGTTATTTGTGGAAGTGTTCTGCAGCTTAGTTAAGCATCCTGAAGCCAAAGAAAAATGTGTTAGAAAGTCACAACAATTGGGAGAGATTCAGTGGGGACATCTGCTGACAATCCTGTTAGGTCAACAGCCCATGGTGTTGACAGCCTGATAGTCCTAAAACTTATAAAACTACAGTACTGGAAAACTGACAACTTCTGCTGCCAGAAAATCTGAGGGTCGCGTCATAGCAAATGCATGCACAACTCTCGATCAGCCAGGGTAAAAACATGAGCCTGGAAGGTACTGACTACCTTCACTTACTGCTGTGTGAACTGCAGGTTGAAAATGATCAGTCTGCAGATAGGCTGGGCCTGGACTTTTCTTATGAGATCACATTTGCAGTGCCCAGTGCTGGACTCCCCGTTGCAGGAAAGACATTGCAAACCACAGGGAGTTCAGTGAAGGGCCACCAAGATGACTGGGACTGAAGCACTTCTCTGGTGAGCAAAGGCTGAGGGAACTACATCATTCATCCTGGAAAAAGAAGGTTGAGAGGACATCTTACCGTCTTCTTAAATTACTGAATGAGAGGCTATAGAGAATATGGAGTCAGATTATTCTTGGGGATGTACTGTGAAACGCCTGCAGATGACACGTGTTATGACTGGTTATTAGGAAAAACTTTTTACCATGAAGGTGATCAAATATTGAAACAGAGACCCAAAGAGGTTGTGAAATCTCACCTTGCTCAATTAAAGAAATCACATGGACAAGGTGTTGAGCAACATGATTTTAGCTGGCTTTTCTTTGAGCAAGGCATTGGACCAGGTGGCCTCCAGACATCATTTCCAACCTTGATTATCCTGTGACTCTGTTCAGGAGAATTGTTATTCCAGAGATCTAATAAAAAGTCTAGCCGCTGACATATTTTATGCTTTTGTGAAAAGTTAAAAAGAAAAATGGTTAAAGCTACTGATCAGTTAGTGAAAGCCATTAACAAACAAATGTATGGACAACAAAAGGAAACAAAAATTTACCAAGCTTAAGCAAAAATACAAAGTTTTTAATCCTTTTGAAAGAGTAAAAGACTTTCAGGGAACTCAAAATAGCCAGTGTTGATGAAGAAATAAGTTAATTGAACACTTTTCTTTCCAAAATCATCAAAGTGGGATTATTTGACTTTTTACATTTTAAAATGTGAACCATGAGTTAGAATTCAGTTTTTCAGTCTTCAGGGAGAAACTATTTCTGTTCCAGTTTTCCATCTGCCTCTAATCCATAATGGCAGAAGTAATGTGTAAATACTATGAGGTAGAACAAAATTTTCTTTAGCACACATTAGTTATCTAGAGAGTGTTTGCAGGAATCTCTGAAGCAGGAAGCACCAAAAACTTTTAGGATTGTACTGGGTGAACCAGTAGAGAGAGGTGTATACTCACCCAGTAGAGCCGTGCCCTTTCCTATTCCCAAAAGGTGAAGTTGCCTCTTTGTTCCACTATCGATTGCAGCCATTCGTTATCTTCTGAATCTCCAGCCTTAGAGTGAAATTTGTCAGGTTTATCCTCTGTGAGAAGGTTACATTCAAAGCAAGTTTGGCTATTTTTTTTTGTACAAAATGTGTATCAGGTAAGAACACTGTATCCCTTTTAACCATCCTTCCTATCATCATTTATTCTTACGCAAACTTTTTGATTTATTCTGCATGTGTGGACTATTGACTAACTCTTAGATTGAAACTGGACATTTTTTGTTTACATTTTATTGTCCTTCCCCCATTAAACAAAGGACAATCTGATTCTATTTATGCTGCCTCTGAGCTTTTCCTTTTCAGTTCTTGCTGAAATATACTTCTGATCCCTGCATGGCAATTGGGGTAGTTTAGATTTCAGAATGGACTGCTCCCAGCAGAGTCCTAAAAAAACCTCTGGGCCCAGCTATTTGTAATATCTATCACTTGTTCGTGAGGTGGCATATGCAGGACCTCAGCTAATCCGTGGGACAGATTACCTTGAAATGGCTGAACAGATAGGTCTGCCTTTAACAGATGCAAAAGGGATCACTTTTACAGTTTGCAATAAAATGTCTGTTACAGAACACCGAAGCACCTACATTTTTTGGTACGGTTGGCATGACTGTGTTCCCTTCTTGTGCAGGGACATCAGGGTCTCTTTATGGCTGCCACTGGAAGTACTGTAAAACCCCATACCAGCTGTTCCGTCTGGGGGGACAGGGCAAAAAAAATATCCAGTCATGTCAAGACTATAGAGGACATGTCAGGCTTGAGAGATGGTCATTGGACTGGGAATACTTCACAAAAATCTCCTGCCTTTGCAGTCTTTAAGGTATCTTTGGAGTCAGTCCAATTGTTCACCCTAAGAGCCAGTCAAGTCCTGACAGAGACTTGCTACCAGATCTTCATAAAAAAAGAAGAGGGAAGAAGCCTTCCTGCATGGAACCCAGTGAGTCACTAAAAGGAAGAAGGACCTGCCTTCCACAGGCTGCACCAGCTAAAGATCTGATGAAAAGCTTGATGAAGCATAGGCTGAGGCTGCAGGATCTGTCTTACTGTTTTGTGTTACTTCCTTGGATGAACAAAGCAAGCCCAGTTGCAAGCCCAGTTGCAAGCCCAGCTGTCTGTAAGCTGTATGTTTGGGCATCTGGTGTGCGTGTGTGTCTGTGCACAGAGAGAAAGGCAGAAGGAGAATTCATGTTGGAATAGCTGAAATACTGGTAGAAATCAGGTAGGTAGTGTGTATAAGGGGTATTAGTTACACTGCCACTGGGATCTAAAGCAATCTAAGACCAAAAGGTCAGTGCTGTTTCTTAAGTTAAGGACCTTCTAGCATGAGTGGCTGCTTCTTGTTTCCCATCTTTGCTGAAAAAGAAAACTATGCAGTCAAGAATGATTCTTTCCTGCAGTTAGAAAAATAACTCTGCCGAAGAAAATAGGGCTGTGCTTCCATTCAGATAGAGTAATGACATAAGATAATGTTCAAATTCAGATCAATGATCCTTGTTCTGATTCAGGCAGAAAAAAGGCATTTACCCTTGATGTCTCACCCTGTATAAGTGAGCAGCCAAATCATTTATGTACTAGCCAGTGGAGGAGAGCTAACAGACGGTGTCTGAGCTGTTTTTAACCATCTCTGCTGTGAGCTACCACCTTCCAGTGCTGAGGCTTGCCTGATGGTTTGCTGACTGTGAAAGAGCAGCGCTGTGTCCCCATCCACTGATCCAAAGCTCTGACATTTATGTAGTGCAATGGGAATGGGACCAACACCTCCTTTTAGTGAGCTGTTTTATATTAAACATTTATCCCTGTATATATCTGGAGCCTATGAAGTCACTGTGGTTACTCCCTTGACTATATAGTTTCAGGTAAGCATAGTAAAAGAAAACCACTCCAGATTGGACTCTTGCTAAGGAGTGATAGTGCAATCCCAGGATGTTTCCCTACCTGGAATAACTACAGAACATCCTATGAGGCAGTCAAATCCTCAAGTTCACTTTTAAGGATTTCCTGGAAGCATAGGCATTTTCTTTTTGTCCTGCCTGTATATTAGTAACCAAAAAAATCCATGTAGGAAATCAATGTGAATTAAGGTTGTTAACTCCCAGTTATTATAAAGGGAATGAAGAGAATACAGTGAGCTGGGTAACTTAATTGTATATCTTTCAGAGAGTTTGAAAAATATAGGCTCACTTGCTATACTTATTGCCTTTATTATCCAGTACAATTTGTAACCAAAAATATACGAGAGTCAATTAAGGTTTTGAAGAAAAGTTTTCTTTTCTTTTCCAAATGAAAGTGTCATATATCATGCAATATCAACTCCAGTGTTAGATTAGTAGAAATTTACTGCACGCTATCCCCGCAGTGAAAATTTGCAGCTAGATTAATGTTCCTTTAGCTGGCATTAAATCAATTTCATACATATGCTCGTATTTTCACCAGTGACATTCTGCAATAGCTGATGTTTTGTAGGAGCAGCAAAGAAAAAAACTTGGCAGATTTTGTTCAGGCTTCATATATATACATATATATAGATAGATAGATAGATGCATGCATGTAGATATGCAGGTGAACAACACACTTTATGATTCAATTGCTACAAAAAAGTCTTGAGGTTTCAAAGTTAGCCAACTTGCTTCATGTTTCTCATGGCATACACACTAAGTATACCTTCACACAGTTGAGAAACGTATCTGGATAGAATTGAAATTATGTTTTTTTCCCCAGTTTATTGAAATTATTCTTGTTATGCAACTTACACTTCAGCAGTTGACATATGGGGATTAAACCGTTACATGTCTTCCTACCTAATGCTCACCACACTGTAGCTGAATTCATCCTGGCTGCTTCTCAACAGATCAATGAGATAACAGCACAAACTGCACAAAGAGGTTCTGCCTGTCCGTGGGATTTTGCCCCCTGACCAGGACAAAGCAATCTCCTGGGCAGGAATCTAAAAAGGGTGTTTTTTCTGAGTTCTCCTTCTGAAGAAAGGCCACTGGGCAAATCAGGAGTCAGCTTACTCAGGCTATTCTCATGGAGCAGCCACTGCAGCTGTGGGGGCAAAGAGAGTGTCTCACCTGCCTCCCCCATTATCTGACAATCACCAGGGGCATGAGGAGTGGATTGTGCAGCAGTGACATCACCATGACAACACTGGTAAGCAAATCACAGGGATTTTCTCTTCTCAGTAACCTTGTGGTAGGTGAAACCATACCAGTTGCTTTGGTTATCAACTGCTATAGCTGCCCATCTTATATTGAACTGGTGTCGCACCTGCTGGTTGATATGACTCCAGGCAATAGGAATCTTCAGGGGAAAAAATTTTCTGTGTAGTCATCTCACCTAGAGGATCTGATCTGAAAAAGAATACCTCATTTTATCTCACAGCAGTAAAGGAGAAGGAGGTTTAATGGGTGGTGAAACCACTGCAAGTGAAAGGAGAATCAAGCCCAGGGTTTGCAAGTAGCTCTAGTGTGAATTTGCATTTGTGGAATTTACTGGGATTTAAGGCTTTGCAGGCATTCAAGTACAGGTATATTCTGTGCTGAGACATTCATGAATGTAGGGATAATGTAGCAAAGACGGCCTATATATATATGGATATTTCTAAATATGCCTAGGGAAAAAAAAAACCCTACTCCTTTTCCAGAATTACCAAGGTGTATGAGGGACCTGGGAAGGACTGTGAGGTCTCTTGGAGGGACAGTCAGTGGCAAGTGCTGATCTTTTGAAGGCCAGCCTCAGGGTGCAAGTGAGCTGATCTAGCTATTTTATTGTATGATCTCCATTCTGTAACACCTAAGCACCTCACAGGCATCACCGGCTCTCAGTAAGATAGGAAACGCTCATTGTATTTTACAGAGGAGGGAACTGAAATACAGGGAAGACTTTCAGGAAAATTTCCATGCCATTAATATTGAAGGGGACTAGGTGATCAGACACAACCCTGAGATGTTTTGACTTTCCCTGTATATCTAAATTTTGTGGCAGAAGAACGTAGTCTGGGGAAGCAGCTCTTCCTAACACATCAAAAATTGATGGATAATGTTTCCTTAGGACACTGCTCAACACTGGTGCATTACTTGTGTTTTTCTGTGAGTTACTAAGGTCATGCATAAAATCTGTCACTAACCTGGGGAACAAAGTCGAGCTGCCTGAATCCTTGTTTGCATGTAGTTTTCTATTTTTCTGTGTCTTTTTAGCTATGTTGGTTAATGTCAGATCAAACTCAGTCCCTATGTTCCCAAGTGACATCCAGAAACAAAGTCATCTTCCTATTTTCTTTCAGAGAATGATTCACTTTAATTCTCTGCAAGGTTTCATATCTTCCGTTACTTATTTCTTAACCCTTTGTCTGTCATGATGAGTACCTCTTAGCCACACAGTATACAGTTAACATCCAATTACTGAAAGCAGAGAGGTTTGGGTTTGTTTCTGACATGAGAGGCAGGAAAATTATAAATTAATACCTGGGTCAAGAAGAAATCAACCCATTAAGCATTTATTGTTGCAAATTGCTTGAATGAGTCATTTTCAGCTTTGGTCAGCAGTGTTGAGTGGAAAGGGAGGCCTCTTACATATGAATTTGTAACAGAAAATCAAAATGAGTACCAACAGAGGCATTATGATTATGGTTCTTTTTTAATACATACATCTTAGGATTTGCTCCCCCCCCCCCCCCCCCCCCCCCATTATTATTTAATTTTCAGTGCAAGGCAAACTATGAACTAGCAGAATCATAAATGAAAAGCTGACTGGAAAAATCCTCAGAGATTTGACAGCTGATTTTTAAATGTCTGCCAGCAGTGTGCATGGAACAGCCCGTGCATTGGCTCATACACCTCCACCTGCTTTATTGTTCTTAGGAAGGATTTTCAGTTTCCACATAGGAGACTGTCTCTCTAAACCTAAAGATAAGCTGCACAAGAATTTGATTTCATAAATTTCTGGTTTGGAATATGTGCAATGCGTTGTATCTATTGATTCTATAACTCTGTTTTGCTTTGAGGTTTTATGATGTAAGAGTATAAGAAAATAAATTCTGAGCATTATATTAGTTTTAGGCTTTGTTCTTCAAGTGTTCAATTTTTTATTTCGGTTTACTTCTTGGCTGTTTTTTTGTGAGTTTTTATTTATATATATATGCACACACACATACCCGTAGACATGTTTCCTCTATCATCTCGATTGCCTATCCTGCCTTTTTTATAAATCGCTTTTTAAAATTTCTGACTATTCTCTGTGTCATATTTAATTTAATCCAATATTTATAACCATGGTAAAATGCACAATCACCCAGTGTTTTCTGTGCATGGTTTGAAGCAATTTTCATAAATAAGGATTTAATAAAAAACAGGTTTCATTTTTTACACTCTAATTAAAAATTAAGAGGCAAAAAATAAAAGAAGAGCAATAAAAATGGACCAAATTCTTCTCTCGATTGCATGCACTAACCTGATTGGATTCACTGGATTTACTCTAATTTAAAATGGGCGTAAGGGGAAAAAGCAGAGCTTGGAATAACAGTTTATGAAACAGTGAGCTGGCAGCAATAACAGGGTAGTAATTAAAGAGTGCCTCTAGCGCACTCTTTCGAAGGAGCTCATATACCTTTGCTCACTCTCCGAGAGCGTTACCTGAAAATTCATTAAACACAAAGCTTAGAGTTTAGCAAGGCAGCCAACAGATAAGCAGAGCCCAGGGAAATATTTGCCAGTGTTGAATTACTGCAGTTCAGCTGACTAATAGTAGTGGGTTGTGGTGTCTTGGCCATGGTGACCAGCCATCCTTTGCTGTGGCATCAGGGTCCTCGTTACATACTTCTCTACCACTGTCCTATACTGTTGTGGCCTATATCGGGGGCTGGTGAAATTTAATCCATTGTGGATTTATCCACAAGGAGCTCATTGTCACCATCTGGAGACAAGTCTGAAATGGCACGGTGCAGACTGGGGACTTTCCACTGTCAAAGCTCAGATTCTAGTTGTCGCTCAGAGGGGCTCCTCCATAAACAAGGTAGAATATGCACAAGGAACTGGAACAATCAATTGGAGTGAAGAAATCCTTATCCTTGCTATAGGAGAGCATCTGAAAAGGGCCACTGAGCCATCCTTACCTTTTCTTCTTCATTGTCTCTCACTTTAGATGAGATGAGAAGCTGTATGGGACACAGACACCACCACGTGCTTCCCACAAGAATATTTTGTGCCCTAGTTGGGCCATTTGAGTACTTTGTTCTTTTTGACATAACACAAACTAAAATTAATTCCTATCCTCTAGAACAAAACACATTTTGTGGGATTTTCAGAGTAGAAGCCTGTCCCTATGGCATTCAGTTGCAAAGCTCCAATTGACTTTTCTGAATCAGGTTTTCACCCCTGAGTTTACAAAAAAGCTTGGATCAGGGTGCATGCGATTGAAAGCGCAGTCCCCTGCGTGGATTTTGCCTCATTCTGTTTGATACTCCAGGCAACACATCATGCTGCTGTCACACAGATCCATTGACAGCATGGGAAAAACAAAGACTGTCCTAAGACTTCTTTTTCTTTTAACATTCATAGAATAGTTTGCACTGGAAGGTACCATTAAAGGTCATCTAGTCCAACCTCCCCAGGGTGGGTCATCTAGTCGAACTTTCAGCCTATTTGATGTAGCAGGACACTTAATTCCAAATGAAAACATGGGAGAAAATGTGGGATTTTTAGTACATGTCACAGTAAAAGCAAGTGGTACATCAGAGTTATTTGGCATGGGGGATAATGGCAGTCTATCCTCCATGACTCAGAGAGTGCTATTGAAGTGGAGGTGCTAATTAGGTGTAATTAAGTGAGTTTAAGGTGCCAGGGCTGCAGAATTCTTGATGTACATTTCCAACATACTGTTGCATGTTGACTTTCCCTTCTTGGTAAAATGGAGTCTCTGATAACTGACAAAAACAATGGGCATGTGAGGGTTTGAGAAGGCAGATGCCTCTGTAGATGCCAAACCTGCTTTCTGATTATTATTATAGTGGGGCAATCAAGGGTAAACATGGGTAATAACACCTGAGAGGCATTCAAGATTCTTTATAAATACATACTCCTTTCTTTTTCAGGAGAACAAAAAACACATAACCAAAGAAACTGCAAACTCCAAACTTCTTTTCACCTCAAAACTTGTCTGGTGTTGAGTGATTTTGGGTGTATCTGAGAAAACCAAGGTTCACTGCTTCTCTGGAAGGAGCAGGTGAGTTTAAAATGATGTTTCAATCCAATCCCTACACCATGGACTACACCATAGGAAACACCTTACAAGTCAGTGTGTCTTGTTTGAATCTGAAAGTGTTACTTTGATGTCTGGAACTGCCATTTGTCCAGTTCTAAGAAAAATCTTTCCCTGGCAGGAGTAAAACTCCACAATTATCACAGTGAAAGAAATGTATAACAGTGCGGGGACAGGGCTATCTCACATTTTTAAAATCACAGTATTCCTTATGGGACAAGCACATCACATACAGAAACGAAACACTTTTGATCTGCTAAATGTTTAAAAGCGAAAGTCTTTGTCCTAAGGGAAAGAAGGAACTCTCTTATAAATTAAAATGTTCTCATTTGGGTTATTAAATAGTTCCTCAATGGGAAAAGAATAAAATTAGGAACAATACTTCTAGCGTGAAAATTGTGGGGTTTTTATGAAACTGCTTTCTTTTTGGAACAATGAAAAAGCCTTGCCATGCTTTTTTACTAGATCTTGTAAAATTGTTTATGGTCAGTCCTCAAAGGGCCTTGCAAATATTACCTAGGTGTCAAAATGCTGCATGTGACGGAGACAGGCAGTATCTGGACTGATGGAATGAAGTATCAGAGAGGGAGCCTGGGGCCCATGTAGCTCAAAGTGACTGGCAACTTGGAGGTTGTGTTAGCTCTAATACCATTAAGGCTGTGAGGCCAAACCACTTCTGAGAATGGCGTTGAAGTCACTTATTCTTTTAATGCTTTTGCAGATGGTTCTTATAATTTTGCAAGACAGCTTTACCTGGATAAGAACTGGAGACAGCCAGAGACTGGATACAACATAAAGCTTTTCCCGCTGTTAATTATTGTTAAAATGGAGGATTATAATAAGGAATTCAGAATATAACCCTTCAAAGAGCATATTTGTTTATGCTTTATATACCTACAGATAATGACATTTATTATTTTCTGTTGCAAGGAAGTAATAATAATCCTGTGTTTGGCTTCATAAAGGATATGAATTTGCAAATTTATATCAATATATAGCAATACACACTCTGCTAACATTCGTTTGCATCTAGCTGTATTTCTGCAAAGCTAACCTCATCTCCCATCCAATATAAAACTGTCAGATTTTCTGTTATGCAAGGACACCATTTTTATATTTCCACTTGTTTGCAAGCAGCTCTTTAAGTAAAACATATTCGTGTGTATGTGTATGTCTGTCTCTGTACTTCTTTAGTTCTTTGAATTAACCAATACTGTGTTGGGAACTGCCCAAGAAAATTTGGGCACTCAGCATCAGAGCTCTTACATCACTAAACTGTTGCCTTTCAGACATATGCAGGAACTGAGAGGTAAAGAGATAAAATTTCTTGTTTGTTATAGCCTGAGTGCAGTGTACCTTATGTTGACTCTGAAAAAGTTTTTAATAGAATCTTGTAGAGCTAGGAAAGGGAGCTTAAAACCTAGTCTGATTATATCAGAATTGATTAAATATGCTGTAATCCTCATTCTCTGATAATAGACTTTTAATAAAAATTAGTTTCCTTGCATTGCAGTTTAAAACAAAATTTGAGAGCTTTTAGAAAGGCCACAGAATTACAGCCTTTCCCTGACTCCTAAACAACATGAAAAAGTATGATATGAGGGAAAAAAAAAAAAAAAAAAAAAGTACATATCATCAAAGTCATTATTTTAAAACTTTTATCACAGTATAAACAACTGCTCAGGTTTCTGTATATTCACTGATCTATATTTCTCTCCCTTTTTTGTGTTCTTTTATTTAGGTCAGCCTTTCAAAGCATAGTTAGTCATTCCTCTCAGAGCCAGAGCGCTATCTAACTTGCCTTTTCATAAGCAGCTCAAGGTGTTTCATTGTTGTCTAGAATGTGACAGTACAGTCCTTCTCTAAAACCAATTTTCATCTAGAACAAAACCCAAATTCTAAAGATCGGAAAGAAAAAATAAATACAAAAATTGAAAGATTGAAACCTAGACTAGCAGAGACTTTCAACTTTGCTGCCTATAAAGTATATGCCAGTGAACCACATTTCAAACCTGTGGAAGACCTTCCTCCTTCTCAATGTAATATTTACATAAAAAGAAACTTCCCGTGCGTATTGGAATGTCTATGAAGTGCAGGCTTAGTAACTCTTCCGCAGAGATGAGGTGGCAGCAGACATCTCAGACTGGAGGTGCAGTCAGTGTCATCCAGCAAGTGGAAACATGGCAGACCTTTAAAAATTGATTTCTCCCACCTGTAAAACAATCTCTCGTTTGCTTATTAAATTATTTTAATATACACCAAATTGTAATCCTGCTGAAGCCTATGGAATTTTTTCCATTAATTCCACTGGCAGTGAATGGAGCCCTAGTATTCCTTAAAGAGTAGTTTGTGAGTGGCTTTTTTTCCTTCTTCTTCTTTTTTTTTTTTTTTTTTTTTTTTTTTTTTTGTATAAAGCAGCTGAGATTTGCCCTTAGTAAGACAGTAGTGATGATGAGCTGTTTGAGAGTAGGTCTCTGTAAGATACAGACCCTTCTTCATTTTAAAGATAAGCATAGCTGCAGTTTGCTCCACTGATAGAATGGGTGATAATATGCCATTTATTGATCTGTTTGGCCCAAAAATGTCCGTGAGCCCACTGGGCACAGCCTGAGCATCCCTGTGCTTATCCTCTAACAAGAAAATGCTGGGACACAAAGAGTTCAGCTGTTTTTTAACTCCATGGAGAGCTCTGTCTTATTACAGCTAAATTTGAAAAGCTTTGGCCTTGACAACAGCAGATGAAACCTGTTGGTCCTGGCGTGATATATCTTCCCCATAATCATGTCTGCATGTGTATTTCCTATTAGCTGTAATAAGGGTTATGTATTGAGAGCAGATGCTATTTAACCAATAACTGTCTCATACTATTACATCTGGATTTATTTAAGTGTTGTTATCTCCCCATACCATGTGATCATCAGAGCGCAGATTTCCACAACCATTGAGAAAATCCTCAGTGCTACTGATCATCACAGTGCAAAGATGTATTTCAGATCCATAAGGCTAACTTTTTTTTTTTTTTTTTTTTTTGAAGCTGACTTCACTGGTGCCAAACAAAGCTTTGAACTGCAAGAGATGAGTGTTTCACTTCGAACAAAACTGCCGTTCGAAATCATCTTGGATATGAGAAGGCGCACCTCGATGTTAGATGTGCACTTGGACCAGCTTGTGTATGGGTGGGCTTTTGACCAGAGTTAATAAAAGGCAGAGGTTGGAGAAAGAAAAAAATAATCTGCGACGTTTCCTCTTGGGGTGTAAGTGCAACTTGGTATGAGCTGGGTTCGCTCGCTTCTCCATTAGTGGTCACTGTTCTGAAGTATAACAAAGCTCACCTTCCAGCTCAGGTCAGTCAGAGCAACAGGTTAGAAAAACCTCTGTGACAACTCAGGGAAAAGTAATGGGAAATGCTATGTTTCATACAGAACACAAAGAAAATAAGAAAGAGGCAGAAAGGAGAGTGTGGGAGAAGAAAACCAATAAGAAAACACATTTACTGTGCAAGAGTAGCTCAGCATGAAGAGCCAAAGTGAGTCAGGGGAAGGTAGGGGTCTTCTTATCACACGCATTTTTCATCTCAGTCCTCATCTCTCCCTGCACACAAAGGCAAATGTCTACATAGCACAGGATTTCACATTTCTCCTTGAGCAGTGACTGCCTATCTAGAAACTTGAGATTTGTCTCTTTTGGAAGTTTATGCCTTCTGTTTTTGAGCCTGTGGACCTACTTCTTTATCTGCTGAAAGCAGAAGGAGCTAGATCTTTTTAAAAGCTACTTCTGAATAATTAAATTCCCTCCTCCTATGCAAAATGAAGTCTCATGATGCAGAACAGTCTTCAGGTCACATTTAGTCCAGGGTATATAATGTTCTCAAACTCACTTTGCAAAATGCCCTTGTGGCTGGTTTACCACTCCCTGGAAACTCCCACGTCCCTGGTCAGGACGTTTCAGGTCATGTCAGCTAATGCAGAATGGAGAGCTGTCTTTGCTTTCTTCACCACTGTGTCCTGGGATTTCTCCTTACTGCAGGGGACAAATGGAGAGAGAGAGGGAAAGACTGCAATTCCCAAAATGCACCATTTTATGTACTTACTTGAATATACAAAACTTTTTCACTAGACAGAAAATGTAGATGATGAACTTAACGGCCACATTTTCTAATTAGAAATGACTCCGAAATCCAGGTCCTTGTTTCCTCAGAGGTAACAGCACAGCTGATGGATACATGCATGTACTGCTGGGACCACTTCTGTGCTGTCACAGAGGGGTAGCAGTCCCTAGAGGACTCCTTGAGATAGCATAATTAGGGTTTATGCACAAAAAATCCAGGAGTCAAATATGATCGTTCTGTTTCATAGGCATATTTTTTTTCTCTCTAAGGTGGCCAGAAGTCAGCTTTGAGGGGGAGGCCAGTCTATATGAATCCAAAAAAATACCTCAGCACATGTGTTCAGCCTCTGGCTTTATAGCAACTCACGTTAATTCAGTGACAGTTGTCAGTAAAAAATTATCTTTGTAGTCACTTAATATGGCTGCAATTGTGTGGCTGAGATTACATCTATACATTTTTAAGCAGCTAGTTTTAATCATGTGGCTGACTTACTTTTTGCATAGAATATTTTTCTGGTGAATATATATAATGTTCTGTGGAGGGTAAGCATATGTCAGTGGTTAAATCTACTGAACACTCCAGAGCAGCAGAAGAAATGACCTTACTGGCTGGGTCTTTAGGTGAGCAAAGGAATCCTGCTCTGATGTTTCTGTCTGGTGTTTCAACCTTGCAGGGCCATTTTTTTTCAGCACAGATGTCTGATCAGCCTTCCAAAGGCTGAGGTGAGCAATTCCACAGGGCAAGCAAGTCAGGCATTGAAGAGATGAAGAGTTGTTGAATCCACAATACTTCTGACTGCTTCCCTAACGCAAACTTAACAGATGGGTCCTGAGGTCTGTTCCATGACCTCCCATGCTTTCATTGAGATCAGAAATCCCCACTGCAATTATTAGTAAGTTCCTTTGTCCTTATCTGTTACGAATATGGACTCCCTGGGGAGAACATGGTAGCTGAGAAAATTAATAAGGCTGACATTATGGTACTGAGCTAACAAGATGGATCCAAAATGTTATACTTTATTTTGGGGTGGATAATTTTTTTTTTTTTTTTAATATTTTTCCTGGTCCTTCCCAACTTTAAGCAATTTGCACAATAACAATATGCTTAGAGGTTAACATTATACCACATGGAGAAAGGCCAATTATAACAAAAAAAAAAAAAAAAAAAAAAAAAGGAAGGGAGGAGGTAGGTCTGCTTTGCTATGAACCCATGAGTATATTGTGCAAAATGCAGAATGCTGCAATTCCCGGAAAGATTCCAGCAGCAGGCCCTGATCTGAAGCTGAGTGGCTCTATCTCCACTTCTGCTGTTGCAGTCTTTGCTTCAGTTACATTATTCCTCCTCAGCCTGACTATGTTTTTCTATATTTCCCCTGCCTATTTTCTGAAGAGGCAATTGTTGTGAATGGTGGAGAAGGTTGAGTGCCTAACTGAAATAAAGGAAAATTAGTTTTTAAGGAGAGTAAATTGGATAGAATAGGACCCGCAAGGATAACAAGCTGGCGATAATTCAGTGTAGTCTTCCTGTTCTGCTCCTGTTTATTAAATATTCTTATTGACTTCTGCTTCTCAGTACTCTATGTTCTGTAGTGTACTAAATTACAGTAACTGAATATTCTGTCTACATATGCTGACTGGTCATTTGAGAGATGAGTGTACTTAAGACAGAAATGCTTTCCTTTAGTCCTTGCATCTTTGAAATGCTTATTATAAAATGTACATCTGCGAGAAGGCACTTCTCCTTGCCAAATGAGATTTAATGCTGAAAAAGCTACAGAGCTAAATAAAATAATAAACTTTAAAGAGGAACCTTCTTTTTGACTCACAGTTCTCTTTCCTAGTCACCGCTAAAATTGTAAGAATTAATGCCAGTGCCTCCATACCCATACCGTCCCTCCAATAAAAGAAATCCTTGTTCCAGAAATCTTAGATTTCCTTTGTTATGATCTAAAAATGATGATTGACTTTCTTGGGCTTTATTAATTTTGATCTCTCTTGCTTGGGGAACAAGATGCCCTGAATGTCAGGCTCTTTTGGCAATGAAGGGGAAACTATACTGGGCCAAGAAAAGCTCTCAAGCACAAGTATGCATTTAAACATAACTTTTAACTTTTATTACTTTCTCTAGACTAGCTTTGATGGTGCTGTGATTCAAGCCCAGAGGGCAACTGAGCACCATACAGCCACTCTCCCCTCAGGAATGGGAAAGAGAAAGTAAAACAAAAGGCTCAGAGATTGGGATAAGTACAGAGAGGAATAATTCACCCATTATGGTCATGGGCAAAAGGCAGACTTGATTGGGGAAGAAAAAGAACAAAAGAACATTTAATTTGACCACCGCCACCACTTAATTTACCGATCAGAGTAGGACAGTGAGAAATACAACCACATGTTAGAAACACCTACCCCCACCCCTTCCTTCTTCCTGGGCTCAGCTTTGCTCCTGATTTCTCTACTTCCCTGAGTGGTGCATGGAGAGGCAGGGGATGGGGTTGTGGTCAGTTCATCACCTGTTGACTCTGTCTCTTCTTCCTCCTGAGGGGAAGGACTCCTCACACTCTTCCCCTGCTCCAGCGTGGGGCCCTTCTCATGAGAGACAATCCTCTATGAACTCTCCCTGACGTTAGTCCTTCCCACGGGCTACAGTTCTTCCCAAACTGTTCCAGTGTGGGTCCCTCCCATGAGCTGCAGTCCTCCCAGTGACAGACTGCTCCAACGCAGGCTTCTCTCAGAGTCCCAGACTTCTTTGGGTGCAGCCCCTGCTCCAGTATAGGGTCCTCCACAGGCTGCAGGTGGGCATCTGCTCTACTGGTAACCTCCACGGGCTGCAGAGGCACAGCCTGTACTCTCACCACGGGCTGCAGGGGAGTATCTGCTCTGGTTCACCTCTCCCCTCATCCTCCTTTCTTCCACTGACCTTGGAGTTTGCATATCTGTCTGCCTCACAACTCCAACTCCTCTCTGGTTCCCCTTAAATAGGTTATCACAGAGACCCAGCCACTATTGCTAATTGGCTCAGCCTTGGCCAGAAGTGGGTCTAAATTGGAGCTGGGGGAGCTTCAAGAATCTTCTCACATGAACCACCTCTGTAGCTCTCTCCCCATTACCAAAACCCCACCACACACAAACCCATCTAAAAGTTTTTTTGGATGATGCCTGGACATGGCATGGGGAATAGCATAAGCCAGTGACTGCTCTCTGTGGACAACACATATGAGAACCCTCCTGTTCTTAAGTGAGAAGCTTGTTCCATGAATTTACACTATGGTTTTGTAGCCAGACAACAGGTCTTTGTCAGTTTTCTTCCCTGTTACAGAATAGATTAAATAATTTAACTTTCTTCCCTTATCAGAAGAAGGAGAGAGGAGGAAATGCCACTTCTCTCCCTTCCCTAACTATTGGGCTGCACAGTCCTATTCCCATTAGTGCTTTTTCCTTAGCCAAAAAATCTTTAATATTTTATTTTAGTTTTTGCTCTACAGTGGCAGAATTTCATCGCCTTTCTACCCAGCATATAATGTTCCTGGGAGACAGGGCATTTGCCAGGAGGCTATATCTTTGAGACCCCTCCTCGTAATGAAAGAATTGAAACAAATCTCCCAAAGGCTAGGTAACTATGTGACCATTAGGAGATTTTACAACACTGTGGGATTTCCTCAAGATGTAATTTATTTTTTTTTTTTTTTAATATCACTCTCATCTAATGTCTTTGGTTATACTCTGAAAAGACTTTTCACAAGAAGCTCCCAGAGGATAAAAATGAGGGGAGAAATGCCTAACTTCTGAATTGCAGAGAAGCTTGTTTGTTAATAAGATGTTGAACTGCTCAACAAACTATGCAGCCAAAAAAGTGCTCCTTCATTTGCTCAGAGATAGAACTTGCAGGCTTGTGAGATATTTGGGACTGAAAATAGTTACATTTGTAAAGTTTAAGTGCCTCCAAATACAGATGGAAGAAGTACATTGCTTTAGGAACATATTTAAAATTATAATGTATAAATATAAATTCTATCCCTTGATGCCGTCATGTTATTAGACTGCCATTATTTCCTGTACTAGTGATTGAGATTTGTCCTTGCTTCTTTTTCACTCCTTTTGATGAATCCTTTGTCTTCCATTTACTGAACTAAATATGTGCTTGCTCTTGCTTAGCTGTCTCCGCAGCAGAGGGTAAACCTGTATCCAAAAGGGAGTTCAACATCTACAAATACAACATGCATTGAGTAATTTGGAGGTAGCTGTTCCGAAAACATTCAGCTTGCTGTCAATGATCTCTCTTTTCCATTTGGAGTACCAGTCTTATAAACCAAATACAACACTTTCCCACTGAACTGGGCCCGAGGGCCTCACACATCTCACAAAAGCCAGGAGAATTTCTTTGCCCTAGAAAATCATAAAGCATATGCAGTCTTTTATTGAGGAGGAAGATATTTTTTGCAGTAGGAAGTAGTTAGTTGGTTATTTGTTTTCAGCCACCTTATATAAAATTGTATGCAAATATGAAATAAGCATATCTATCCAATTACTGTAAGATGCTCTGCCTAGCCAAGTACCTGAGCTCTGGTATGTCAACTTAGAGAAATGGTTGGGAGTAGAAAAAGTAATTCTGTTCCCTCTCTATACATACAAGTTTTAGAATTTATAACCCTGAGATTCTTTAAAACAATTAAGGCCATGTAAGTGTTTTGTTTTATTTTTCCCATGTGCAAATGTATTTAATTTGTTTGGTGTATTTAAGGCAATAGGCTTGGGATTTTTCTCAGCCTTCCCGGTTTAGGGCATCCTTCACCTCCACACTGTAGTTTTCAGAAAGACTGTATATGCTAGTTCCCATGTTTACATGGGAAGAATCATTGTGAATTATGAAGCTGACCTGTCAGGCTCAGGCCTTTCTCAGGGTGAAATTTACACCATGTAATTAAGGTGTCTATTTTATCACTCTGTCATGGGAGAAAAAAGGAAATGAAGAGAATAAAAGTGACCTGGGTCACAATAATCATTTAGGCACAACGGATTTCTTCCCTGGGTTTTTCTCAAGATGAAGGATTTCAAGACTAGTTGTCACTTGTTTCCTTCTGGCAAGTCACAGGGACTAGATCTGTAACAGTTCTGAGTCATTTTCTCAAATCTACTATTGCTGAAAACCTCATCATCTAACCTCTAATTTAATAAACTCAGAGAACTCGAAGATATGTAGACACCTTTAAAGTTATGACTATCCTTTCAAATCCCAAATATCTTGGGAAAAAACTCCTAAAGAATATGGGTTCTGACCACATAGTTGACCTTATTTAAATTGGACTAGATGATCTTCACAGGTCCCCTTTCCTGAGTTATCCTATGTTCCTATTATCCCAGAATAAATGGTCACTCACTGAAGCCTGCAGACTACCCATGAGATGCACAAGTGACACTAGTAAGGGATTCCATTGTGTTTTCATATCTCTTGGTCCTTCTGGAGAGAAGTGAAAATTTGATAAGATCATTGTTTTTGCGATGATCTCCCTAACTGCTGTTATTTTGTTATACCATGTTCATTTCACCAAAGTGATTCAACTTCCTGTGTTTATGCCCAAAAATGATCCAAAGCAGAAGTTCTCCAGAGATGCCAGCAGTTGGAATAGTAGAAAGTGAGCAGTAGCAAAAATCTGTTCAGCAAGAGAAGAAGATAGGGAAGAAAAAATGACGTTTGTCTTATTTTAATTACTAAAATTAAAATCTTCAGAGCATAACGAATAACAAGAAAGACTTCTATCAACTTCACTAAGGGTAAATTGTGCCTGACAAATTTGGTGGCCTTCTACAACTGGGTCATAGCATTGGTGGATAAGGGAAGAGAAACTGAAATCATCTATCTGGAATTGTGCAAAGCATTTTACACTGTCCCACACGATATCTTTGTCTCTAAATTGCAGAGACATGGATGTGATGGATGGACCACTCGGTGGATAAGGAATTGGCTGGATGTTCGCACTCAAAGAGTTGCAGTCAGCTGCTCAGTGTCCAAATGGAGAGCAGTGACGAGTTCCTCAGGGGTCGGTATTGAGACCAGTGCTCTTTAACATCTTTATCAGTGACATGGACAGTGGGATTGAGTGCACCCTCAGCAAGTTTGACAATGACACCGAGCTGTGTGGTGTGGTTGACACACTGGAGGGAAGGGATGTGCCATTCAGAGGGACCTGGACAGGCTGGAAAAGCGAGACTGTATGAAATTCATGAAGTTCAACAAAGCCAAGTGCAAGATTGTCCTGGTTTCAGCCAGGATATAGTTATCTTTTCTTGGGCTGAGAGGGAGCACACTAGAGGGCCAGGCCAGGATCGGTCATTGGAGTATTCCATGTTCTGTGACAGCATGCTCAGTATGTAAAGGAGATGCATGCTCTCTCGTTCCCATTTTCCATTCTGTGTGGCAGGATTTTTGGTGTGGTCAGGATCGCTGCTGGGGGCGAGCTGTGTACTGTGTACTGGTTGCCAGTTGGTGAGCAACTGCATTGTATATTATGCGCTTGAAAATGCTATTGTTACAGTTGTTTTGTTACTATTATTAAATTTTTTATTCAACCTACAAATTTCTTTTTTTTTTGTCCCTCCCCTATTTTACCAGGGTGGGGGTTGGGGAAAGTAAATGACTGACCATGTGGTGATTGGCTACCCGCCAAGTTCAAACCATGACAAAGGTCCTGCACATGGGTCAGGGAAATCCCAAGAATAAATACAGGTTGGGCTATGAGTGCATTGAGAGCAGCCCTAAGGAGAAAGACTTGGGGGTGTTGGAAGCTCAATGTGATGCAGAAACGTACATTTTTTCAGCCCAGAAAACCAACCATATCCTGGGCTATATTAAAAGAAGCATAACTAGCAGTTTGAGGGAGGCGATTCTCTGCCTCTGCTCTGCTCTCATGAGACCCCACCTGCAGTGCTGTGTTCACCTCTGGGGTCCCCAACATCAGAAGGACATGGACCTGCTGGAGTGGGTCCAGAGGAGGCCACGAAGATGCTCAGGGGTCTGGAGCACCCCCCTGTGAGGACAGGCTGAGAGAGTTGGGGGTGTTCAGCCTGGAGAAGAGAAGGCTTCGGGGAGACCTTAGAGTGGCCTTCCAGTACTTAAAGGGGCTACAAGAAAGACGAACTGTTTGTCAGGGAGTGTGGGGATAGGACAAGGGGTAACAGTTTTAAAGTGAAAGAGGGTAAATTTAGATTAGATATAAGGAAGAAATTCTTCCCTGTGAGGGTGGTGAGGCCCTGGCACAGGTTGCCCAGAGAAGCTGTGGCTGCCCCCTCCCTGGAAGGGTTCAAGGCCAGGTTGGACGGGGCTTTGGGCAACCTGGGCCAGTGGAAGGTGTCCCTGCCCATGGCAGGGGTAGATGATCTTTACAGTCCCTTCCGACCAAACCATTCTATGATTCCATGATTCTATGGTTCTATGACTTTAGCATATTACTGACTTTTGCACATTCTGGGTCTGCGTAGGAGGGAAGGAATCAGGTTGCTGCCAGGAATGCATCCCTTCACTAGTCTGCTGTTGGTCTGTTAAGTGCAACATTGTTTGGGTCAGTTGACCTCTGTGCCTCTTTGTCCCCTCTTCTGAGGCAGAAAACATTCCAAGCAAGGTGTAACAAAGGCACAGAAGTTTAAATACTTTCCTGTAGCTCTGAGAGGTCCCATGGCCAAATGGTAGAGTGTATTGAAGAATTATCTGTTTATTAGATCATGCCTCCTGTGTCGGCAGCATGCCTTCTGTTCCCTTTCATATGCCTTTTCTCTACCTACGAGAAAGGATCTCAATGAGGAAGGCAGATTGATCTTACTGCTGTGGTTCATGTCTTATTTTTGAAACTTTTTACATGTTGGCAGCAGAAAGGAAAGGGCTACCATCAGTTTTGTTATGGGAACCAGTCAGCTCTTCTATTTGTGCTAGAGAGATACAGAATATTATGGGACTCCTCAGCAGGGTTTATTAGCTTAGAATTGGCCTCTCTGAGCAAACACATATGCTAGCCATATGTTTTGCAGATATCGTGGGTAACCCACCTGCAAATGCCCCTAGGTCTATACAACTATGCATTGGTCTCAGGGTAAGGACCAGGGTGAAACCATAGCCTTTACTATTCTTGTTATATATTACTCATGTAGTGAGGGTGGACCACAGGCATCTTTGAAAAACTCTCTCTGTCCATGCCTTTGCTGAATTAACAAACTGAACACAGCGATAGATGAAGTAACGACAGCAAAGGAAGGTCTGCTGCGTATTGCAAAACCCTGACACAAATCAGCAGGAGTACAGATATCTGCACAATAAAAGTGTTGCAAAGGCTGAGAGCATGTGAACTTGGATTTCTAGGAAATAAAGCTTTGTCTCACAACTGTCTGTCTGTGTTTCCTCGACTTCAGGCTGTGCAGTTATTTCCTAATCAAAATGTAGTAACTCAAGTAGTTTTCATGGAAAGATGTGGGTGGAAAAGATCCTCTCTTGAATGTCTGCTTCTTTAACATTTCTTCTCTGAAAGCAGGTAACACTAATTATTATATTTTAATGTCATTATTAATCTAGTGATACTGATGTAATGACTGATGTGATTACAGCACACTGTGCAACAAAGAAAGACTCTTAGTGAGACTATAGCCTGTTAGAGCCGTAACCTGTGTCTGAGAGCTGGCGAAGGAAAGAAGACAAGAAAAGGCAAGGGTGGCATTTCTCCGGATACACCTTCCTAAATCCCAGGAACCAACATTTAGGGTACTTCTCTGTCTGAGCACTGCATCTGTGTATTTATGTTTAATAGCTGTTGATGGACTTTGTTTCCAAGAATCTGTCAAATGACATTTTGGCATTTCTGAAATTGTGTTTCACTGAGTTCCACTATGTCCTTGGGCACTATATGAAAATATAAATCCTTTTGATATTTGCCAAATACCTGCCTCATAATTTCACTTGTGTCCCTACTCCCCCCTTATTCTTAGATTGTGGGAAAAAATGCATGATCATTGCCTATTTCCTTTTTGTAGGATTTTTAAAACTTCTATATTCTGCTATCGTATCTCCCCCGTCTTCTCTTTCCCAGACAAACACATTTTCTGTTTAATATCTATCCATACAGAAGATGGTCCCTTTCTTTAGTAATTTTTTCCCCATTTTGTATTTCTTCTAGTTCTAATATATCCTTTTCATGATTTAGGGATGAGAATTGTATGCAATATATAAGATGAAGGAGTATTAAGATTTTATAGATTAGCATGACAATCTTCCTGTAACTCCTTCTCATGGGTGTTAGTCTCTTCTCCCACATAACAAATGATAGGACAAGAAGCAATATCCTCAAGTTGCACCAGAGAAGGTTTTGATTGGATATTAGGCAAAATTTCTTCACTGAAATGGTTATTAAGCATTGGAATAGTCTGTCCAGGGAAGTGGTTGAATCACCAGCCCTGGAGGTATTTGAAAGACGTGTAGAAGTGGCTCTTAGGGACATAGTTTATTGGTGGACTTGGCAGTGTTAGGTTAACTGTTGGGTTCGATGATGTTAAAGATCTTTTCTAACCTAAATGAATCTATGATTCCATGATTCTGTTTCACTTGCATTTCTGTCTCATCTTGAACACTAAGAAGGCATTTTCAAGAAGTGAGTCCATGATATGAAGAATCTGTGTTCAACCTGATTCTATGAAAACACAGTATTTCTGTAATCTCTGTGCAGAAATAAAAAGGTCTCTCTCATAAGGTTTTTGTATCAAGACATAGGTAGGGGTACACAGTGGTAACAGAAACCAGACGGAAGTGTGGGTTATGAGGTCTTACTAGATAGACTCCTTCCAGGACATGAGAAGAGTTTTTTGGTTGAGAGGGCTGGGGATCCTCATTGAGTGGGGTTCTACAGTGAATCTTACATTCTTCAGGTGTGGACATCCCTAAGAAAACCCCAATTTTGAGAGACATGTAGTATAGCTAAGACAGAAACTCCTACTAAGCTCTTTTACATATGGCTGCAGCATCAAGATACAGCACTTCTATCTCAGTTGTACATGGGAAAGCAAAAATAGCTTAAAGAATAAAAGTGGTTATGTTTCAGAAAGATGTCTGCCTGCAGGTTGTGGCTAATCTTGGAATGGAGTTCATGGCACCTCTCCAAGATGCCAGGACAAGAGGGTGTTGTTCAAAGAGGGATGAAGCTGTCCTTTATCAGTAACTCCAGCGCATTCAGTATAAACAAACTTAATCCATCTGTGCTGCATCCTGTCATTGCCTGAACAATGTTGAAAGGAAAATCCTACGCCCCGCTTACTTCCTGCTCTTGACATATGAAGCTCCAAGAGATTGAAGGCAGCACATGCTTGAAAAGAAAGAAATGAGGTAATGGCCAAGCACAGCACAACTCTCCCATCTTGCTGACTCCTCCAGGGATGACAATAAATAGACCTGAGGGTGACTCTTCTGAAAGCCATGATGCTGTGAGTTTTAAGTTTTATGTTCTGCTCTGGCTATATTGCAAGGCAAAAGGAATAGCAGGTGGGGGTGTTTTGTTTCCCAGTCCCAGAACCCCACACTGATGAACAAAAGCAACACACCCATTTTACAAGTAGTGAATCTAAGATGTCGGGGTGAGGAAAGCCAGCCTTATGCTTCTTGTGAACATGCAAGCTGTGCAGAATGGAAGAAAACTCTGCATTACAACAAGTGTGAGGAATAGCCCTGTCTTATTCCTGCTACCACTACCAAAAGTCATCTCACTGACTCCATTGACCCCAGCTCGTGCTGAAGACAAGCTATTATAAAGATGTAGTTACTGATGCTCCCCTTGCACTCTGAAGCACTTGGTTTTTTTCTGACGTTCTGACAAGATTGAGGTAAAGCCTGATTTCCCCAACCTGCTGTACTGGCACCATTAGACATTGTGATGAAACACTGGTATGTTTTTCACAAAAGAAGAAAAAAAAAGTGCTCCATAGCCCAGCATTTGGATCCATGCCCATGTAGGTAGGCCCTCTGCCACACTATCTGGAGCAGAGACAGGCATCTCAGACCCACACATTGCAGGCTATCACTCACTGAATTTCTCATTCTTTCTTTTGCAGAAAAAGAAAAGCAGATCTATTTCTGGAGATCCAAGAGAGACATTTCTTCATGTAAGTGGTGGTAAAAGCAGCACATTGCCATGAAAAGTCATCCTTTCCAAATCACACTTCCAAATAATCTTCAACTTCCACAGCCCCACTGATGAACAAAGGTTGTTCAGTCCCTCACGTGAACAAAGGCAACGTACCTAATAGATGCAATGAGACTTGGCACAGAAGACCGATCTCTCCAGGTGAATGGCAATCCAGTCACCAGCCTTTTGTACTCCTGTGCTTGCTGACAAGATGAACAGTTCACTGCACTGCTAATCAGGAGCATCAGGCATCAGACATAGTGTGGCCAACAGGGACAGGGAAGGGATCTCACCCCTGTACTCGGCACTGGTGAGGCCGCCCCTCGATTCCTGTGTTCAGTTTTGGGCCCCTCACTACAAAAAGGCCATTGAATGACTCGAGCGTGTCCAGAGAAGGGCAACGGAGCTGGGGCAGGGTCTGGAGCACAGGTCGTAGGAGGAGCGGCTGAGGGAACTCGGGGGGTTTAGTCTGGAGAAGAGGAGGCTGAGGGGAGACCTCATCACCCTCTACAGCTCCCTGACAGGAGGGTGCAGAGAGCTGGGGATGAGTCTCTTTAACCAAGTAATAAGCGACAGGACAAGAGGGAATGGCCTCAAGTTGTTCCAGGAAAGGTTTAGACTGGCTATTAGAAAGCATTTTTTTACAGAAGGGGTTGTTGGGCGTTGGAATGGGCTGCCCAGGGAGGTGGTGGAGTTCCCATCCCTGGAGGTGTTTAAGAGTCGGGTTGACATAGCGCTGAGGGATCTGGTGTAGTTGGGAACTGTCAGTGTGAGGTTAATGGTTGGGCTGGATGATCTTCAGGGTCTTTTCCAACCTAAATGATTCTGTGATTCATTCCCTAGCCCTGTAGCTAATGATGTACATCATACCCATAGGAAAGTGGTGTTTTAGAACTATGTAGAGTGCCTGGTTGGTGCCTAGTTAATGGGAAGAGGCATACACTGAAGCCCCCGTGTAATAATTCATCCTCACATCAGAAAGCATCCAAACTAAGAGTGGTATTCAAATTAAAGTCTAGTACTCTTCTGGAAGTTTTGAGTTCAAAAAAATAACACCTCTTCTCTTTCCTGAGAAAAAACTGACATGCACATAACCAGCTGCAACCTCATGGTTGTGGCTCCACAGCCAGCCCCCCTCCAGTTGTGTCCCCAATAGGAGGTAATTGCCTGATGAAACCTAAGGATGATTGAAGCCTAAAAGCACTTAAGGTCCAGGGAAGATAGAGTTTAACAGACCTCTCCTCAGAATTCCTACTACTACCTCAGCTCAGAGGGTATCTTTGTGAAAACAATTTTTAATTTCTCCTCAGTCATTGTACAGGAAGCTCAGGTGCTTAATTCAGGGTGGCAATTTGAGTAAGAACCTACTAAGTCTTAAATGTTGAGACGCTGCCCTTCTTGCCTTCCTCTGAAAGTTTTTTACAGCCTCTCCCTATTTTAGGGTCACAGGAACTGTTGATCTTTGATTATTTATGTCTACAACACATCCTGATATAAAGTATTCTCATTTTGCAGATAAAGAATTGACAACCAGAGCCTCTGAAGACTGAGGAGTCTAGTAGCCCAGCAAAAGCATCTGGTGAAAGAAAATATCCATCTGACAGTTCCTCTCTTTTCCCTGCTCCCTGTGGAATCCCATCTTAATAGTCCAGGGCATTGGCCTCTTCTGTTAAACATGAGGAAATCTTCTGCATGGCAGAAAGTGAAGTTCTGGTCTCATTGACCAGCGTATGACTCTTATGCAGCTGATTATCCACTTCGTTGCATCATTGATGGAAGTGGAGATACATGTGAGTAATGTGGTCACAAGTGACTGAAGTCAGGCCCACAGTTTTTTAAATCTTCTAAATGGATGAACAAGAACAGCACCTACAACAATACCACCTGTTTATTTTTGGGTTTGTTTGGGTTTTTTGTTTGTTTGTGGTTTTTTGTTTGTTTGTTTGTTTTGTTTTTGTTTGTTTGTTTTTGTTTTATGTTTTCTCCATAAAAGTAAAAACCCTTTAGAAGCTCTGTTTGAGGAATTCAGTTTGGGGTCTTACATGGCATCAGGTGACCCCTATTGAAGAAATCAGTACTATTGCTAACAAAATGTAGGGAGATTATGGTTAATAGTAATATTAACAATAATAATAACAGCAACAACAATATTAATAGCATCTTTGCTTTTAATAAGGTACAAATAAACCTCAAGCTGACACAGAATTTAGGGCAAAGGAAATACTACCCTACATTTTGTTGATGGTAGTGTATCACTGTAGGAGGTGCTAAGTCTGGCTTTAAAGTGTCTGAAAACATAGAAAAGAATGTGCATCAAAATTCTGCCCTCATTAAAAACCATGTTACTTCTCTGACTTCAGCAAAAGCAGAATATTGGTTTCTAAAAGCAGATTTTAGCCTCACAGATGACTCTGATCATATACTTATACAGTGCTATAAATTGCTAATGGGCTTGTGGATTCTGTGAAGCAGGAAGGAATTAGTTGGAAAAGTGCTGTTTTCAAAAGAGCTTTTGAAAGAGAAGGGAACATAATCAGGATTCTTGGAGAAATCCAAGGTCACAGGCTGGGAGCAGAACTTTGGAGAAGGAAATCAGAAGAGAAAGAAAAGTTAGAAGTCACCAAAGAAGTGGTGACAGGCAGAGGAGGAGTTAAAATGATGGTGGAAATGAAAAAGGATGTCACAAAATGTTAATTATGTGGCAGGGACTTCAGATATCCCTTGTTTTATGTCTGAGCCACTTTGTCTGTGATACCATTCACGATGCTTAGCTGGGACCAACTCTGTATTTGTACAGACTCCAGCACAATAGGGACCTGCTCTCTGTTCTCTTATATCTTCAGGCATCATCATCGCACAACTAATTAACAGCAGTAATAAATGATATTGTATTGCCTCTTAACCCTCTGCATTTATTTTTCTGTGGGTTGCATTAAAAAGAACAAAAATAAAAATAAAAATAAAAAAAGATTAATAATCCTCAGTCAGAGTAAACTCCAGAGAGATGACACCATCTGGATGATTAGTACTTGTTTCATTTGCACGTTGAACTCAGTACTCTTCCGGCACTAATTATTGCATACCCTTTCCTTATACCATGACTTCTGGGGCTCTGCGTGTGATATAAATAGCAGACTAATGACATGCTGCATGTTGCTCAGGAGACCTCATGTTAGTTTACAGCATTTCTCTGATTATTACTTTTTTAATAGAGAGAAGATAAAATACTGATCTCACAAGCAAGACATGAGAGCCTTAATTTGTTCACATTTTTCTAAGAGCCAGTACATGATGAAATATTTATGTTTCTCTCTGACTGCAGCATTCTGAATGTGCTGGGTTGTTTATTGTTGTATTATAGTTAAAAACTGGTGGGGAAAGAAGTGCTGGAACATTCAGTAGTTGGATATCCATGTCAAGTGTGAAAGTACAATGGGTATAACCAAAGCAAACGTAACTACACATGGTGCTAAGGGCCTGACCTATACCATAGAGGATTTAATAATTTGTCAGTTGAGATATTTGTAAGAGAAGTTGCAGAGTCAAACAGTGTTCCTAATGTCTGAAAGGCAAGGCAAATATAAGGTCATTAAAATGGTATGTAATGCCAGCTAAAAGAATGAGGTTTGTTATTTTATGGGGGGGTAAAACAGATTGGCCAAGTGAGGAAGGAAAGCCACAGATGGGCACAGCTTCTGGGGAGAGGGATGCTACCTGAAATATGGACACTGCTAATGAGATAATCATCCTTCGTTAATATAAATGTGACGTGGTGACACGTTATCCTCCCAAGGTTTCACCCTGGCATGTTCCTTTCTAGTTGTAAATTTACAATGTACAAAAATCAGTAACTGATGATAAGCACAGTGAGGCTTGGTGTGGCATTCCCACTGTTGTGATCACATCAGGGATGAGTTAACAACTGTTGTTTGTTATTCACTCTTTGTATTGGACTAGCAAAGATTCTCCTTTCTGTCCTACAAAGTTCAGGTTTAGTAAAGGTTTTAAGAACAGTGTCATGGCATGTAAACAAGTGTGTATCCTAGGTTAAAGACCAGACTGATAATCAGAAGAAGATTGAAGACCATTTCTGCTGATGATCTTTGATGTAATTCACTTGGTGGCTGTTTGCCCACCTCAGCCCCCACTCTATGCTCAGATCCCAGCTCAGTACCGCTCTGCTTTGGATCTGCAACTCTCCACAAATAAACATTTGAACCATGAAGAACTCTACAGCAATAATCTTGAAAAATCTCTGTTCCCGACTTATAGTCAGAAACTTCCAGTCTATGCTTTCTTTGCTATTGCTCACAAGTAGTGAGACAACCTTGGATGGAGAGACTGGTGTTCTGTAGGATGACTGCCAGCAGAGAACTACAAGAGAATCTGAAATACACCTTAACATTGTGCTCAAGAGACATAGACAGGACTGAATAGGTTCTAGGGAATAAAAAAAAGGCAGCTTACAGATTTTGAACTGCTGAATATTAAGTCAGGATTTTAGTTGTCAATCTTTCCTGATTCATCAGTCTTTAAATTATCTGAACTCTACCCTGAAAATTTAAGCTTATTGAAAGCAGGTTTAGTTTTCTTAGCTATTTTTTGTAGTTCACGGATCATCAGAAGGCTGCAGCCCACTTTAAGATCTAGTATTGAACATATGCCTTTGGAGACATTCTAGGTTTGGGTTAAGTTGGGGTAGGAATTTAGGGGTTCCATGGAGACTGAGAACAGTCTGTTACAACATTTAAAGTAAAGGTGATATGCTCTTCTTGCCCATCAACTGTGCTATCTACCCACTGACCTTGCTCTGCCCGCTAGCCCAGAAAATGAAACAACTATTACCCTTTTCTACACTGCTTGGGGTTTCCAGTCCTTTATTTGTACTCAAGCCTTCACATCCACAAAGTCCAAGGACCAAGAATGAGGCAAACAGAGGGAGGGCTCCTTACAACCTTCTCTTATCTTCTTGTGCACCCATGCAATGCTAGCTGCAATCCTGGCCCTCTGTGATTCATAAACTATCTAATTCTCTTTTTAAAACTCTCTCTTAAATCAAAGAATTTTGTTTCATTGCCTCCTGCTGCATGAAGGTCAAAGCCTAGTGGTGCATACTTCACTGATTCTTTATAACAGTGCCCTCTTCAATTTGGTTTCATTCACCATGTGTCGATGGTTTCCACTCCTGCCTTCATATAATTACAGGAAGGTGATATGAACAACCCCTCTTCACCTGCATGAATGTCTGAAACTATCTCTGGATGTCTACAGGTAATTAAGATTTGAGCTTGCTGTTCATGTAAAAGGCTTTCTCTGGTTTTGGGTTTTTTTTTATTTTTTTCTTATTTTCTCTAAAGAAAACTTGTGGCTTAGATTTTATTGCTGGGCATGGAAAAAATCAGTGCATTAGAAATCTTAAATATACCAGACACAATGAATTTGAGAATAAATTCTTCCATTTCTTTTTCACTAATTAGTTTGCCCTCAAACAAAAGACAATCAAGGAGTCAAATCGACAAAGAATAGCTAGTATTAGAAAGGAACTGAAATGAGTCTTTGAAAATAAGGGAAATCATGTGGGCTAATACCTATACAGTGCAGTTGGGAAATATGTAAGTAATTGTAACATTATCTCTCTATTCAGAATACAGGTTTTTATGGACTTCACAAAGTATATAAAAAACCACAAAGTATCATAGAACCATGGAACAGTTTGAGTTGGAAGGGTCTTCAAAGATCATTCAGTCCCAACCCCCCTGCCATGGGCAGGGCCACCTTCCACTAGCCCAGGTTGCCCAAAGCCCCGTCCAACCTGGCCTTGAACCCTTCCAGGGAGGGGGCAGCCACAGCTTCTCTGGGCAACCTGTGCCAGGGCCTCACCACCCTCACAGGGAAGAATTTCTTCCTCACACCTAGCCTAAATCTACCCTCTTTCACTTCAAAACTGTTACCCCTTGTCCTATCCCTACACTCCCTGATGCAGAGCCCCTCCTCACCTTTCCTGTAGCCCCTTTAAGTACTGGAAGGCGGCTATGAGGTCTGCCCAGAGCCTTCTCTCCTCCAGGCTGAACAACTCCAACTCTCTCCTCATATTCTCACAGGGGAGTGCTCCATCCCCCTGATCATCTTCGTGGCCTTCTCTGGACCCAGTCAAGCAGGTCCATGTCCTTATGATGTTGGGGACCCCAGAGGTGAACACAGCACTGCAGGGGGGGTCTCATGAGAGCAGAGTAAAGGGGGAGAATCATTTCCTTTAGCCTGTTAGTCACACCTCTCTTGATGCAGCCCAGGGAGTGTAGGGATATGAGGAGGGGTAACAGTTGTAAAGTGAAAGATTTAGATTGGAAGTAAGGAAGAAATTCTTCACTGTGAGGGTGGTGAGGCCCTGGCACAGGTTGCCCAGAGAAGCTGTGGCTGCCCCCTCCCTGGAAGGGTTCAAGGCCAGGTTGGACGGGGCTTTGGGCAACCTGGGCTAGTGGAAGGTGTCCCTGCCCATGGCAGGGGGTTGGGACTAGATGATTCTTAAGGTCCCTTCCAACCCAAACCATTCTATGATTCTATGATATAATAGCTATAAAATATTATAATGGCAGACCATAATTTCAAAATACCTCTTTTCTTATTGCCATTGAGTGAATGTATGATCAGGAGTTGGTGGGAGTGTAGGGTGAGAGCTAAGAGATGATAATGTTTTTACTAAATTTTGTTAAATTTTAGCAGCAGAAAAATCAAATATCATGGCTAAATATCAAGAAAGCTCCCCAGTATATCTTTGGAGGTACGCAAAACAGGAAATATCCCTTTTTTCCTGACTTGCTAATACCATCTGCCTGAATATTCGTCTTTGGCAGGAGAACAGCCTCTGAAAGAAAGTGCTGGGACAAATAAGATGAGACTGGCCAAAATCCAAGGAAATATTCTGTATCGAAAAAGTGATGGACTAAGACATTTAAAAGGCCTTTTTGTTCTCTGTCTATGTGCTATTTAGTGGCTTTGGATCTGATCTGTAGAGCTTAATATTTAATACTGAAATATTTTTAAAGGTGTCATAGAGACAGTACTGCCTTCAGATCTTACTGCTCAAAGCAGGATAACACAATAGCTAGTATAGCTCTGGTACTGATGCTTTTGCATGATCTTGTTCTCTGTCTTTACACTAAGATAGATCCCTGCCACTCTACAAGGAGGAGGAACAGCCCTGCTAGCTGTGCTTGTGCTTGTATTTCAAGCCCAGCCTGGGCCATGTAGAGGTTTTTGACCCCATGACGCTCCTGACTGACTTGATGTTTCCTAAGGATGACAGAAGATTGAAGGGGAGTGTAAACTTACAGAAGAGTTACAGATTTGGTAGGAGGAAGAGTGATGAAATGAAGGATTTGATAGCAGGGAATTTATGTAAATAAGACACTAAAAATTCACATTCCATGCAAAGTGGAACATTGTATTATATGTAGAGTGTCTCCAGTTTTCTCAGTTTACTGCACTGACAGCTGTGAGAAAGAATGAAGGAGCTTGGCCAGTCAAGTGTATTAGCTGATGAGTACATCCAACCCTGGGTAGGATCTGCTTGCACACACAAGACCTGGCTCCAGATAATTCTGTCAATCATGTGTCATGTTTTGGTTAATCTTGCAAACAGCCAATATCAAGATACCCAGCTTTCTTGCCCCCCTCAAATAGTTTATATGTAGTCTTCTTAAGTACACTGTAAATGCAGGAAAGAAGATCAAAGAAACTTCAAATCACTGCACCTTTTTTTTTTTTTTTTTTTTTTTTTCTGAAGGAGCAAGAAAATAATTTCTTAAATTTCATGGGAATTAACTACAAATAGTCACCAATCTTGAGATTTTCTTGAAAAATGTGACATGCTGAATATGCTGGAAGGCAACATTGTTCATTTGTATCTACAAAAACTGGGCAGCACAAGGAAGGTCCTCCTTCCACTTTCAGCGTGCCATGGTTATGTCATCCAGTCCAAGAGACAGGAGTAGGGAATAGGGTTATGAGCGGCATGGTTTTCTCTTAGGCTTATTGTTCTACAATTGATCATTGCTAGTGATCAGTGTAACAAGTGCTCACTCGCAGCAAGCTACACACTTAGATGAGTCCAACAAACCTTTAGAGCAATGCACAATCTTTTCTAAACGTATTAACTTATTGATTTGGAAGCATTTTCTTTCAGCAGTTTCCAAATTTGTGGGGTTTTTGTTTGTTTTGTTTGGTGTTTGGGTGTTTTGGTTTTTGTGTTTGTTTGTTTTTTTTTTCTTTTTTTTTTTTTCTCTTCCTTACTGCTTAAATCCTTCAATATTCACAGAAAATGCTGTCTCTGAAAATGATGAGTGATTACTTCTTTATTTACTGAAGATATTCTCATTATTTATCCCAGTGACAAGTTTTCTTGAACACTGGAATAATGTTTAAGAGGTGAGCAAAATTTAGTGGGTTTTGGGAACCTCACATCTGTCTTAGTTTCAGTGCTGAGACTGCTAACAAGCTAAGAACTAGAGAAACCAGAATTTTGCAGAGTGCATCAATGTTGACCAAATTTCTGCAGCTATTTGAGCAGGTTTGCTACTGATTTCAGTGGGAGCTGGGCTAAGTAAAGGCAAAGCACTGCAGTAACTCCCACTCACAGGGCAATCAAGCTATTACTGAATCTGACATGAAAGACTCTGTTGGGAGTAGCCAGACAGAGTCCACATGTACCACATCCAGCAGCTTATTCCACATAGCTCAGTAAACAACCCTTGGCTGGTAACAGATGCGCTTTGAGTCTCTTGAGGTGGCATTTTAAGACACTCTAGCCTGATGCTTTTCAAGACGTTTTCTCTTAATCAATAGTACCTGCCTGTTCCAACAATTGGGGGTTTTGTAATAGCAGCCTGTTCTGTTTTCACATGAAAAACAAATGTACAATAACATGGTGAACTGCTTACATCCCAGGTGAATGTGGAGAATGCAATGAGATCTAAGGATCCAGTACAAAGCAGAGAAAGCTTAATTGAAAATGAGTCTGGAGGATGTCCTGAACCAAGTAGCATGAAGAGAATACTGACATTAAAAGGTGCTAAGAGGATAAGTGTCCACGGTGATCATTATTGGTGAATACAGCTCTCCTAATTTAATTGACTTAGGAATTATTTTCAGAGCACTGCATTTCTCTCTGCAGTTCTCTCCTCCGTCCTCTTTTCCTGCTGCTTTCATCTTTTGATATGTGTATGATTGAAAAAAAAAAAAAAAAAAAAAAAAAAGGAGGGTTGAGAATAGCTAATGCTGAGCACTAGAAAATATCTGGGAGGGAAAAATACTTTTCAGATCTGAAGCTATCCAGATGCTTTGGGTTTTGCATTTACCACAGCTGCCTTTTCCCTTGAGACTGCTAGAAAACTATACCAGTGCAGGAATTGCAGCCCGTCTTTGAAACACTTGGGAATATCACTTCTGTGTCTAGATGCTTCAGTTTCCACTCTGATAGTTAAACATAGATGGTAGTCCACAGCTCAAAATTCTAAGAAGAAAATATTTTTTCCAGATAAACAGTCAATAGGCATTGGTGATTCTTATATTCTATTAGAGAAAGGAAATTTGATTCTCAAAAAAAGAGACGGGAAAAATTCTACACATCAGTGATTTTGACATTTCATTTTCCCAACATTTTTGTGTTGGTGATGCTTGCTGACCTCTGAGTGCTATTGTCCAATCTAATTTCTTCCTAAGAATAACTAGTAATAACAGAGACCTAATAGGAAACATAAAAAAGACCAGAACCCAAACCCACAAAATCCCCTTGACATCCAACCACTGAACAATGGATTAAGCTAATAATTTAAAGAGACTAATTTTAAATAAGCTACATATTCAAGAGAATTAGAAGGGTTTATTATGCATCAGTAAGGAATATTAAGCATCCGTGACCCAGGAGAAGAAAACGAGAGATTGAATTTGACATCTGAGTGAAAACTCTTAGAATAAAAACAATTAGGGCATTAATGTAAAAGGATTCAGCATTTTTTAATGTAATTGACCTTTGGAGCCCTATGAATCTTTTTTTTTTAAAGATTGCAAAGCATCTTTAAGAGCCCATTTGGGAACATGACAATTTAGAAAATGGAAAATGCATTCCTTAGGCTGAGTTTAGTGTGGTTACAGCCTCTCAGCATTACCCATGAGATAACACTTCATTGCTCCTGCTTTTTTTGTTTCCCAAACTCAGACAGTTACATCCCTAGATAAGTCTAGGAACCCTGAGTTTTTGTACATCATTATGCTGTCTGCTTCACTCCTTCCCACCCCCAAATTGGATTAGTTCCATCATCCTTAAAGGCAAGGAATAGAACATGAATCATCCATGTACTAGCTTTGAGAAAACTGTTAGATGCTGTAGAATTTCAGAAGCAGCTTTTAATACATCCAGTAGATCATCCTCAGATGCAGCCTGATGTAATGGTTTCCATGGACAGCAAGTGTGCTAATGAAACTGTAGATAATGAATAACAAGATCCTAGTAGGATAGTACAGTAACAGAGGGTTTGGGCAGTGGGTGTCAGTCCTGGTGACACCTGTTTATAATGCTTCATGGATGCAAATGTAGCAAAGTATAAGGTGGGCTGCAAGTTCTTTATGACTTCTCTGCAAGTTTCTTAGTGCACTTTAATGTCAGAATATAACTTAGTGACATTTGGTCATCAAAAGGACTGGGTTCAGTTTCTTATAAGAGACTTACTGGGACAAACAAAATATTTTCAGCTCAAGTCATTATCCTAAGATGTGTGCAATATTTCTCCTCTAGAAAGTAGTCAGTCTATGATTTGAAAAAGAACAGGACTTCACCATAGTGGAAAGGGACTTCAAAGTCAGAAGGGCAAAGTATTACTTAAGAAATACCACCAGAGACTGTTATTGCCGAGGGATTCCAACAATAATCAAGGACTCATTTCTCTTCTTTCCTTGATGAGTATCCTCTGTAGGGGCAGAGCAGCCTCCACTTTTTCCCCTTGAGCATTCCTATTCAAAGACTTGTATTATGCAGATTTCATTCCGGCTAATTGCAAATAGAAGTTCCTAATGTCTTTATCAACATTTTCTTTTAGTCCATTACCCATTCTGTTTTTTTCTTTCCCATCTTTCACCTTGACACTTTCACTCAAGGTGCTAGCTCCTATTGACACAGAGGCAAGTGTCTGTCCCACCTTTTAATATTCCAGATATACTACTCTGCATTGTACGGGGTATGGTATAGAAGAGACATCTGAGCTACCTTTACATGAGCTCATTTGAGTGTTTGGGACAATCTAATGCACTGCATAAAGCACATGAACCCCCATTCCCCTTTCACAGATCCTACTTGCTATGTATGTTTTATTCATCAGGTCAATCACCAGTTAATTTAGATAGGTTTGAACTACCTTCCTGTGTCTTTCCCTGTGTCAGATACCAAGTTTTTCACATCACCTGACCATGTACAATGGGTCAAATTTTGTGTTTGACATTGTTTCCGTTTTATATAACAGGGTTGGAGTCTGTAGGGCCTAGTGAAAAGTTAGCTTTAGCAACGACGCCTGAGTGGGACAGCGTATAGTAATAGTGAAATTATAGTGTTGTGAAGAATTAAGGCTTATTGGGCATCCATAGGTCTGCAAATGACTTTGGATAGCCTGTGAGGACATCTAGGGGAACAGTTAAAGAACTGATGTCTGGTTTGGACTAAGAAGCTTGTGTGGAAGATTTTGTTACACAGATAGTCCAAGCTAGAAACTGCTAATAAGAATGTTGACTGAGGTTAGGTAGTTTCTGCCCTAAGAAGCAAAGGTGTTAAAGTTCTTTACTCTGAAAAAAAAAAAAATTGCCATTCATTCTTTAAACTTTTCAGTGACCAAGAGGGTAATAAATTGACACATACATATGTGCTACCAGGAAGAGGAAGTATAGTGGTTGCTCCACCATGTGTTATTTTAAACTTGGCATGACATTATATGCATGATGGCAGTATGTCAATGTTTAAGAAATGTTGCTAAGAACAAATGCAGTGCCTTAGACCGCAGCAGGGTCTCCTGGAGGAATTGCTAAAAACATTGCATCTTGAGCCCACATCTTGCAAACCACACTAGAGATAACCCTCTATAATATATTAAAAGGACAGATGTAGTAATGAGGGAGAAGAAAATATGGTTCAGTAAGTTCTTTAGCTTAATTTCTAAGCAGTAAAAATGAGAACCTTGTTCTAATGTAAGAGAGAAAAGAATAGGAACTGTATCAGACCATGAGGCACTGTTTCCCCTTATTAAAAATAAATAAAATAAAATAAAATAAAATAAAATAAAATAAAATAAAATAAAAAGAGCGAGAAAGTATTAATTTCCTCCCTGGAAAATGACAAATTGTTTCAGTACACTCGATATGAATAATTCACAAATAACCTTATTCACATAAGTGAAAGGATTCATATTGTGCAGTCCTATGCATATAAGCAATGGAGCTACAGTTTAGCTGAAAGTAATTAGCTAAGGGTGCTTTGGAAGTCTATATCAGTGCCAAAGAATAAATCTGAATCACTTGGATCCTGATGTAGTTCCTTAGGTTCACAAAATTTATCTGCTCTTTGTTTGAAGCTGAACCTTCTGTTACATTGCAATGGTCAAAGGTAATGATTATTTTTTTTTTCTAATAAAGAAGAATATATTTACCAATGTGTAGAAATTCTCACATCTATTTTCTATATCTGATGAATATAAATGTTTTTTATAAGACTGAAATCTCTGATGATTGACAGTATTTCAAAATAAGATTTTTTTAGATTCTTTGGGAGAGCTTTTGCTTGTATCCACATAACAGAAAATAGATTTTAGTAGGATAACTTAGGAACTCAAAGACGATGCATAAATGTTTTGGTATCTTAAAATCCTGTGTAACAACTGTTCCAAAAGAAACTCATGTTATTTGTGAGTCTCACTATTCATTCTCTTTCCATATCTTTGGGATCATACATAGTATATTTTCAGAAAAAAACGCACGAACACCTCCCCCCCCCCAAACCCCCCAGAATTTGGGAATGAAATAAATGAGCCCTCATAGACTATAAAAATGAAAATACTGTGATATGCTGACTCACAGGTTTCACAACAGACTTATGGGGAAAGTAATACAGAATTTTATGTTTGTGTTAAATTAGACAATCTTTAATGCTATTTTAACATGAGTTATCTAGGGAATTATACTGTCACAATAATTAAAATCAACTCAGTGGATAAAAACCGAAGTGGTGTATCAGTGAAAAAGGGCGTATTTTTTGTACATAAATGTGAGAATAGTTCACTTTAGATAAGGGTGTGAATGTCTTCCATGTTAGTGGAACTGAGTTTACTTACTATAAACAGTATGTCTAAAAGAAAAAAAAATAAATCTGAATTGTCAGAGAAAGAATAATTTGTTTTTTCTCATTTTGTATAGGTAGGTGAAACTCCACACATCTTCTAGACACTCGCTGATATGTGAATTGAGTATCTCCAAGATCCAGAATACTTACATAACTTTTTTAAAAGTGCAGCAATGAAATTATTCATAATGACAAAGAAGGGAACTGACCCAGTTTACCTGAAATGAGATTCCCCTCCTTCCCCCCAGCAATAGCTGACACCAGCAAGTTTCACTTCAAACTGGGGTTAAAGAAGTTTTTTTAAAACAGAAGAACAAGCTTACAGAAATAATGTTGCAAGTGGGAAACAGGCATTTGTAAACAAATGACGAGCTTGCTTTTTTAAAGCTGGTGTTCTGAAGCTGATTGCACTCCTTGGTTATTTATATCTAAATGCCTCCACTCTTTAATAGTGTCCATTTATATTTCAAGTGGCCTAGATACACAACGCTGGTGTTACATGGCTGCTCCACATGCGTTGTAATTGAATTACTGGAACAAAATAAAGGCAGGAGTTATGACTGTGGCTGTTATATAGTTATTGCAGGCTAATAAGGTCAGTGGAGATTAATTGTGAAATCAGGCCCTGTCCCATTTGAGAAGGAATATACTCCAGAGGACAAGAATAAAGCACCATCCATATCGCTTTTCAAAGACGTGGCTGTTTTACCCTTGTGTGCTCATGATTTTATGCATGTGAAACTAAAGCAAAGATATGTTGTCCAGAACAGCACTGACTGGTGCTGGCTTGGGAGCCCAGAAGCTGGGAAATGGCAATTTCCCAGTCTCTCTTGCTGACTTGCAGGTGGTAAGAGCTAGCTAGGGAACAGTTCAGCATTTTGGGGAGAAGTGTTTGCTCTTTCGCCTCAGGCTGGAAAAAGCATCTTTGGAAATCTTTCGTATGCAGCTCTGAGGAGTAAGGAACTAGGATGTGGTTAGCCCATGGTTGAAATATTCACTGGTAACAGGAAAAATAACAGACTGGGACAGAGAATCAAGGTTTCCTTCAGATGCAGAGATCACATAGGGCCTAATCCTGAGAATATTGGGTACTATAAAGTGGTTTTTTTCCTCACTGGGAATTTTACCCAGAACACAAAAAATATTTCCTGATTACATTTTTGTTGACACATTTTGTCATGAAGGGGTTCGGTGAAGGTGGTATAGCATATTCTAAGGAGAACAATTTTATTTAAAAGCCTTTGCTAGATTTCTGCATTTCTGACAAAAATCAGAGCTGTAATCTGGCACCATTACAAAAATAGCTCCACAACAGGCAGATGCGGGATCATTTCCATCCACTGCTGTGTCCTCTTTCTAAAAGTTGCATTTCTGGATATAACACAGTAGTTCCTCACTGTCAGTCCTAAATTCAGGGCGTTATTCAATTTGAATGACTTAAAGCATTTGAATTTTCATCCACATTCTGTGAAACACAAGGAATGCTTTCCTGATCTCTGCTCTCCTAGAAATACTCTTCCTAAGGTACCTTCAAGAATACCTGGTATACCCACAGTTTCTCCAGATATCTGTATTTCTGTGCCCAGTCTGGTCTCCCAATTTACAATATTCTCCTTTACTCCCACAGGTTTTACTCCATCAGTTTGTTTTCCTGTTATTTCAGCTCAGAAATAGATATGTTTTCTTAAGTAACATAAATTGCCTTAATGATCATCTTGTTTGAGAACAAATATCAGCCTATGACTTACTCAGAGGTAACTGAGTCGTGGATTCACTTTTTTTTTTTTTTTTTTTAATTAGGGTGGTAGGAAGTTGTTTCACTGGCAGATACAATCTGCAACTTTTCTTTCCACACTGATTATCTTGATGGCCATATGCATGGCTCCAGCCTGCGCATGGTATAGACATCCATTCTGATAAATGAAGAGGCATTACCGCCTGAAACAGGGCATCTCACAATCTGAATGGCATTCTGATGGCAAACAGGGCAAAAGAAAATGATCTTGATGGATGATTTCTCCTGTAAAAAAATGTATTTTTTTGGTTGATGTCACATTTTTAACTTTAGTAACATTCCTACCAGCCACCGAGAGAGATATGTAAAAAGATAGTAACACGTGTTTGTGCTCTCCTCTGTAGGAAATTTTGTGAAAGCTTAACAGAGGGTGATCACATGGAAGCTTCTTGCGCATACAAGACTGCACAGAAATTGAGTTTATAAGGGCTAAGAGATAAGGCCATGTTTCTGTAGCTTGTAAGTGCAGGTGACACACCTCTCAATTGGCAGGTCTGGGAGTCCCCAAGCTCTATAATGAATTATGTGTGACATGAATTGCCACTAAGATATAGCGGAAAAGTGCTGAGGCCACAACATGATGAGGTCTCCTGCTGGTGCAGCTCACCCTCAAGCTAACCTTGGGGAAATGCTTTGAAATGGTAGCTGAATAACAAGGCAAGCCTGTTCTTTGTATGTCAGGGGTGTTTCAGACACTGACTTAGCAACATTTAGAGTTGTTTCTTTGCTCAAACTTCTATATTTCACTAAGCGAGGACTACTGAGGAAAACAGCACCTTCAAATGTTCATTCTCCTTTTTCAGCTTTATTTTTCCAAGAAGAAAGCAATCGCTATCTTTCCCTGAACCCCAGGCTCTACAAACACACTCTGTCATAATGACCTAGAAAAAAATTGACTTGTTCACATGAGTTGCTGGATCATTGTTGTTAAAGGCTCAAAAATCAGTTCTCGATTTTCCACAGTGTTCTGGAAAGATATTGACAAAGGATGAAAAAAAAAAAAAAGCGTGATAGAAAAAAGAAATAAGATGAGGTTCAAGGTCTTTCATAATATTTTACACTTGCCATTACATATATGTTGTAATTCCCAGAACAAATATCTTAGGACAATATTGAGCAATAAAAATACTTAAGCGGATTTTTTAAGGTTAATTTTTAAAAGTAGCACTGTAAATACTGACAGTTCATATCCAAGAAGAGAAGACTAAACCCTATGAATTTTAACTGCTTTAATAATTTCTTGAACTACACTTGTTCCTTATTTCTTACATATTTATGATGCTTATAAGGAAACTTCCTTTCAGGGAAACATAAGATCAGGTTCCTACATTTATCAAGGGATTGTTGAAGTTGACTCGAAGAGTATAGGAAGAGGTGAATACAGCTGTTGACATTTTATCTTACCTTATTACTATCCAAAGTGCAAGTATGGTTCTTTAAGCATCTACTGTTATTCCAGTTCATTCAAGCTTGGAAACCTAAGTGAATAGAATATGCATAAATATTTTTAAAAGGGCCAATAGCCATAAATTCCCTTGCAGATGTTATGGTAAGCAGATAAGGATTCTACATCCTAACTTTTACTTGTCTCTCATTTTTAAGAAGGCAAATTTCATTTAAATATTTGTATGGAGACAAAGGTGTAGGAAATTCATGCAAGAACATATTTTAAGCAATTCATAAACCCAAGAAGACCTAACTTCCAAATTTAAACTGGTCTATGGACTATGAGCTTTTCTGAAGTCAAGTCTGACTAATATTTTCTTGAGTCTATATATATTGCAACAGAATTTGTTTGTACTATGACTCCCTCTCTCCCAGTGAAAAACACACGCTTTTTGAGTTCATATGCACACTTTGTTCCCTTTTGCTTACGCAGTGAACTACTGACAGGATAATCCTTTGACGATTAGGTTGCATGCCAGGCTTTCTCCATCCCTTCTGCCTTGAAGGGACCATGTAAACAAATTGAGACGCTTTATACAACCTGTATTTACGGACACCATTGCAACTCAAGATAAGAAATAAGAAGTCAGGCAATCATGATGCCTTCCTTCATCGTCTCGAATCTTTTGTCCACACTTTTGTTCATCTTCCCCATCTTCCTTGCCCCTGTGACACATCTCCGTCTCGTTGCTTGGTAACCTCCCAGCACTGCTGTGCATGCCAGCATCAACTGCTCTGTGCTCCCCCTTCCACTTGCTCAAAACACCGAGAGACAGTCTAAAATTGGATGAGATTTTCTTCTCTCTGCTTCTGACAGACAAAACAAATTCTGAGTAAACGCTGAAAGCTCGGTTAGAGGGTAAATTCTCAATTAAGAAAAAGAAACAGAGGAAGATGCACATTTAAAAACAACTGATTAAAAATACGGGACTTCTATATGCCAATTCTTTCAGATATCAATGAAAACCCAGCTACTGTGAAAAAAAAAAAAATGAAGAAAATAAAAAAGAAAATAAAATCAGGATGGGGAGAGAAATAAATTGTTTTTACTTGCATAACACCAGTGGCTAAAGATCCAGCTGGATATGAAGCCCTAATAAGTTAGCTATTACACAACAAAAACAAAGCAAATCTTATCCTGGAGAGGCAGCAGTCTAAAAAGATTGGCTGAATGTTTTAAGCATCAGGATATCATCTTGCCACAGGACACTATATCACTTCTTCCTTTTTTCAAAATAAATTGGAAGATTGTGATGCATTTTATGCTTGCTGTTAGTAGTCATATTATTATAGAAAACTATAGATGAGTATATTTCTTTTGAGGACAGCTCTTAAATCACATATTTAACAGGAAAATAGCAGGATTGAGGCACCTGCAGGGGGAATTGGGATTTTAAGTCTCCGAGGAACCTGACTGTTGAAACTGGACATTGTAGCAGAGCGGGGTGTTTCCAGATATCGATTAGATCCTGGTTGGAAGGAAAGCATACTTTTGGACTGAGTTGTGTCCTGTGGTGGGGATGTTGGAGCTGGCTGGAACCATCTATGTCCAGCACGAGAAAGCCTCTGGACTCTTCTCACAAAGGCCACCTCTGCAGATCCCCCGTGCCAGCACCTGTGCATAGACAGGGGAGCCACTGACCTACAGGAGGGTCAATACTTAATGGAAAATGAGGTTGCACAAGGATGTTTTGCATAGCATTAGACACTTGTATCTCAGCAGCAAAATTGTGCCTCTAGAATTGAATCTATTTTCAGAGTAAGATAACTGAATTTTGGCACTGGTGTATACAATTCTGCATACTCCATCTAGGACTGCACACTCTCATTAAAGTCAATAGAGACCTAGTAAATGAGATCCATCTTTCAGATGACCAGGCAGTTGGCACTTACTATATGTAAACTGAATTGCAGTCTGGGCTCTGTTGACTGTATTGACTAGAAGCTTGATTCAGTAGCACAGGTACGTGCCCAGGAACATCTCCCAAGCTTTAAGCTATCCTTCCTCACCTCCGGCTGAACCTCCAAAGGGTCTGGGTCTTCTGCACACAATTTGTCACAGTTGCCATCTGCATGGAGATGCCTTGAATAATCTACAGATTTTGAGATAGTACCATAGATAGATATGTTTGAACTTAGATTGCCATGGCATCTAATGAGAGCTTGGACATCTAGCACAAATGCAGGCATTGCATACAGAAGCCTGAGTTCAGATGGATCCATCCAGAAAAGAATTGCACTGTCACTTTTTGTCTCTTTCTTAGAGACTTTTTCCTTAGAACCAACATTCTGTAAATCACATTTGTACAGTGAAATTGTAGGGACTCTTCTTAGAATCCGACTTAGAAAGTAAGAAGACACCCTGCAGGATTTCTGGGGCATAAATTGGGTAGAAATCTTTAATAATTTAGTAGTAAAGGTATGAGAGAATGGTGTCCTAGTAATGACAATTAAATCACTGTAGTGAGATGGATCTGTGTGTATACATATATATATATATATATAAAAATATATAAAACTCATATACATTCTTTTAAGTGCAAACCCAAACCTACATTCTTATTATATACAACAGATCTTACAGTTTGCTCACAACAAGTCCATGCTTCTGCTCAGCCACCTCAAAAGTAACATTTAGAGAAACTGGTGAGAGCTCTGGGGGGCTGTCAGTGAATGAAAGACCATGTCATTTGTATTCCCTTCCTTGGTAAGGAGTTGTACCTCCATTGCCCTCAGAATTTTATTGCACTTCATAGATTGTTTTTAGGATAATTTATGCTCCTTTTTGCCTCTTGCCCTCTTTCTTCCTTTATTTTGTGAAAAACACACACATGTAAACACAAAAGCTGGACATGAGTTCTATTTTTCATAAAATAATGATAAAATTTTTTAAATCCACAAGGGAGACAGGAGAGAAAAAGGACTAACAATATTCTTTTTGTAGTCTTTTGATTAAAAGCATTGACAGTAACTTCACCTGAGGAAAGTTGTATTTTAGAGAACACCTGTCTAAACACCATATGTTTATAGGCTTTCTCCTTCTAAGTTTCTGTATTTTACTGAAAAAGAAGCTTTGAATTTTTTCAAATTGTTCCTGTATCTCATGACACTAATTCTAGGTGGCACCATGTGAATGTCATTAAAGGTGAGGAAGGACTAAAAGATGCAAGAGTATAAAACCAATCCCCTTTCTTTCAGAGAAATAAAGTGATTCATATCTCATCAATTATTCCGCTGTGGGATTTTTGGCCTGAGTAGAAAAGACCTCCTTTTTGGAACATATGGGTGAGTCAAACTGCAATAGGAAGAAAGCACATGTCTCTGTAATTTAGCTTCAATTGCTCATTTATATCAATAAAAAATACTGTAAACAATGCAGCTGTGTTTTTGGTTTTTTTTTTTAGCAATGCACCAGAATAGCTGTAGATGTCTGCATGAATATACAATGGGATCTGTCTGACACGTCTCATTTATGCTTTTATGGTTTTGCAAGGAACAATGCAAGCCTTATTAGATTCTTCTGCATTAATTTAATGGGGAAAAACAAAACCCCATCTTCCTTCCCCAACAAAATCTGATGCTTAAGGATAAAGTCACTCTGACTGCAACCTGCAATGGGATAAGAATAAATTGCAGCATATATCACCCTCCCAAATTTCCTGCTATATTTAACAATTTCCATACTGACAAAATCAAGCATTAATATGGGCTGACAAACTGATGGGAAAGAAATGATATACATCACGAGTATCTCTGCTTTCTGCAACTTTGATAAATTTTTTCATCTCAAGTCTTTTCCTATTATCTGTGTAACATGTATTCTACTTAACCAAATTAATCCTACAATAAAATCCTAAACAGTAAAACTAAATATTTCTCTTCTTCTAAAGGCAGTTTACCTGGCTGAAAAATGGAAGGAAAAAGTAAAGAAACTTTGAGATTTCTGGAAGATAATTGAAAACCAAGGAGTCGTCAATTATTTTATTCTGTACTTACTGAGGAGTCATTAATTAATTAATTAGGGTTTAAAAGAACAGACTTGTTGCTTCTAAACTAAGTGGCATAAATCCTCAAAGACATAAAGAATGGCTGAAGTGGTTCAGAAAGCTGTCCATTTAGCCCTCCATTTTGTTTTCAACTGCAGCTGAAAATAGATGCATAGGAGAAAGTATGAGCAGAGCAAGCAATTGTGGTTCTTCCATCCTATGCCTCTATTTAGCCTAATCAATTATCCTTGATAAATCCTTCCTCCATTTGTCCAATCTTCCTTTAAACCAGTGAAACTATCTTGCATCTTGTATCTTTCTTGCATCTTCAGTTTTGGGCCCCTCACTACAAAAAGGCCATTGAATGACTCGAGCGTGTCCAGAGAAGGGCAACGGAGCTGGGGCAGGATCTGGAGCACAGGTCGTACGGGGAGCGGCTGAGGGAACTGGGGGGGTTTAGTCTGGAGAAGAGGAGGCTGAGGGGAGACCTCATCGCCCTCTACAGCTCCCTGACAGGAGGGTGCAGAGAGCTGGGGATGAGTCTCTTTAACCAAGTAACAAGCGATAGGACAAGAGGGAATGGCCTCAAGTTGCACCACTAAAGGTTTAGACTAGATATTAGGAAGCATTTCTTTACAGAAGGGGTTGTTGGGTGTTGGAATGGACTGCCCAGGGAGGTGGTGGAGTCCCCATCCCTGGAGGGGTTTAAGAGTCGAGTCGACATAAAGCTGAGAGATCTGGTGTAGTTGGGAACTGTCAGTGTGAGGTTAATGGTTGGACTGGATGATCTTCAAGGTCTTTTCCAACCTAGATGATTCTGTGATCCACTGAGATCCTTTGTCAAGGAGTTTCACACCTGCTGTGTGAAGATCAAAATCCTCCTTTCTTCCTTTTGAACTGGTCCCTTTATTTGATTGCCTCTAGTTCTTATACTGAAGATAGTAAAAATTTCCTCCCTGTCCATGTGCTTCAAGCCACATATGACTTTGTAGACTTTTGTCATCTCCTCTTTAAATTACTTCACTTTTAAACAGAAGAATTTCAGGCTACTCAAGGAATAGTTATGCTACCACTTCTCATGAGAAAGCTCTTCGGTGTCTTTGATCATGTTTCTTGCTTTTCCTGATGCTTTTCCGCTTCTAATATACCTTTTGACTGCAGGGAACAGAAACAGCACATTGTATCTGAGTTGTGGATTAAGCATGGATTTGCCAAAGGAGCACTCTGAGTGCTATCATTGACTCATTTATAGCATCAGGCCTGTTGAATGCTGTATTAAGATCTGCAAATTTACAAACAGTTCTTTTCCCATTGATTTTAATGGGTTTTTTGTGTGCTACCTTGAACTTATTTGGTTTCAGAATGTTATCTGTGTATATATCAAATGATGGGAAGGGTAGTGGTGGTTAAGTGGGATGTGTTGGATAGTGTGAGACCTGAGCATGATGTAAATGGTGTAGAATAAGGCGTGGAAATTATCCTGATTTTGGCTGGGATAGTTACTTTTCTTCATAGTAGTTTGAATAGTGCTGTGTTTTTGATTTGTGAGGGAAACGATAACACATCGATCTTCTAGTTACTTCTGTCTGTTCTAGTTACTTCTGTCTAGTTACTTCTGTACTGCTCTTCTGTTGAGCAGTGCTGACGCAGAGTCAAGGCCTTTTCTGCTTCTCACACCAAGTACTCACAGTGAGAAGACTGGGGGTGCACAAGAAATTGGGAGGGGGCACAGCTGGGACAGCTGACCCCAACTGACCAAAGGGATATTCCATCCTATATAACATAATGCTCAGCAATTAAAGCTGGGGAAAGGAGGAGAGGCGAATGTTTGGAGTTACAGTGTTTGAGTTCCCAAGTAACTGTTGGGTGTGATGGAGCCCTGCTTTCCTGGAGACGGCTGAACACCTGCCTGCGGATGGGGAGTAGTGATTGAATTCCTTGTTTTGTCTTGCTTGCACATCTGGCTTTCTCTTTACCTATTAAACTGTCCTTATCTCAATTCACAAGTTTTGTCACTTTTACCCTTTCAATTCTCTTCCCCATCCTACTTCAGGGGAGTGAGTGAGCAACCGTGTGGTGTTTTGCTGCTGACTGGGGTTAAACCACAGTTACTCAAGACTGTGCCAGACAAAGGGGACACACTCCTGTCTCAGACAAGTCATGACTGTGGTGGGAATTTCACAGTCATCTTCTGATTTGCTTCTGTCTAAGTAATCTCTATAAACACAGGTATAAGATTAGCCATCCTATGCATCATATTTTGCAGGGTTTTGTTTTTTTTTTTCACTGTTGCTGAGGATATGTCAGACTGTCAACCTTACCATGGGATAACCCATTCAGCCTTCTTCTCCTCACGCAGATTTACTTACCATCAGCCAGTTTTCCCTTACTGAGCACTAGTTCTAAAATGCCAACAAAAGTAGTTTGACAATTTTTCCAACCATCCTCGAATCCGTAAGGGTGCATAATTCCCAGAAGCACTCAGATTATGGATGTGTTGATGAGACTATTCAAATTCCTAGTGGTCATGTTTCAATAGTAAATAAGCATAGTGCTTTTTTTTTCCCCCCCATGTTTTAAGATTTAAAAAAATGAATGTTATCTCTCTTGTCCATTTTTATCTTTCTTTTTACTTTCTTGAATTCATGACTGAATTTTATAAGTCCTGAACTTTGATCCAGGCTGCAAGTTTAAGACTATATTCTTCAAGTATTCGCTATAGTCCCCTGAAGTAGAAAATACATGAAACTGCTCTGTGTCCTTTTAAATCACTTATCAAAGTATATTCCTATTTCCTTAACAATATCTTCTGCAGTGAATAAAAGATTATTAAAGTGAGTTTGCTATAACTCATTGTTGCTTTAATTTGTATTTTTTCTCCTTCTGTAAGGTGTATTCGATAGTTCCTGTATGTTTGCCCATTTATCCCTCTGCATGAAAGAAAACTGTGGAAAAACAGAAGGCAAAAAGAGTTTTTAAGTCTGAGATACCAAATTTGCTGTACAAAAAGGTACATTTCATAGATGCATGAAGATATATTATATATCAGAATAGAATCATAGTGACATACCTCTGGGTTGAATTCACAGTGGTGAGGTACTGATTTTCTAGTATAATTTTTGAGCAAAAATAAGTAAATGATCACTTTTAGCCATTTATTAGAAGAAAGAACATAATACCATTAAAGTTAGGCCTGCTCCTAGAAAATAAAAGTTAATATCCCGGAAAGTTATTTTCTGTGCTTCTTAGGTACAAAAATTAGTTCCCATTCCTGAGTCTCTTTCCTATGACCGCCACCATAGCATTGTGCTAAATGCTATTCATCACAAATTCATTCTCCCTTCTCTTCATTAAAAGCCAATTTTGAGCTTTTCTAGGTAATGCAGGTGTTACCTTGTACGTTGTGACCACCTAAGGGAAGGCAGTGTTTGACAACAGTTGTCTCAAGACAGTAGTTAAAATGCTGAAATTATTTTCTATATTTAGAAGAGGAAGATGAGTATTTCTAGTCAAGTATGGGTAATGTGTAATTTTTAGTGTGACTGCTGCATTAATGATAACAGGATTCTAAAAATGGGCTTTATATCCAGTACTGTTTTATATCTTCATCAATGACACAGACAGTGGGATCAAGTGCACCCTCAGCAAGCTTGCAGAAAATATCAAGCTGAATGGTGTAGTTGACATGCCTGAGGGATGGGATGTGCCATCCAGAGGGACCTGGACAAGCTCGAGAAGTGGGCCCATGTGAACCTTATGAGGTTCAACAAGGCCAAGTGCAAGATCCTGAACATGAGTTGGGACAATCCCTGTTGTCAATACAGGCTGGGGAATGAAGGGATTGAGAGCAACCCGTTGTGGTTTGAACTCAGCCAGTAGCCAGTCACCACGTGGCCAGTTGTTTACTTCCCACCCCGCCCCCTCCCCAGTGAAATATGGGGGGGACAAAAGAAGAAACCTGTAAGTTGAAGAAAAAAAAATAAAAATACTGATAGTAACAAAGCCAACAATAACAACATTAAGTCCAAACCAGGTAAAATGGAGCAGTGGCTTACCGAGCACAGCAACAGATATGCAGCCCGCCCCAGCCCCATCAGCAATCCGACCGCACCAGAAAATCCTGCTACGTCAACCCGGAAACCGAAACGGCCCGTGAGAGAGCACCCATCCGCCTATACGTTGAGCAAGGTGTCACATGATATGGAATACTCCATTGATCGATACGGGCCTGGTCCTCCAGCTGTGCTCCCTCTCATCCTAGGGAAAGTTAACTCTATCCTGGCCGAAACCAGGACACAGCCTTACTGAGAAGGATTTGGGATTACTGGTGGATGAGAAGCTGGACGTGAGCCCACAGTGTGTGCTTGCAACCCAGAAAATCAATGTGTCCTGGGCTGCATCAAAAGAAGCTTGGACAGCAGGTCGAGGGAGGGGATTCACTCCCTCTGTTCTGCTCTTATGAGACCCTACCTAGAGAACTGAGTCCAGCTCTGGAGTCCTCAGTACAGGAAAGACATGGACCTGTTGGAGTGGGCCACAAAAAGTATCAGAGGGATGGAACACCTCCTCTGTGAGGACAAGTTGAGAGAGTTGGGGTTGTTCAGCCTCGAGAAGAGAAGGCTCTGGGGACAGCTTATTGTGGCCTTTCAGTACCTGAAGGGGGCTTATAATAAAGATGGGGACAAATTTTTCAGTAGGGCCTGTTGTGATGTGACAAGGGGTAATGGTTTTAAACCAAAAGAGGGTAGATTTAGGCTAGATATAAGGAAGAAATGTTTTATAATGAGCATGGTGAAACTGGCACAGGGAGGTGGTAGATGCCCCATCCCTGGAAACTTTCAAGGTCAGGCTGGATGGGGCTCTGGGCAACCTTATCTAGTGGAAGATGTCCCTGCTCATTGCAGGGAGGTTTGACTAGATGACCTTTAAATGCTCGTTCCAACCCAAATATTTCCATGATTCTATGATTCTGTCCACACAACTAAATCCTCACTTGATGTAGTCAGCAGAACTTCATTGCCTCTGGAACAATGACTTATGCTGAGTAAGAATTTCATTCATAGATCTCTTTTTGTCGCTTTAATTGGACTTTCTTCTCCTTTTATCTTTCAACTTCTCCTTCCTTTCCACCTACATATGCTTCCCTTATAAGAAAAAAACAAACCCGCGAATATTCTAACCACCTTTCAAGTGTTCAGCTGGTTTTAGAGTTAATCAAAACATGTTCAGCCAGCCTTATTTTCAGACACTACCCCCCTCCTTCCCACCAAAGTAATGACTTTCTATTTCAACAACTCATTCCAGACTACAAAAGCAGATGGATTGCTCTCTACTACATGAGTGAACGTATTCTTGATCGGAAAGTAGCAATCATTGAATACATCATGTACAATGACACCAGGGAGGGAATTGTTCTTCATTCTGCCCAACGAAGCATGTTGGAACACCTGTTTCCTATCTTGAAAATGTTTACGACGACTGCCAAGGAAGTTAATGCTGAAACAGCACCATTAAGCCAAGTTATCCTGCTTGGCCACCTGTTGAAAAAGCAAGCTGCTGAGGTAATTCCAAAGCTCAGCTGGTCCCAGGGATGTTACACCTCTCCCTGTCTATGGGGAAATTTGCTTATCAATGAAAATGTCTGCTATTTGAGGACAAGGAAAGCAGAAAGGGAAGTGGTCTAATTTATCACAGTTTTCTGTTACGGCAAAGAGTCTCCTTTGCTGGGGAAGGTTTGCAGAAAATACCAGAAGTGTCTCAAGAACTGCTGTATTTAAAGGGACTAATGTGAGCCCTATTCTTTGCAAGTTGAAACTGTATACTGCGAACCTGAGCTACAGTCAGAAATGGCATTCAGAAATCTTAATACAGGTTTGTGCATCTTGGATTTTATTGCCTATGTTAACTAACTGTCCATTATCTAACTTCAATGCAGACCTGTGTTTTTAATCAGATGAGTCCTACTCCTCATACTGACAGACTAAGAAAAACACTGTATGTAGAACGTATAAGAAAAACTCACACTGAACACTTGCTGTTAATGTGAGATGGGGTTATTACCTCTGTCACTTAACGTGTTTTCCTCCCAAATGGATGAAAAAGAAAGATTAGTGATACTTGGCCTTGGAGATTTCTACTAGCTCTGATGTTGACATTAAAGCTGTGCAAATAACTGCAGTTTTGGTCCATTGAATGAGTTGGAATACCAAAGAAGAAAAAATTCAATTGATTTAAAACTACATTATTCAGCTGTTCTTGTGAAAAATTGAACTACTTTCCAGTGGATTGAAACTTATACCGCAACACAAATTGATTTGTTGTTTAATTTGTTTGTCTTTTGCTTTTATTAAAATTTAACTTATTTGTAGTCAAATATTTTGAATATTTTTCATTATTTATAAGCTAATGTACTGCTAAATTTGCAACTTTCTGCTGACTCAATTAAAGTGTTTTTATTAAAAAAAATTTCAAACCTAGTTAACCTCAGGACTTCACTACATAGTTTTTTCATGAGATCATTATGTATAAACAGACTAAATCAACTAAGTTCTTCCTCTGTCTAGAGAATATAGTCTGTCTTATATAGTGACCTCTGGGCTTTCATACATAGGGTTGTTTATTTTTATACTGAAAATAGCTAATTCTGTGCTAAATTTTGTGGGAAATTATGATTTTGGATCCCAGGCTTCAGCTACTACTGGCAGGTGTTAATGTTGCATGAGGATCACTGTATAAAGACAGAAATCGGTTGTTTAGAAAGACCAGTTGCATAGCTGGGTATACTTAAAACTTTTGTGACAAATTTTTGAAACATTTTGACACCTTAAGACAATAAAACTTAGCTATCACAAGCAACTGCAAGAAACTCAAACAAAGAATATTAGCTTTTTTTTTTTTTTTTGTATCTAATTCAGTAAATTACCAGAAGTAACGTGCACGACTTGCCAAAAAAATAATAAATCGGAATTAATCCCAGCCTGATTGTGATTATTTCTCAACTTTTGATTATTCTTCATCATGTGATTGTTTCTTGACTATTTCTCAGCTCTTCCCTGGAGAGTGCACAGCATATAGGCCAAAATCGAAGTATCTTACTCTCATTTTACTGATCACACTATTTTACAAATGAGGAACTGAATCTGATATGCATTACTCAGTATAAGGCAATAAATACATTGCTAGGTTTAAAGAATGCTAAACCCATGCCTTAATTACAAGTCAAAATTAGACAAAAAATAAAGCAAGGTGACAGATGAATTCGGTATGGTGTGTAGCTTTGATTTAGCTATGTCGATTGCACTGATAGAGTAAAGCAACCAAAGGTAAACCAAGAAAGGTAAAAGAAACCAAAAAACCCTACCTAGTAAAATAACGGATAGTAAATAAGAAGCAAAGTTGGAATACAGGGAATTTAACCTCATCCCATTAGGGACTCAACTATTAGAAGTATCTTATCTCTTCATATGAAGAGTTCATGAGAAAAGTTTTTACAAATCATTTGGAATATATTTAGTTTGTGTATTAGGGATTAGTTCTCAGCCATGAGATCTGCTGTGTCATGGAATGATCTCAGAAGAAATGTGGTAGAAAAGTTATTGCTTAAAATATTTTGAGATAAGACTGTACAGATCTTGCTGAAAATATATTGTGGAGAGAAATATATGCTTTAAAAGGAGATAGGCTAGCTGATCAACAAGGTCTCTACTATCTCTGTCTTCTCTGGTTATATTTAAAACGTTCCTTTCCTTTTTGTCCCTCTTTCTCCATTTCTCTGATAGATATTTGAAGTATATAAATATGTAGATGCTTAGTGGATACAGGAAAAATTCCCACTGTCAGCCAGAGGAAAAACACTCTTATTTTACCACCATGCTGTGTACCCAGCTGAGACATAGAAAGACAAAAATATATCAGTTTACAAAGTTGGGAGGGGAGAAAAACACAAGGAAATACTTCAATTTTTAAAGAAAACCTTTCCAAAAGGGTTCCAAAATTGAGCATGGAAATGAGAAAAAGAGACATCATGGCAAATAGAAGTGTTCAGCAGTCAAACTCCTCTCCCTTGACCATTTCCTAAACAATTACCTCTAATACAAAGTCATCTATCAGCAAGGATGGAAGTGTGGTGGGTGAGTTTGTTATCAGGAATAAAAAGGGAAATGAACTGGGTTGGCTGGAATTTGCCATTGCCAATAACATGGACATTTCTGATTTGTTCTTTTGTTGCTCGTAAGGCAGAATTATGTAGACCCAGTCTTGGCATGTCTATCAAACAGGTCCTTGTTATTGGCTTTTGACAGTCAATGGTCATTGATGTATGAATTCTCAGAAATGATGAGCATGGCATTGACTGGCCAGTTCTGCTGATGAACTGGAACCTTAGCCTTTGGTGTCAGCCACTTTGTTAGCCAAGATGAGTTAAGTCCTACCAAATCTCTTATTAAAATAGAACAATTATTTGTTTCAAACTGTGAAAGACTATTTGTGTATAGGAAAGTGAAGACTTCGTTATATGATGGAGGAGTCAGTTCAAGTCACTGACAGTTTTTGCAGATACTGGGTCCTCTGCCCTTGATATTTCAGAAAAGGATTGGTGTGAGGGTGCTCACAGGAAAAAAATGAGGCTGAAAATCTGAAACTCTTAAGAGAAGAAGGAAGAAAGTTAGTGCTGGATTTATTTAAATTTGGAATACTGAATGAGTAAAGTAAAAAAAAAAAGAAAACCTCTGGGAGTTACATTAGGCAGTTAAGTCAGAATGTACTGGCACTAGACTCAATTTACATAATCTTTAATTGGCTACTGAGATTCTTTGGTGCAAGGTGCATTTCATTGTCCTGAAAAGAATTCAAATGCAAATATTACCTGGAATTAATGATTGTTATTTGATATATTTTATTACAGAGATATTGAAACATGCTCCTTCATTGTTTGTTTCAATTTTTTATTTTTTTTTCTTGAATAAAGACTGAATCTTCTAATAGAAAATACCTCTTTTTGGTATCACCATGTATATATAGACTGCGACGCATAGCTTAAAGAATTGCAAGGCATCCCAGTGTGATAACACAGTGCCAGAGCTGCTATAGGCAGATGGGAATTTTATTCTATCATGGCTATTGGTTCTCACCAAACACATGAACCACAATACAGATCATCATTCCCAATGACCAAGAAAGGCCAGGGATGCTGTATCATCTCAAAAAGGTCATCATGTAAATAAATCTTTGGTGAACATTGTTTAGACCTCAACAGTTTATCATGACAAGATTATACAACTTAATATGCATTTATCATGACTACAAGAGAGCTAAATGAGAGCTAAAGTTCTGTTTGCAATATAGCCACGTTTCTGTTATCATTTTCCTGAATCTGTGTCACTTGACTGGGGCTCCTCATACCACTGGAGGCCCATAATAATTTAGAAAGTGTCTTGAAAGTAGGTGAAAACTATAATTATTTTTCAAAACACACATGCATATGCATTCCTGCAGTTGGCAGAAGTGTCACTGCTGGCTGGTGGATGAATCTGGGAGATGACCCCTGATGGCTGTTACAGTGTAATTAGAACGCTTGTAACTATAACAATAAAATTAACATTTTTTAAAGTAATAACAGTTTGATTATGAACATGCTAAGTATTTTATTTATGTATCATTATCACTGATATGGAGCTATCAAGCTGTAGGAGGATTTCAGATACTGATTTGAAAAACTGGAACCTCAGTGCCATACAATTGATTCATAGCTCTTTCAATCCTGAATATTTTGTTGAGGAGGAGTGTGTGCTGTTGGTGCTTCTGTACAGACTCTGTATGTCTGTAACTCTTCAAAATCAGTGAAGCACTTTCTGATGCTGGCTGAGGTTGTTTCATCTACAATCAATTGAACTTTAGTCACCAGTCTAGAGTGAGAGGATCATAGAATTATAGAATCACAGAGTATCTTGAGTTGGAGGGGACTGATAAGGATCATCAAGTCCAAATCCCTGCTTCTTACAGACTGATTAAAACTCAGCCATATGACTACGAGCATTGTCCAGACACTCCTTGAACTCTGACAGGCTTGGAGCCATGACCACTTTCCTGGGGACCCTGTTCCAGTGACCAACCATCCTCTCAGTAGTGGAGAAACCTTTTCCTAATGTCCCATCTGATCTTCTCCTAATGAAGATTTATTCCATTTCCTCATGTGCTGTCACTGGTCACCAGAGAGGAGGTCAGCATCTCCCCCTTCACTGCCCCTCTTGAGAAAATTGTAGACTGTGATGATGTCACCCCTTAGCCTTCTCTTCTCCAAGCTTAACAAGCCAAGTGACTTCAGGCACTCCTCCTAAGTTTTACCCTCAAAGCCTTTCACCATCTTGGTCATGTGCCTCTGGACACAGTCCAACAGTTTGATGGCCTTATACTGAGGTGCCCAAGACTGCACACAGTACTTGAGGTGGGACCGCACCAGTGCAAGATGACTCAGGTCACCCTGTAATAGCCTTGTAGTTTAACTCCATGGCCTGAACAGAAGTGTTGGTATGGTTTAGAAACCCTAAGGTTCTCCTGTCACCTTCATAGGTCCGGCAGATGTGATACAAAACCTGTAGGACCCCTGTGTCCTTCTGGAGAAACAGGCAGGATATCTGAGTGCAGTGACATGGTTGCAGTCTCCTAAGTAGCACCCAGCCATAAGGTATTAAAAGAATGCATGTCCTAGTATGTGTAATACAGTGAACAACTGATATCAGCAGTTCCTGGTGAAATTCAAATCTCTTAAACATGGTGAAAATATTGTGCTTGATTTTCAGTGAAAAAAAAAAAAAAAAAAAAAAAAAAAAGCACTACCTGTTCCACCTCTTCCAGCTTTCTTAGTGTATGAGCTCACGCACCCCAAATACCTTCCTGAGCTTGTCTTAGACCATATAAACTGTGCTGATATGCAGACAAGTTGATTTTCAAAAACAGGGTGCCATGCAGTAACTGCTCACAAGTGAATACAGAGTGTACTCCACTAGCTAAAAGGGATGCAATTTCTTTTATTTTCGAATAGGAAAACAGTTGGAATAAGAAATAAGAAGTCTGCGTTGTAACCAGCTAAGGCTTGCAACTAAGTAACATTACATTTACCAGCCCACAAACCATTGTGACTGTGGTGCATCTAGGTAAGATGTGTAATTATTAAGGCCTAGCTTATTAAGCACATTTGGAAATTGGCTGAATTGCTTGATTTGGTAAAAAATTACATGCTACATTTAATCAGTCCTCCTTTAAGGAACAAATGTCATTAAACACCACTTAATTAGCTGTTCCTACATCCCCACTGTGTGAAAAATTGTATCCTTGATGACTACAAAACATTTTTAAGGTCAAATGTGGTGAATAAAAATATCATAGAATGCCCTCTGGTAATAGTCTACATAAAAGTGCAGCTCATTTGCATTAATTGAAAAGATTAGTTCAGTATTGCAGTTAATCAGAATCTGATGCCTGTACTGTACAGATGGAGAAGACTTTCTATAGTCAAGCTTACATTTTCTTTTTGTTTGTTTGTTTTTAGCTGTTTATAAGTCTGTTAATTTGTCATGGTGGATAGATGTGAAAATACCTTCTTGCTCTATTAATTTAAGATTCCTGCTTTCTACTACACCATCATGCCATCTTTGGAGAGAGGAGAAATGGACAGTAAAAAGATAGGAATTGACCATTTTGAAAAAATATTTTTTTTTTTTTTCCTCTTTCTTTTTTTCTCTCTTTGTAGTTAACATGATTTCTCCTTCTGTGTCTGCATGAGATCTGATACCCATCTCACTCCATCATTTACTTACTGTAGCCTTTTCCTACCTATTTACACCCTCCTTGCTTCTCCTTCCCAGTACACAACATGCAATGCCGTGTGCCTTAGACTCCAGCCTGGTTATTTCACCGAGACCTCTGAGTGTTACTCCGTTTTAGAAAAGGTATGTCAAGAGCCAGATTTTTAGCAAGCTCCAGTGCAACAGTCAAATAATCTGAATCACTGGTGTCATCCCCTGATGTATAAAACAGAAAAGAGAAGGAAAAGGCGAGATAAAAGGATCAGATTTTATTTTTAGATAGGAAGCTATGGCAGGTGTTGTGGCTTGTGACAAAGATTTCATCTGCTCTCTAAGCAAACTGTGGGAGGGATGTCAGCATGATCCCCGGCAAGAACTGCAGCACAGACCCTACCAGGCTTGCAGACAGTCAGATTTCCTTAGCTAGTAAGAATGAGTTCAAGATTACCTGAATAATGTACCGATACAAGGTTTCACTGTGACATTTGGTTTCACAGAATACACACAACAAGACCATTTTTCTGCTGGATATATTCCTAGAGACATAACCACTAGGACAGTGAGCTTGCCAGGGATATTTAATGGAAGAATTCTCCCTGATGGGAGATACTCAGTGGCTTTATTTCTCTCTTGAGCTAAGAGTGGATGAAAATGTGGGAAGAATGATGTTATTCCACCTTAACGCCTCCTGTATTTTGGGACTCTACAGGGACTTTCCTAAACTTTGGTATAAAACCCAAAAAACCCACCCTGCACTCTAACTTAAGCTTTGCAATGCCGTTGGAGTTTGGAGCATTTGAGGTTACACTGGTGTGTAAGACTTTAGTAACAGCTCTGTAGGCTGGAGCAGGGGTTATAGCAGCCTGATTCCACGTCAGGGAGGCTCATGGCACAGCAGCTTTCCTCAGAGGGCTCTGACTCTTCCTTTTCTATTTCTTCCTCTGCCCAGTCAAGGAAATAAACCTAGCTTTCCTTTTGTTTAATTGACTGAAAACATGCTTGTTATTGAACAAATATATCTGAGGGGATTGTGTGGAAAGACTGTTTCTTCTTGTCACGGTTATTCTTGTGTCTTTTCCTTAAAATTGTGATGACTGATCTCTGTATCTGGAAGAAAGTATGGTTTGCCATGGTACAAGTGGTATGTGTCTCTCATGGGATCTTCAAATGACAGTTTTGTGGCACATTTTCCTTTATCTCTTTTTCTTTCCTTTCTACTTTCTTTCTTGTGGCTTTTCATAATTTCATGAGTTCTAAACAAAGATGAAGGATACAGATGAAGTAATCGAAATACTCAGTTTTAAAGCCCCCTCAAATACCGGCTTCCTAGAGAGGTGGTCGGTGCCCCATGTCTGTGAGGGTATAGGAGGTGTTTGGACAATGCCCTTAATAACATGCTTTAACTTGGTTGTGATGGTGCCCTGAACTGGTCAGGCAGTTGGACTAGATGGTTGTTGTAGGTCCCTTCAAACCGAAATATTATTCTATTCTATTCTATTCTATTCTATTCTATTCTATTCTATTCTATTCTATTCTATTCTATTCTATTCTATTCTATTCTATTCTATTCCTACTCATTTCTAGTCTAGCCTAGTCTAGTCTAATCTAGTCTAATTTAGTCTATTAATTTCTGGTCTAGTCTAGTCTAGTCTATTCATTGCAATCTCTGGACAAAGAACAACAAAAAAGAACAGCTACAAAACCTCATTTTTTTTGTAAATTCAGAAGTCTGAATTTTTTTTTTTTTTAAAAAAACCAACACAACTAACCTCTCTTAATAAAAGGAATGTTTTTGTAAATTAAGTAACCCCAATAGAAACAACTTCCTTTTCAGTTACTTTTCTATTTTCTTGTAATTGTGCAACTTTCTTACAAATACGTACAACAAAAATAAACTACATGGGGTTTCTTTTCAAAGGCAGAACAGGATTTAGCGTTCATAGTTCTGTTGAGAGCTAAAAGTTTCTCTGTAGATCTAGAAGTAATGCCTTATGCTTAAAGTAATTAAAAAATAAATGTATTACTGAAGCGGAGATATAGGGGTTGAAGGTTGGGAGAGAAGTACTGTGAAAGCATCATTTATATATAAATGTTACATTATAGTAAAAGTTTTAAATTTACATGTATATATTTGTCAACAAAGTTTACAGTTTAAGAAAACAGAAAACAGTATATGAACAGAGGCCACAGTCTCTTTTTCTCTCCCTATGAAGGAGTGGTCAAGGCACATTTTTACCAACATGGCAAGTTGATCCCAAATGTTCTTTAGTTTCTTACAGGGCAAAGGTCTAACCCCTGAGTCCTTGTTATCTGCTGAGCTCTTCTGAAGCTAGCAAATTCCTTTAAGCAGGTCTTTGGCTCCACTCCAGTAAAATTCCCCAAAGAATTTAACAGGAGTGTTTCTAACTAATCTCTTCAAAAATAACTAAGAACAAACTCTGTGATGTAAAACTGTAACTGATTTATCTTTCAGTATTATAGTGCCTTCAAACTGTCTCCCTGGTCTGATGATGATCAACCTCTGAATGCCACAAAATAATACTTAAGGCCAAAATATTTTGAGACTTAATAGTGAAATTATTTGTGGTATGAACTCTTCTTGGCTCTCGACTTTTCTTTAATATTTGTTCCCTCTTTTCTAACGACATCTCTTTTTTCCCTGTATATGTAGGCATTGCAAGCTTAGTTTGGATACTGTGAGCAAACATAACCTTCATGCAGTAAGTTCCTCTTTGTGATTTTTGTATGCTTGTGGCTGTTTTGGGGTTCTTAGTAGTATAAAAATGTTTAAATTCAGAAATTACCTCAATAAAATTCTGCTCCACTGTTCTCTGAACTCATTATTTTGCTGCACATTATCAATATACTGCAGAGGCATTATTTTTATGGAGTGTATGCATAACATAGATAATGTGGTACAATTGCTAGTGATTTCATATACATACACAAACATGTATGCACAAAATATTGGATTTTATCCATATGGCAGGTTCATGTAATGAAAATCACTAAGATTTTTCTCATCTTTTAGCAATTTATTCTCAAAAGAAATTTTCACTACAAATATTTGACTTTAAAGTTTACAGCTTCCTTAATCAAATAAGTATATTTTGTAGACTTCATCTTCACTATTATCTTTTTTAATTAAATCTATGGACTTCCCTTTGTACTGCACTAAATTTTTTGATGAAATCACGTTTAGTTAAAGGAAGTATTTCCTCATGTCCAGTCTAAACCTTCATCACTGGCCTGTCTCCAGTTTCCCAGCATTATCTTACACTGTCAGGCTCTTGCTTATTAAAAGAACAGACAAGGAACCACTGTTGCAGGTACTTTGTGAACACAGATAAAAAGGTTCTACAAAGGCAGGTACGAATTTAGCAGTATCTTATCTGTGCCCTTCGGCAGAGTATTAAGTGGATATGCATCAAATATTTCCCATTCCCATGAACTTTCGTTCCTCTTCATCACAATTATGGTCTATTAACATAACATGAGGGAAGTTTTACACTGTTATTGTTACTTTTGTAGTTTTGAGTTACATGACAGCCTTCGTTATAAATGTGGTAGTGTTATTCGCTTTCTACAGATCTCTTCACCTCTTTCCACTAAGGTTAACATTATGTATTTATTTTTTTCAGATAAGACAGAGCATGCAATTGATTTAAGCTGCACACCAACCTCTGTCGTGTGTGTATGTCTGTCTGTGTACCACCATGTTCAGGAACCAAACCTTGTACCAGTATAGCTCGATCTGGTTGCTGAAAATGATAAGCATCTGATGTTATGAAAATTGAGCATTAGACATTCACTGATTACTTAAGTTATATTCTACAGTCTGATTGGACTATGCCTGGCAAAGAACACAGAGGAAAAATAACATATTGTATTGGGCCACAGGCTGTAGCAGACTCTGTATAAGTAAATAAATAAAGTGTGCATGGACGTTCACAGTCTGTATCTGGAAGAGGTATCTGAGAAGCTTTCAGTGTGTCCCCAGCAGCCTGAAGTCCATATTTAAGAACAAATACAGCAAGAATATATAATAATTATTCTGACTACTTAGGAGCATGAACTGGAGATACCGAGATATTATTTCATTTGGTTACACAAGAATTTCAGGAATAATGTTTCCAAGATGTTATTATTCCTGATGCATGACAGACCTGGGGCAAAGCAGGACAATTCCATGAAATCTCTTTTCCAGTGTATTCCTGAGCCCCTCCATCCAGTAATGCGGAATACGGATTTTTGAAAAAAAAAAACCTAAAACCATTCATATTCATCTCCTGTGTGGCTGATGAATCTATCACTTTACCCAGGCTGTCTGCTTGTGAATGAGATGGCTACAATGTCTAATACTGAACTAATAATTTCCTTGATTATAATCCCTTCCTGAACAAAGTTATTCATTGACAGAGCCTGCACACTTGCCAGTGTGTGCCAGAATAAAGCATCTTTTATCTGGTTTTGACTTTAAGATTACTGGAAGCCTTTTACTTTGATGCTGATGAGCTACCCTATGAACAAGAGCATTGAACAGAATTTTGCAACCTCAGAAAATAATGTTTTGTCACATCACTCCATGACAATTTGTTTGCAAAGCCAAGTTCCTCTCCCCCCAAAAGAAAGAAATGTGACCTTCCATCATGTTGTTCCTGTAGACTAGTAGGTATCAGGAAAACTTATGTAATTAGTCTTGTGTAAATAAAACTGACCCTCCCTTCTAATGTCGATCCTGCACTATTTGGGATATAGTCAGTGCATATTTATTCTGTAAAAGATCTTTTTACAGTGGCAAACAGCTGATTTATCTTCCTTTTATTTTAAAGGCTGCAGTAGACTCAAAGGCTGATTTATTTTGTCTGTATTAATATGAGCAACATCACTTGGCCTAATGATTAAGTATTCATGTCTGGATATAAATTACTTTCTTTGCTCTAGATAATAACAGATTATTTTTCACCCCTGCTATATGTGAATTATGAAAGATAGTTATTTCTTTAATCTCCAGCATATCTTGCTATGAAAGGGTTTATGCATTTAATTCTTCTGGTTCAGGGAAGAAGTGATCTTTTAAGACAAACTAGGATGAATGTGTAGCTGCTGTCAGAAACCTTTTTCCTTTTTAAACATACTTTAGAAGAAAGAGAAATATGACACAAAGATAGAACTATCCTTTTGCCTTCTTTTCTTAAAAGTTAAATTTGAGTGGATACACAAAAGTATTTGGAAGCCACTGAAAACTCCAGAATAACTGTTTGCTCATCCAGGACATCTCATTCTGCTATGTTCAGTATCCAACCATCCAGCAAGAAGATGAATCTTCCCTCCCCTGAGCTGTCTGGTGAGCTAGACTTGTCGATGGGCTCTGAGTTAGACTTCAGAAAGATGAGAGTTCATTTCTACATCCAACTGTGTGAAAACTGTCGCTTTGAACACTTCCTGTAGTCCCTATAGGCAGTTCTCGTATGTAGACATTAGGGTAGCCACTTTATCTGGTCATGTGGAAAACTTTTCTAGTGCTCCTGAAGATGTGGAGAATTGCACCCAGTAACCAAGCTGACTTGATCTCCTTTGATTGTAAAGGAAACCAGACTGACTCAAGTACAGATATCTCTGCTGTAGGCAAGTATGTTTAATCGGGTGAATTTTATCCACAGTTAAGGTCTGGACGGATGGCTGGATGCCGTCAGCTAATTCAATATATTGCTTCTAGAAACCGATTTTCTTCAGTAACAGCTGATGAAATCTGCTCCTTTTGCTTTGATTCTCTGTATAACGTATCTCCTCATACAGGCAGGAAGAGCTACCAGTCCTTTACTTACCTGATAATTTGCGCATGTTCAGTCACATAGTATATGCAACCTCTCCACTCCAGTGCAGTATGTGCTATTGCATACTGATATATTTACCTCAGCCGTGTATGTTTGGCCAAGTATCTTCCTCCGTCTTATTGCCACTTCTGGCAACAAAGCTGACATCATCCACATATTTCAAGAGTAAAATAGAATATCAGGGACCTTTGCACAGGCAACAACAGCCACCTTAAATTCATTGCTTTTTCTTCGGATTAGGATTTTTTCCCTTGGGCACCATGATGTAGCTAATCTTAATATGGCCTACTGGTTCTCAAATTGAAAAAAGGTCATTATAGAGTGCAAACGCTGTTGGTAACATACTGCTATATTAAATTTCCAGATGTCAGCTTTGGCAGAGGAAGCCATCAACAATTCATGACATTGTAAAAACATTTTTCTTGCCGATGCATTTACAATGAAGTATTATGTTGCCCTCTTGACAGGTAATGCAATATTATGTTAAGTATAAATAAATCAAAAATACAGATGTACTGGCTTGAATTATGATGGCCACTAATGGCATTTTGGGAAGAAAAAGCAAATTCAATGTCTGACTAATGTCTCTGGTTACTCCTTCCTGGCATTTCTGAAGTGCTCTGAAGTCTGCAGTAGCAGAGCAGAGCTTCAAGGGAGCAAATGTTTGTGCCTGTTGGGTAACCCAGCTGGAGACACCCTCCCACACATTTGTTCTTCCTTTTTAAGAAGACTAATAGGAATTCTGGTATAACAGGACCACTGACCCTCCTCTGACAATGAAATTCAGTGCTTATCCAGGGTGCGAGGGGAGCGGACCAGCCAGATTCTCTGATTCTGAAGGCACAGCAACCCACCCACCCAAACTCAGTTTGGTGCCCTAGCATGATAATCTCTGCCAGCCAAACGTTAGCGGCGATGCTACTCAAAACCTTATCAGCCACAATTTGTTCCAAATTGATTTTTGTCTGCCAGAGGAAAGGAGACTATATACTAGATAAACAGATCTATTTTTAAGCAAATGTAACCTTCTAAGAGGAACTTTTTAACAGATAACCAGCATTTTTCTGATGCCATTTGCTTTTAAATGGATACCCATAATTACAATGGAGAGATCTTTTTCAGGGCTAATCCATTCTATAAGAAATGAAAAAGTGCAGTTAAAATTGATGAATATTTCTTGGGAACAGGCTAAAAAAGATTTCGAATTGTAATATTTAAACTTGGTGATTCATGATAGCCAAACAAACTGCATAAAATGTACTCATCTTTTGAACTTGCGGTTTTGCTAGCATCTCAAATGATGAATTCAAACATCTTCATAATCCACTAGTTTATTATAATCTCTTCTCAGTGTTTTGGAAGTACTATTATCCCATTGGTTTATTTATTGTTATGTGTAATGTATTAAAAAGAGGGTGTTCTGTTGACCTTAAGCTCTGAAAAAGTAATATATGAGAGTGAAAAAGCAATAGTTGGAATTAATTTTAGATGTAGACATGACAGAGGACTCTCTGCCAATGTATATTGGGATAGTCCTATTGAAGTCAATAGAGTGAAACCAATTTACGTCAACAGAGGAGCTGATTTAACAGGCATTGGAAGAAGATGTGCTAGGATTTTCACAAATGCGAAGAGAGAAAGCACTGAAAACAGAAAACTGCGTGTTATTGTATTTCTATACATGCTATTAACTTTCACACCTGTTCGTGTGAGCACTACAAAAGTAACTATTTTTTAACATGTGAAGGAAAGGAACAAAATTTCAAGGATATTAACTGAGGGATTTTGCTTGAATACAAAGCTTGTTGAAACCCAATCATGGTGTCTCATAAAATGGTAAAGCTCTTCTTTTTGAACATCAAAGAAGTACATCAAAGTGTACCTCCTGATGCTATGGAAGCTGGTTAAACAGATTCAATAGTTATCCTGTAATAAGCTGTGCTGGTTTAAGCCCTGCTGGGACCAGAGACCACATTGCCGTTGTCCCTCCCCCACCCTCGGACACAAGTAGGGCACAAACCCCGGGTTAAAATAAGAAGAAATTTAATACAACAGTGTGATAAACAATCTGAACAACAACAATAGCGATAATAACTGCCCTCCGGACCTGACCTCAGCATGGTATGAATAACCCGGCTGGAGATCTCTTCCCCCTCATTGGAAGAAACTTAACCTTATCCTAGCTGAATCAGGACAGAAGCTTTGAAAAAATATCTATGCATCAATGAGGCAGAATATTTTGATTCATGTGACCCTTTCTGAAATTACGTGGAGTTACAAATAGTAGGTCTAATTCTTACCTCCCTTTCGTTTTACTTCATTGTACTTCTACCGACTTCACTGGCAATGTGCTGGATTTACACCATGTAAGGGTAACTCGAACAGGCATTGTAAGGGCAAAGTGACAGAGATTAGTCCTGATAAACTGCAGGACAGCTGTAGGGAATAATCGGATAATGGCTTTCAAATATTAGTAGAAAAATGAGGCTGATTTTGATTTCACTCTGTGAGTCAGAGTGCCTTCCTCACACTTTACAATCTGACTACAAGGAAACCTACTTAACGTGGAATTTTTGGTGAAGAGACTATTTTTATAATGCAATGATTCATGCCTCCTGTTTCAGATAAAGTGTTATTTTGTGCTAAATAAGGGGCTCAGTGTGGCAGCCTGGGTGCCAAAACTACCTATAGAAAATAGAGGCCTCCTATCTAGCAATGAAGAACTTGTCCTACAGCCAAACACCAGACTCCTTTACTGGAAAGCAAAAACTTTGGAAAACATTGTGCATTAAAAACCAACTTTGAAATTTAGTTGTTCTTATTTATTTTGTTCTTCTTTTCTTTCAAGCATGAATGACACTGGTGTAAATCCAAAGACATAATTTGCAGTTAGAAGAATTTCTCTACTCTCTCTTCTCCTTTAGTCAGGTGAACAGAGAACTAGAGGTGATGCCTGGATTGATCTGGTCCTCTGATGTTCGAGGCAGTTGCACAGAGCCATCTTGCCTATTTCAGAAGTGGGGGTTCAATGAGTTATAGATATGTTGAGGGTGAGGATGGTGGTGTGTTTGTCATGGGACTAGGAGGGGCAAAGAGAAGGGCATGAGAAGGGTGAGGTGGAGCACCCATGGAGAGGCTATAGAGGAAGGATGATGGACAGATGATGCTTCTGCACCAGAGACAGTCCCTGCTGTTCCATTCCTCTGGAAGCAACAAGCCAGACTTGACAGGCAAGAAGAAGGTAGACAATCTAAAGCTGATTGCAAGATCATCCTTTTCAGCATGTAAGGACTAATATCATTCTTGACCATCAAGGTCTCCATCAGGCAGAAACCCACAGTGCTTTGTGCAAATATTAAAGGAGTTTTTTCCCTTAGCTTCTTTGATTATTCATTATGCATTGCCAAAGAAATTAGTATGACCCCACAAACATAAGACTAAGTTTTAGTAGGCAGAACCTAGACTTTGAAATAATTGTCGTGAAGAATATAACACACAAATGGGACTGGATAGGCAGAGAGTACAAAAGGGAATGTGTCTCTATGGGTGCATATAGATATCCATACAAATATACTCCATCAGTCTTGATAAAACCAGCTGAGATTTTCAGATTTCAGCTAGCTGAAGACATGGCCTTATAAGTTGACATTCATAAGGGTCACCATATGTACAGCCTTTATGCCATTTTGCATTTCTCTGATGTACCACAGCAATACATCATCAAAATATCATTCCTCTAATAATGTATTGCCGTGTAATGCTGTTAAAGTGAATTTTCTTGACGACACACTCAAGTAATACATCTTTAGACAGATGAACTGTAACAGCAGTGGCCTCTCTGCCACATGTAAGGGAGTATGGGGAATAAAAGACGTAATAGCAGGGGCTCGGGAGAAATGGGTTGAGCATGTGCCACTCTTTCTGGGACATAAAGCACACTTACCAGGAAAAACAGGAAGCCACTTAAAGGTCAAATTAAACGGGCTTGCCATTGGGCCTCAGAAATGTGGGTACTGCTTATCTCTGGTGCAGTAGCCTGAGCAAAGTCAACAGCAAGAAATACCATGAGAAAATTCACAGTATATTAAAGAGATGGCTGTGAAGAATATTCCATAGGGATGTAAAACACTGGATTCTCTTAAGACCAAGATAATGCATTCAAGCTGCAGCCCAACCTCAAATCTGTCTCAGATAAAATGAGTTTGGCATTGCAAACCTGTTCCGCTGGTGAGTTTGTCTTCATTCATCTGCTCTGCAGTACTGTTGTTCAGAGCAGTTAGAAAGTTGTGCTCAGGATAAAAGGGACGCCCTGCTGCTGAGTTTCTGAGTGTTAGCAGGGATGTGTGGGAGAAATTTAGTCATCTTAGAGTCAGGAGGCTCCTCCAGAAGAATGTGTATAAAAGACTTTACAGCAAGACACACTGAGATTCTCCCTTTTCCCTTTACTGAAAGTAAACAAAACAAAATTCAGGAAGAGGAGGCATGCAATTCAATTCAAAGGCATATCCTTTTAAAAAATTACTCAAAGAGCAATTCATTTCATTGAAAAATGGATAACTCACCATTGTAATTCATTGCTACAGGAGCGTGGTGTGTCAATACCACTGGGTAACTGTGGATTTAAGAATAGAGCTGGATCGTGACATAAACACAAATAACAATGGTATTACAACAGCAAGAGTACAACTATGAGAGCTATCCAATCTTATTTTTAAGGTATAGTGTGACCCACTGAGGTAAGACAAAATTGTCCTGTAATGTATCACATCACACAATCAAATTCACTTTAATAATTATGTACTCCCTTCTGAAGCAGCTGCACTGACAACTGTTCGAGATGGGGACTTGTTCCGGCTAGTCCATTGATCTGTTCCTAGGTGACCATTGTGCCTATGAATACATCCAGGGAAGTTGCAAAAGCTGCCTAAAGTGCAGATCGAGCAATGCTAAGCTTAAAGAATTAGGCTTTCATTATCTGTTTTCTCTCCACGTATAATAAACTGAATGAACATGACTAATAAATAATAAATTACTAATTCTTAGGTCTTATGTAGCACCTCTTATCAGCGCAGCTCTGAACACACTGAAGGGAATAAATAAATTAATTCGTGTAGTACGCCATTGGGACAGATATGTTTGACTGTATACATATATACAGGTTGCTAGATTATTTTGTACTTTTCCAATTAGTATGGTCCATAGTGTCCAGGGTCATAGAGCAGCCCCCTGCCATTCTAGATGCCCTGTAAGCTCTGTGGTCCCTGCAAGATAAATGTACAATCTGAGTATAAGGTAAATTATAAGAATTGTGCACAGACAGGTGGGAAGAGCAATAAGCAGTAAGGGGGTGAGTAGGAATTTCTGCACTTGAATTGTCCAGCTAATTCCAAGGTTTCTGTAGGCATGCAGAACTTACGGCTATGGTTTTCATCAGCACTCAACAACATAGTTACGGACTGGGAAAGTCAAGAGTATTTTTATTTCCACTGGAAACTACTATTTATTATATTTATTTTTTTTCCCCCACAAAACCTTGAAATAAGGGGATGATTTTTATTACAAAGGGAGTTGTGGAAACTCCTGGAAAAGACAGCTCATTCCTTGCACCTTTACTTAAGGTTATAGCATATCAAAAGTAAAGTAAGTATAACTGCCATTATATATCACAGATCAAAAACTCCTGCTGTACAACTTTCCATCTTCAAAAACACAAACAAGCAAAAAATTTGGGCTGTGGGAGATATAACCTACCTAGTGATCTCTCCCAGCTGACACTAATGAGTCCACAGGGAACATGTACAACTCCACAAAGAGCTACATTTTTGCTGAAAACCTTTCCCTCCAGGTCAAGCCTTTCAGTAACCCTCAAATTTATTTTCAAGTAATTTTCTTAAAGTTTTTCCTGAAAAGACAACTTTCCATTATACACATATTGATGAGTTATTCATGGATGACACCCTTTTGCTTTTTTTTAAAAAATGTGCTTTTTTTTTGAAAAGGCTGTAGTGAAACATAGAGTGCTGAACACTTGAAAATCTAGCCCCAACTATTTTTCTGTAGGTCACACAACAAGACTCTCACCTGCTGTAACTTTGAGATAGAAGATAAATGAATAGAAACAGTTCATTGCTCATGTTTCATAAAGCTGGGACAGGGCAAACTCCACAGCACAACAGGGTACATTAGGAAAGAGAAAGAACAGGGGATATTTATTTCTAAGTCTTCACTTACTCCTGTAACATGTCATAGTCTATGTCATGTATAAAATGTTAACAAGAAGTTCACTGAGTTCAGTGAAGCAAGCTATAAAGATTCCTTAAGATATTTTCTATTTCTATGGCCAGTAAAGAGACAGACTCTAGAAAGCTTTACAATCTTAAGCTCCCTGTCTCCAGCCCCATTGCCTCAGTTCAGGGTGAAAAACAGCCTTCTCTTCAAGAGATATTTTAGTCTTTTCTTTCTTCTGCTGGAATTCATTAATTCTTTCCTTTGTATCAGGCTTGTACGAATCTTTTCCCATTTTTCACATGAGGGAGTTTCCATGATGGCCATAAAACTAGAATTATTTTTGCTAGTGAATTATTTGCAAAATACAAATACAAACGGAAAAATAAACACCAATGACTATGACTTAAAAGCCACTTTAGTAGCCCAGGAACCAAGAAAATGCATAAACATGGGTTAATCTCTTTTCAGTAAAAAATTTAAGTGAGTGCATAACTTTTCTCATCTGTTTAAATGCTTTTTTTACTGAATCAGATGAAGGTCACAAGAGAGAATTAAACTGCTATTTACATACTGTAAAATCAAGCAGTTTATACTTAGGTCAAACTCTCACGGAATAGTGTCGTCCACTCTTCAAAATGTAAAGTAGGTATAATTAAGGATGTAAGTAAAATCAACTCAATTTCTTAATCCATTTGCGTATGAATCCATGAAAATGTAAACAAATTTGAAATAAAATTGTATTTATATCAAATAAATAATATTATAATACTGAATCTCAGCTATATACTGCATCCACATTTGCTTATAGTATTATTGAATACCTGTCATTTTATTTATTTGTAATGCTGCAGTTAGGGTGGTATTTGTCTTCCATATTATTAACATATTGAATAATTTGTGCATGCACAAGTGCCTATAACCATTTGAGATGCTTTGAGGTATGCTCACTCTCCCTGTCCAGAAGAGCAAATGTCTCCCATAGGCTATTTGCCAACCTCCTGTGCTTTTCTTGTATACCCCAAGGTATTTGACATGGTGCTGGATGTTGACAGGCTTAAAAGTCAATGAATTAGGCATACAGCCATAAAAACCCCACCCAGGTTGCCTCTAAAGTCAGAGATAAAAGTCAGCTCTTCTGAAAGCTGATTTATCTCGCCCTGGAGGCCCATTTTAGGTCACCACGGATTGCCCTCTGGAAGCATTTGTCTTTGACCACAAAAGGCTACGTGAGACACTAAGAATATTTCTCCACTGTTTTGTTATGGAAGCAGTTTTCTTCCCTCACAACTAGTTCTAAATGAAAACTCTTGTTTTAACTGTGAGCATCTCAACCTTAGCAAATGCCTTATGTCTGCCGTGTTCAGATTCTCATATCACACCCTCATTGCTCTACTGCCTATATATTTTCTGGGAGCTATGTGGTGCCTTTCTATCTGGGGCGGATATTTCAGCACTCCTTAAAATTTGTAGTGCACAAAATAGGTGGGAGAGAAAAATCAGATTTTATCTAGCTTATCACAATAGAGGTGTCGCATTGCTGTCTGACTACCTTGTTCAAGTAATTCTGATGGCAATCTCTTCATCTCGAGAGTTACTTGCAAAGGGAGTCCACCAGAAAAGGGATGCCCTGTGAAGAGCTGGTGCAATGAAGCATAGATAAATACAAATTACTAATGGGCATACTCAAAACATAGCTTTTTGTATGTTGCACTATTTCTTTTGACAACTATTTCTTTGCAAAAAACCAGTTACGATATAAAGCAGAGAAGACTTGCAATTATAATACAGTACAGAAGTCCAAACCAATGAACTGTCAAATGCATCCAGGAGAAAGTGAACAGTTACCATGAACTTAATTGTTTCAAGCACAGAGGAAAAAAATTAAAAAAACCCAAACCAAACCAAACCAACCAACCAACCAAACAAACAAAAACCCTGGAAAACTTTTTTACTAGAAAAATAAAGAAGAAGGAAAATATGATGTTTATATATTTTCTAGAATATGAGAGATTGAAGAATTTGATCTTTTTCAAGGTGTCCCTTGAGAGCTGGGATATGAGTAGATGCTGTGGACCGTCTGTGCTTAATTTCCAGTACTGTACAAAAATACTGTGCAAATTTCCTGTTAGCTAAAGCACCTATAGAGAGGGGAGCACCTAGAGGAAACCACTGGTACAAAACCTCAGTTATGGTGAGACAGCAAAGCAAGGCACAGCTAGTCAAATTAAACATCAAACGGATAGTTCATCTTCAGTTAGTCTTTTGTGACCAGCAAGACTTTAACTTTTAAAATAGTGCATGAAAACTGCTGCAGGAAGGAGAAAATAGTTGGTTGACCTAGCAGATTACTGCTGGCATAATTTTGCTTTAAGAGTGAGTTATATAAACAGGTGGTCTGCTTGTTTATCTACCTTGTTTTCTTTTCCTCTCTTTGACCTAAAAAAACCCCCAAAAAACCAAAAGGTTTATTGGCCACCTGATTCACATTTGGTGAAAAGAGAAAATATGCTCACTTAAGCGTTGGAAGGTTTAGTATAATAGTGACAGAATCCTGTTTGGTAGGTTTTTTTTTTTTTGTTTTGTTTTGTTTTGTTTGGTTTGGTTTTGTTTGGTTTTGTTTTTGGTTTGGTTTTTTTTTCTGTGATTTTTTTTTTTTTTTTTAATATTGACCTCCTTAAATTTCATTTTTACCTAAATCCTGGCAGAACTGAGTTCTGACAGTCATACGACATTGCTGAAGGCTTCTGAGGGGCACCCTCTGCTTTGGTGGTGGCACGGACAGACCTGGTGGTTTGATGCTGATGTGTTTTTTACATACAAATGCTCTGAAAATCTGAAACTAAGGAAGCAGAAGAAATGGAACCAACCATATTGTCTGTAACACTGTATATGAATATATATTTATATACACAGTCCCTGGTACAGTCTTTTCTCATCTAATCTTTCTTCAGCATTCTCTGTTCTTCCTTTAAGTTCTTTTTTGGCTTTAATAGCTCAGCTATTATCTTTTCAGATGTGGCCCATTAATTCTTCTGTATGAATTCATGCATAGTCAGCTCTCCCGTGTTAATGACCAGAGGGGAATAATGGCTAATGCCCACTGAGAAGGATATGTATTGTTTTAGCTGCTTCCTGATTTATTGTAATCTCTCTGTACATTTCTGCATTTTCATTTTTTTTATAGAATCTGAGAAAATAAAGTATTTCAGAAGCCATCCAAGATAATGGTCTATTTCTGGTAAGTGAGAAAACATGGACATTCTGGGAAAGGGGAGAGGAGAGGTAAAGAAAAAAAAAAAAAAACAAACAAAAAACAAAACAACCAAAAAACCCCTGATGTACTCCATTTATAATAGTGGAATAAGGAACACCCAAATAAATTGTCAGTAAACACATTAAAAACTAGAAAAAATGAAGTGATTTTCCTTACACCACATGTTTTAATGGCAGAATTTACTAGGATTGTGTATTGTGGGTTTTCAAAAAACATGAATTAACAAAACCAAACAAACCAAGGACATACATTAATCTAATGGTACCAAAGACTGAATCATCTTTCAGTTCAAGAAATTCCTAAGCTATTGCTTACAAGAAATTGTAAGGGTCATAGCTAAATCTTTTCCTTATCCTAATACTCACAATTTAACATCAGCTAACACTCACCATCCCACTAGGTGGATCCTTGGTCCTGTCCAGTTATACTCTTGTGATCCTGCTTACTTAGCAGGTCAAAGAATCAATCATGGTAGTAACCATGAAATAAAACTAGTTAATGGGCAAATAAGAACAAGGAAAGATAAATCAAAAATATTTAGGAAATTATTAAATTAAGAAATTACTATAATAAGAAACGATTAGAAATAATTAAGAGATTATTAAAATTTCTTCCTTACATTTCATTGCCATTAGGTGTGGGGTTTCTGTGGTTCTGGTCCAATTTCTGTTCCATTGCTGGAACGGAATTACTCTCCATTTTTAAAAGACTTCAGGTTCTACACCTAGACTGTGCTGCAGGCCATCTGGGAAGGAAAAATATTCTGTCTTGTATATAGCTAATAAAGTGTTTTAAAATCCTTGAGGTAAATTAATGAATCAGAGGATGCTTCACCTTTTTGAGATTCTGCCCTCGACTATCATATTTATAAATAAATGTCACAAATGACCATTTCAGAACAGAAGGTAAAATTCGAGAATTAATAAAAGCTTCCCCAAAAGTCAGACACCACATAAACTACCGACAGACAAGGGAGTGCCTTTTATTTTCAGTACATCAAAAAATTGTTTAGAGTTCCCGACACTTGCAAAGCTTGTTTTGTGAAAGCCATGAAATTACTGGGCCACTGGAGGAAGCTGCTGACAGAAAAGTTCCACCTGCCTTTGTGAGTGACATATCAAGTTATTTCCTTTGGAAAAATACAGATTCGGGTTTTACATTGTTTCCTTTTATACGTTTGGCCATCATAGTCGTTTTTAGTTCAAACAGGCAACATAACGGTACAACATATCAGTGTAACTTTTAAGAAACGTATCTACAGAGGATTTTAGTGGTAACTCCACTGACTTCAAGACTCTTCTCAGCATACAATTTTTTCAGGTTGTCACGAATTTAAGAGGATTCTCTGCTCATCATTTCCACATCCCTGGACGACTGCTTTATATGCAGCTTTCAGAACACATGTTAGCAGCTAAGCTTTCTGTATGATACAGCTTTCTGATGTACAAGCCTTTAGCCAAAATTGTTCATTGATGGTAAAAATATATTTGGCTAAAATCTGCCTTCAGTAATGTTGGATATAGGCAAAATAAACTACAGATTTGGGGGGTTTTGGTGTGCATGATTTTATTTTTTCAGTAATAAATAAATCTGCAAATCACTCTAATCTTTAAGTTGATTAAATAAGAAATTAATAAGAAAAATACAGAAAGCATCCAGCAAGACCTTTTCTTCAGGGAATATTTCTTATAGCATGGAAGCAAAGGAACAGTATTTACAATTCAGCCCAGCTAAACATGAGCTAAAGGCTGCCTTTCCCAGAGTTATTATGTCTTCCTTTTTTCTCCAATGTAGCCAACTATGAGCCACCAAAGGAGGATGTAGAACTGAAGTTAACTTCTTATTGACTAAGGGCTAGAAACTACTACTGAATCCTGTTCTGTATTTCCCCTGACACAATGACTAAAATTGTAATAGAACAAGGCAAAAAGATACCCTGAACCTCAACCAATGAACCAGACAAATTAAAATAAGGGAATGAAGGAATTTTGTTGTTGTTGTGTTTTGGTTTTTTGTTTGTTTGTTTGTTTGTTTGTTTTCAATAAATGGGCCTTTTCTGAGTAGCCAAATGGATTAATAAACTTACTTTCAGTCAAAAAATTTTAAAAGTCATGAATATGTAAGAAATGTTCTGTTCTACCAGAGGATTTCAGTCCCTTTACAGTGTTTCAGTTTCTCTGGCAAGGTTTAGAAGAGCCCTTTCATGAAGGTGTGTTGGAAAAGCATCTTCTGTGTTCTGTAATCTAGGGAGAGGAGCAGTCACTTCAGATAAAGGACACCCAAATTTCCTCTTCCAGAATTCAACCACTAAGCTGTCTCTGATCATATTCAGCTCTTTCATATCCAGCTCAGTGGTAGACTGCTACACATAGGTGTCTGCATGTGGAGCTGAGTTGTCTCCTCCCAAATTCAGGTCAGATGAATCGCAGTCCAGAATTATCTGCTTACCTGTGTAAATGTCCCTTTTCAATTGTCTGATTTTCACTTCATTCAGATAAAATATCTGTAATGTATGAGGTCTTAGGATGTGACTCAAATGTTTAATGTACTTGCCTAATCTCAAGCATTTATTGTTCTTTTAACTGTTCTAGGATATTTTGCTTGACCTCTAACAACTGGTCCAGAAGGATGTAGGTCTTCTGTAGGTCCTCCATCCTGAGCCTTAACTGACATTGGGATGGCAAAGGGTGGAGAAGATGAATTCCATACCAAAAGTATTACTGCTTTACTCAGTGTAATATTAAAAACAAACAAATAAAAAACCCACCCTGCAAAACCAACCTAACTCAATCTATAAACCTAAAGAAAAAAACAAAACCCAATCAAAGCAAAACCTCGATATTAAGAAATATCTAACTGAACTGGAACAAGTACTGAAAAAAACACAAACCCTATCCTGCCTGGGAGCATCTGTCAGACTGCTTTTAGCTGATTTTATTGTTCTGAAACACTGTAATGCCCTAAGAAGGACAGCTTTTCACCTGCATCATCCCAGACATAAATGTCTTCACTTGAAAAGTCAGGTTTTGGCTCCTGCTGTATTAGGAGATGCTCATAGAAGCCGGGAAGTAGAAGCATTTTAAGCAGAGTATCCTGATGCTGTTCAGGAACTTGCTCAGACCCTGCTTAAATATAAAGCAGACTAAATCTTACTATATTTTCTCCACTTTTTATTTTTCTGGTCTGTAGATTTTTTACACTGAACTTTGACCAGAATCCACACCATTTCCAGGCCTAGCAGCTGAGGCTCATGTGAAATCATTACCTCTATAATAAACTGCAAGCCACAGGGCCATTCTTAGTGGGTCTTTTTCTCTTTGGTGTCTCCATAACATTTCAAGGATTTGAGGGGGTTAAGTATACATGATGCATTGAGAATCAGACCTATTCTTTTTTATGTAACAAATTGTCTAAATTATAGAAATGGGAGAACAGATAATTATTTATCTAAAGCATAATTAGGAGTAGGAGGAACATACTGCACCATTTTAATGACAAACTGGGTAAAGCTGCTATAGCCATTTTAATTTATGAAGAAATTGGCTTTGTGAACATTTGACAAAATAATATATATTTGTGCAATTTCAAGTTTGTTAAGTGGATCCCTTAATTGCAGGTTGAGAGGAGCACAAACTCTATCCATGTTTAGCTAGAATAAGACATAATGAGCATTCAAAAACCACTGCTTAAGGAAACTACTATGTATTTATGTGGATTTTTTCATTTTTACTTCTCTGTCGCATATATTTTCTGTAGTGTGCTGCTGTGGTGTGATGACTTTCTCCTGTACTGCTTTCACTAAAGTACTGGATATATTGGTATATGGAAATACAAACTATTTTAAGTCTGCTTTTATCCAAATTCAAATAAAAAAGCTGAAAAAACACTAGTAAATGAGACAGAAATATTCTCCAATTTTGATGGAGAAGCCTGTCAGCTTGACTTTGGTGCCCGGGAAGCTGATGGAGCAGCTCATCCTGAGCACCATCACACAACACGAGGGACAACCAGATGCTCAGGCCCAGTCAGCATGGGGTTATGAAAGGCAGGTCCTGCCTGACAGACCTGATCTCCTTCTACGACAGGGCGACCTGCTTATTGGATGAGGGAAAGGCGGTGGAGGTTGTTTACCTTGACTTTAGCAAGGCTTTTGACACTGTTTCCCAGAGCATTCTCCTGGTGAAACTGGCTGCCCGTGGCTTGGATGTGCACAGGCTTTGCTGGGTAAAAAACTGTCTGGATGGCCGGGCCCAGAGAGTTGTGGTGAACGGAGTTAAATCCAGCTGGCGGCCGGTCAGGAGTGGTGTCCCCCAGGGCTGGGTGTTGGGGCCACTCCTGTTTAACATCTTTATGGATGATCTAGACGAGGGGATTGAGGGCACCCTCAGTCAGTTTGCAGATGACACCCAGTTGGGTGGGAGTGTTGATCTGCTCGAGGGCAGGGAGGCTCTGCAGAGAGACCTGGACAGGCTGGAGCCATGGGCTGAGCCCAACTGGGGGAGTTTCCATAAGGGCAAATGCCGGGGGCTGCCCTTGGGCCACAACAACCCCCAGCAGCGCTACAGGCTTGGGGAGGAGTGGCTGGAGAGCTGCCAGTCAGAGAGGGACCTGGGGGGTGATTGACAGCCGGCTGAACAGGAGCCAGCAGTGTGCCCAGGGGGCCAAGAAGGCCAATGGCATCCTGGCTTGTGTCAGCAATAGCGTGGTCAGCAGGGACAGGGAAGGGATCTGAGCCCTGTACTCGGCACTGGTGAGGCCGCCCCTCGATTCCTGTGTTCAGTTTTGGGCCCCTCACTACAAAAAGGCCATTGAATGACTCGAGCGTGTCCAGAGAAGGGCAACGGAGCTGGGGCAGGGTCTGGAGCACAGGTCGTACGGGGAGTGGCTGAGGGAACTGGGGGGGTTTAGTCTGGAGAAGAGGAGGCTGAGGGGAGACCTCATCGCCCTCTACAGCTCCCTGAAAGGAGGGTGCAGAGAAATGGGGATGAGTCTCTAACCAAGTAATAAGCGATAGGACAGAGGGAATGGCCTCAAGTTGTGCCAGAGAAGGTTTAGACTGGCTGTTAGGAAGCATTTCTTTCCAGAAGAGGTTGTTGGGCGTTGGAATGGGCTGCCCAGGGGGGTGGTGGAGTCCCCATCCCTGGAGGGGTTTAAGAGTCGGGTCGACATAGCGCTGAGGGATCTGGTGTAGTTGGGAACTGTCAGTGTGAGGTTAATGGTTGGAATGGATAATCTTCAAGGTCCTTTCCAAACTAGATGACTCTGTGATTCTGTGATGTATTCAAAGGTACCACTTATTGGAAAATATAGTTTAGTATAATTCAAATTAGGAGGCTGAATATAGGCCAGATGAACAGAGTTGCAATGGGATCCTTCTGGACCTACAAGGATAAAAAAGTCACCAATACTTGAAAGAGCCTCCACAGAGCTAGATGTGCAGATGTTTAGTAGCTAAAAAGTGGATCTGCTTTTTAAAGACCTTTCTCTAAATGGGTAGTCTGAGCTTATCAGGATGTTTAGTTTTATTTGAATATGCTCAGTTCTTTTTTAATACCTCAATAAGGACAAAGCTCACCTGAGCATTTTGCTCAGATTTCAGATGTTAAGATCTTTTAAAAATAGCATAAATAAGATCTTTGGATATGGAAGATTTCAATCTTGAAACTGGAGAAGTGACATAATAAAGAGAAATGAAAGAGCACAGTTTGCTCCTTAAAGTTATATTGCAAGTCTGTGACATGGATTTTGATGTGGTTATTTATACCCTAAGGAAGCTTGCTCGTTGCAAACTATTCCAATGAAGAAAAAAAAAAAAAAAAAAAGAGCTAAGAAAAGTATAAGGCGTTTGGGCACAACACTGAAGTGTGTGGAGAAATTGGGAGGTGAAGCCTTGAGGACCCCAGGAGGAAGTCATAGAATCATCGAACATCTTGACTTGGAAGGGACCCATAAGGATCATCTAGTCCAACTCCCTGCTCCTTGCCGGACCGCATAAAGCTAAAGCATATGACGATAATTGTCATCCAGAAAGTGTTTCTTTCCCTCTCTGATACAGTTTGGATCATGATCCAGTATTCAGGTAAAGTGGGTAGCAATAAGTGTCTGTATCCAAGCTGACAAATCCCGTGGGTTGGTTCTGGCCTCTCTGGAAACGCAGAGGGGCTGGGCACATCTTCATTCACAATATTCAGGGTTTATCTTCAAGAAGGTTGTATGATTGCTGAGAAAAATGGGAAGAGACAGAGAAATGTATGTATTTCTGCACATCTTTCTGCCTTCAGTAAATCACAACTACAGAAGCCTATAGGAGGGAAGAGACAATAAAAAAGAGAATGAAACTAATAAAATTGAGATACAAAGAAAAAGAAACAAAGCAGCAGATATGTAAGTTAAAGAAACTGGGTTAGAGAAAGGCTAATATGTATAAGCTAAGGAGAGAAAGTAAATGTGATTACCCAAAAGAAGAAAAGTAGAAAAAGCATGCTGTGAGTCAGAGAGGCATAAAAAAGGATTAGATAAAGACCCACCTGCAGAGACAACCACACACACATCACCAGGGGGGACACGTTAACTGTAGACAGAGATTAAAAACACCTCAAAGGTATGAGAAGAAAACTTCCCCGCCTTTCTCTGTTACAGAAAAATTGGGAAGAAAGACCTGAAGAATACTAATAAGATGATGGTGACTGAAAGTCAGTAATACATCCAGCCTAAAAAAACTTGTTTATATCATTTGACATTAGTATTAGGAAGATGTCTATGAAAGTGATAGAGAATACATGTACTACCCCGTAAAACTCTTGCTTCATGATACTCACTGTCCCAGCTGGTGTATTTTTACCTAATTCTAGAGCTGGTTGTGGTGAGTACAGCTTTATATTTCTAATATACATTATACTACTGGGAAATAAAGCAGACATTGCTTAGATGCATAGCTGCAGATGGCACAAGTTTCAGGGCCATCCTTTAAATTACTGTAAAACCACGGAGAACTAGCTGTTGTACAAATAAATAAATGCTAGCATAGAGCGTCTCATGAGGCTCTGAGGATCAGTAGCAGCCTTTTAACCTCTGGGTAACATAGTTCAATACCAGTTCAAGTGAGCAATAGCAAAGAAGTCTCCCTTCTGAAAGCTCTGTGGCCTGCGTGACTTAAATTGGTGGTTTCAGCCCACATCCCTGTAGAAGTGTTGCCACGGTTAGGAAACCTCACCGCTACAGCTGAGCTGTCAGGGAACATGTTACCCACACACTTTGGAAATAAAAACCTTAGAGATTTATGAAAGAGGTTATGGCAGTGGTGGCTGAGACCTCAGGGCCAGATGCTGACACATCTGTATTTTAAATTCCAGACACCAAAAAGGCATCAGTTGCTCATAGAACTGAGGTCACAAAACCCATGCAAAAGAGCAATTTGTTCCCCCCTGAGGTGAGAAATCTTCACAGTATAGTTTATTACTATCCTAATGAAACCAGTCCCATTGCCATTAAGTGGAAGTGAAAAATGTGTTATAATATTAGCAGAAATTAAAGTACTTAACTGTTTTTTTTTTCTGTGAATTTCTATGATTTGTAAGAATTTTTTCTTACACAATATGTTGTGTAAGAACACACTGAAGTGTTTACACAAATAAACACTTTAGTGTTCTTACGTCTGTTGAAATGGTTGAATGGTTTGTAATTTAATGCATTGGAGACATATTATTGGTATTTATGTGGTACCATAGGCACGTCACTTCTCTCTTGACGTTTTTACCCCAAAGGGTATTGACTTTAAATAAGACACAACATGCCAGGGGATACTTAGAGCAATGTTGTCTGATGGAGGGCGGTGGAGATTCACAACGAACAGAGGAAGTGTGACACTCTCTGCAGAATGTTTATTGTATACTTCTACTGCGATTTGGCTTTGATGGTTCCAATTAAATAAAGATTTAAAAAAGGACAAGAACACTTCTGTCCCCAAATCCTGCTTCTGTGACTGCTTGAGAGAAGAGGTGAATCTGTGATTGGTCTGTGCATATATTTACACTACATCTTCTCTGTTAACATTCCTCATCTGAATGATTTAGTGGATTTAGTATAATCACTGTGTGTAACAAGAAGAAAAGGGATTTGATAATGTTTTATTTGCACTGCAGAGTTGGCCCTAGACAGAAAAGCAAACCATATTTTGGCTGTGATCTTGAATTACTGAGGAGGTAGAATTTAATACAATAAAAGGAGGGACATTTGGAAAAAAAATGTGTCTTGTAGTCACTGAATTTCAGGACAAAGGAGAAATTCCTGTTGGAAGTAACATATCAGCAAAAGTATCAACCAGTAAACAAAAAGGAACTTGTTTTAGTAAGTGTGGACTTCTATAATAATCATAGACAGGAGAGAGTTATGACTGAGGGAAGAAATACTAAAATACCCTGAGTGGACTATTGAGAGAGGATTCCTGTGTCTTGCTACCCTATACCCTCCTGGGAATACCTTATGCTCTTATTTCTTCTTTTATCAGGGATACTGAGCACCTTTACTTTTTATGAAAGCTACTGGTGGAATTTGTATCACACTTTAAAAATTGAATCTTCCTTGCCACTGGAAATGAATACAACATATGTATATGCTCTATTATTGTGTATACAAGGACCTAAACCACTGAACATTGCAAATGCTGAAAAATAAAGTAAAAAACAAAAACAAACTCAAACCAAAACACAAACAGAAAAAGCAGGAAAATGAGATTAAAATCCTACTCATTATTACAGCCAACAAATTTAAGAAAAATCTTCAGCAGATTTTTCAGTGTTGTCCTTCATCTTTACAGACAGGCAAAAAGGGAAGTAAGACCCTATATTTTGGGGGGAGGGGGCTGATAAAATTCTGAGATGCATCTAAAAATTTTCAGATTGAGGAGCGTGGTGACCTGAGTCTGGCTAATACGATGAACAAATTTGTTTCATACTGAATCTGAAAAAGGCATGTGACCAACAGATTTTAAAAAAGGAATGAGACTTTGAATGTTTTCAGAAGCTAATGAACTATGCCAACCAGTATGTGGGCAATAGTTAAAAAACTTTCAAGAAGACGTAAGATCACTGCACTTTAAAAGGATAAACAAAAAGCTAAATGAATTCTTAGAGAACAGATAGTTTAAATGGATTTAGAAATGAGGTCTTCATTAGGAAAATGGCAAATATTGCACCTTGTGCAGGTACAGATGCAGATGTTGAAAGCACAGTTTTATTCCTTACTGCTCCCAGCTGTTGGTGTTGACTGCCTGAAATGGGGAAGTAACCCAAAGCCATTTGAGTTAGTGATCTCTTTCTGATTAGTTTTAGGTCCACAAAGCTTACAATATGTCCAAGACTCGAATTGTTGGGATAAAATGCTGCCCCTGCTGAAGGGGAGTGGAATTCACCTTTAACTTCAGAAGGGCTACAATTTCATCTGTGGTCAAAAAAGCTTCGTTCGGAGCTCAGGGAGAAGGGAAAAAGGTCAGAGGTTGGATCTAGAGATCTAGATCAGATCTAGAGGTTGAAAAGTGGATAAAGGAAGAACATTGTTTAAACTGCATCATTTAAACTTTCTTACTACAGTTCCTTAAGGCTGCTATTAGTCACAATTTTAATAGAATGGTTTCATGTCTGAGCATTAAGTTCTGATTTAAACTTCTTCTCATAGCCCTGAAATCTGTGATACACGATCATATCCCCCACTGTGATTATATCTATGTGTTTGTATCATATATAATGTGTACACATATATACATGTGTACATACATACACTTTGTTGATTCTCTGCTATTACGTGAGTATTTCCGCTTTCTCTCTATTTCTATACTAAACCAATTGAAGGAAGAAGGAACAAATATAATTAAAATTATTTTTTTCTCAGTACAGGTGAGCATCATGGTCTGTAGACAGACACTCTGATTAAATTTCAAATTCTGCAAATATCAATATTTCTGTGATCTTGCATTACATTTATTTTTACCACCTACTATTTACATTAACATGATTTTTAGGAGACTCATTTGTAATAAAATTAATTTTAAAAAAACACATTAATATAGCCACATATTTCAAGTATATTTCCAGCAAATTTCCAAGCATTGCTGACAGCCTTTAAAAAGATAGCATCTATATTCTCCCAACTAGCACAAGCGTTTCCTAAATCTTAGAATATTGAATAAAAAAGCAAACACGTTTTAAACTTCAGTAGAGTTACTAGCCAGGAAGAATTCATCTTGTGTACTAATTTCATGAATCATGAAGTGCCACCTTTAAAAACAATTATGTCCTTTATGTGGGGTTAAACTATATTTCCTTTTTACTTTCCTTTTACTTAAATTTCTACTTTCCTCATGCTGCTGTTTTGTTTTGTTTTGTTTTGTTTTTCCCTCACAAAGCACGAGCTTTGATTACCTTTGCTGAGCGATGTTCTATGTGTCCAGTAGCATCTAAATTCTACCAGCACAGAAGCAGTCCTGAAAGACAAAACTAATTGAAAATTTCCCATGTCATGGGTTTATTCTGCAAAAGGCCCATGTAAAATGCAAACAAACAAGCAAACAAGCAATATCCAACTTGTTTTGTTGCAGATTATTCATATCTTTATTTTTTATAATCATATAGTGTCAAATATGAATAGATTGCAATGTTTCACAATAGAGAAAGAAACCTGAGATTTCACTGCTTCCCATAAACCCAGATGTTGAAAGCTCAGCAGGTTCCATGTGATGAAAACTGTATTTTCCAGCTTGTTCAATTAGACTGTATCATGTTCATGAAAACTCTCCTGTAGCTTCTTCCATTAATGCTTCAAAAATCTGTAATTTAATGTAGCTTAAACCACGAGTAACTTGTTAACCACTTTCTTATTCCTCAAAACCAAGTCTCCAGTTGCTACTTGTTGGTTTACCACCCAGTTCTTTCCTAGGAGATAATGAGCACGTGGCATAAAATGACCATCCTGTGCTTTTTCCATTTCTTTTCGGGCTGTGTACTTAGCAAAGGTGTCCTTCTCTGAACAATGAACAGTTTTTATTTCTCTGTTTAGAGCAAGGGGAGTTGATCTTGAAATTATGTAATTTTCTTTCCTTTTTAGATGGGCAAAGGGAATGAACAAAACCAAAACAATAACCCAAAATTCAACTTAAAGATGAAATATATACTTTTTATTGTTGTTCTTAACATGAAGCACTTCACGTTTTTGAGTGTTTATTTCTATACTGTAGAAATGAATCAAGATACTTTGTTCATTTTTTTCTACATCTTTCACAATTTTCCAACAAAGCAAATTTATTCATTCAGCTTTTCATTTTTCCAAACCATTGCTGTATGTGTGGGGTGCCAGGTAATTAGTAATAAGTGCAAGGCAATGATTGCTCTAAAATGACAGTGTTGCCTTTTTGGGCTTTCTCATAAATTTATCAATGCTTTCACCATAAGATTTAGTATAAGAAAATACTTTATTCAAAATGTCCAGCACTACACCTCATATTAAAGAAAAAGCCTCGGTGCTCAGAAGTTTACAAATGCTACATGGTAACAGTAAAAAAAAAGTGACCTTATACTCATTTTTGGTGGCTCTAACACATATTTTCATTTAGACATGTTAAAATTTGCAAAGCCAGAAGATGTAAACAAACATTTCAACAAGAGTTTGAGCGGCAAAGAATAACTGAGTCCCACAGTTTTATATGTGCACTGATGTTGCAAAAAATACATATTTTTCGTGTTCAGATTTTAAAGACATGAATTCTGTTTAAAATAAAGGAGGAAAAAAAGGAGAGGTATGTAAAAGAACCTGCGCACTCTTTATTCATACTGGGGGGGGAAAAAAAAAAAAGGAAAGAAAAGAAAAAATAAAAAAGAAAAAAATAAGATTTAAAAAAGTAATATAAGAAGAAAAAAGAAAAAAGAAAAAAAAGAAAAAGGAAAAAAGAAAAAGAAAAAGGAAAAGGAAAAGGAAAAGGGAAAGAAAAAAAGAAAAATAAAATAAAAATAAAAAGAAAAAGAAAAAGAAAAAGAAAGGATAAAATAATTTGGAGAATATTGGAACTTGCATGAAAAGCATGTAGAAGAAACAGTGCAGAGATTTCTTTAGCTGGGTTTCTTTCCTTTGTCCTATCCAATCTTGTTTGGCTATGACTTGCAAACCTCCTTCCAGAGAAAAGAATACATATAGGAGGAAACACACTGCAGCAAGCAAAAATTAAATGAAGAGAGAAAGGAAAAAACCCCTATCACTACGTTTCAAAAGCTTCTCTTCTGGAAGCCAGGAAGCTTTTTAAAGTGCTACTTTACATTAGAATTCATGCAGTCACTATATGTGAAAATGGAAGAGATCAGTATAAAAGCTTTCTCCAAATTGACAAAATACTTCGATCATTTGTTTAAAAGCCAGCCTGGTTTCTGAGTGGCATTTGACTTATGCTGTAGACATTTCTCTACAATTCAAGACACGCACACAGATCACTGCTGCAAAGATAGGCACCTGGCAGGAACGCCAGCATTCCCAGGTGACAAGAAATACAAAGACGGCGAACACAGTTGTGCCACATCAGACCAAGTGATGTAGGAAATAAGTTGGGAAGGAGAAGAAATAAAGAGGACTGTGGTAGCAAGATTATTGTGATTAGATGAACACCTGCTTGGTTTGCCCTTTGCATTGATGGATAAAAGTGCTTCTGATTTCCTCTGTAACATTTGAGCGCTTTTGTCACACCGCTTCTTACGTGTCCTCCAAACCCTCAGACCTCCTTTCTCACAGACAATCATGCTCTAATTCAGTGGGGCTACTCATGTGCAGGAGTCAGTACATACTTGCATATTAGCAGCATCAGAGGCTTAGGTGGCAAACTTTTTGGGTATCTTTGTTGCAAGTGCTGACTTCTGGTAAGCGTGCAAATACAGCACAATGAAAGTCTGATTCAGTTCTAAGATCAAGGAGGAAATGTAGGTACTTCAGCATCTCTCCACTTGAGGTGACAGTGAAAGCAGTAGTTTTGTGTGCCAGTTCACAATCTGATTGCTCATGTTCTAACATTGCTTTGGATTAGACATTCTCTCAAAAAGGTTCCAATACACCACTGAGATTTGCTCTCTGATGGGGTGCAGACACCCTCACAAATTCTTTTTTAATCCTTGACTTCCTGTTCAGATATGGATGAATACACTACTCTCCTAAATCTACTAAAAAAAAATTACATATATAGTGATAGAAAGGTGTTTATTTTCATAACTTATTCCTCCCTTCTATTTGAAAGCATTTTCTGCCATCTTGCTTGATCCAAAGGGTGTGATAAAGATGTCTGAACAGAACCATCCAGAGCTGTTTGAGATGCTTATTTCCTGTGCGGTTTTCAGCTGCTGATCATGCAGCATACAGGTCTCATGTAGGTCACGTGTTACATCTACTAGCACACACAGAAATCTGGGATACTCTAAGATATCTACTATGGAACGAGATAGGTTATGCATAGGGACGTGATTAATACACAGTTTCTAGCTACGTTGTTCGTAGCCTTGTGTCTGCTTTGTAGGAGGGTCAGGGGGAATCTGTGCAATACAATGTGTATTCCTCACTGTGTTGCACGTTCACGCTGAGATGTTAGTTTTAAAATGTCACCAAGGTGTTATGAAAAAAATTCACATTTCAGACAAGACTCCAAGAAACCCAGGAATCCTTTTCATCAACTTTTCAACTGGACTCACAGCAGTGAGTCTGAAAACCAAGATAATTTTAATGCAAAGAGTTTACAGGCATAATGTTTTATCATTCTTTAAGCTGGAATAAAACTGACAAGAGGTTTTTTCCAAATGAAAATAGAGCCATTTGTTTGATAGCAATGAAGAGATATTGAACTACTTGCTGGTTGCTCTTTGCAACTTGTAGTACTTGGAAAGTCTTAAAGGAAATTTGACGGTGACAAATAGACATTTCTAAAATGTCAAGTCATTCTAAACATGAATTTTCATTTATTTATAGACTTACTCTGATATCTCAAATGTTACAGAGCTTCCTGTAGACAGTATTTAGCTTTCTATTAGGAATTTTTAAAATCTCAAATGCATTGGACATCTTGCATGAAGATAATGTTCCAGTGACACATTTCACAAATAAATTATTTAAAATTAATGGTTGGCAGATTTCCTGAATGTATTTTTCATACTTGAAACCATTTTCTAGAAGAATTGTTCCTAAAAATATAAGTTGCCACTTCTCTGAGAAATTCTGAAATCCCATACTGTTACATAAGGATTAATAGATAACACCACTGAAATAAATATATTCCCTTTAATGTTAACTGGATGATCACTAAATAAATATTCTCCTGTTGTGTAAATTCAAAATCAGGAAATGAAAATCTTTCATTGTTTCTCAATTTCCTGTAAATTTAGTGGCACTGGAAACTTCTGACTTGTCAAGATTAGAAGTTAAAAATATTGGGCTACAGGATGGGGCTTTTGTGTTGGAGCAAATAGAAACATTCTTATGATACTGCCTTTTATACTTCAGCATATTTTAAAACTTTCATTTTTCAATATTTATGTTCCTCCTAAATCTCAGTAGAAAACAGGAAACTCAGAATATTTCTTTGAAAAAGATAACTCTGTTTTTGTATGAAAGAGTTTGATGTTTTCAGTAAAGAAAAGCTTCAACATGTCAAAGCAGAAATATTTTTTTTTTTTATGGTGCTGCACACAGTTTTCTAAAACTTCTTGAAGTAGTCATTATACAATATATAAAACATGGTCTAAATTTTTTTTTTTTTTTTTTTTCCCATAGACTGGGCCTTCTGTGTGAAACACAATGCCTACATGTGTTAAGTACATCAGAAAAGTGAAACCCTGGGTCATCAGGAGTAATTTTTTTTTTTTTTTGAGATTCAGAAATAATAAAGGCTAATTTTTCTAAAATTAAATTTTGTTGTGGTGTTTTGTTGTTTTGTTTTGTTTTTGTTTTTGTTTTTTCAAACTTCCCTTGTTGTGGGAAAAAACTGAAAAGCTGACCAGCTTTCCTGTCATTGTCACAAAGGCAGGGTACACTTCCAATGTGTAAGGACATGAGATTGGTTCCTGATGAATCAAGCACAATAATTCTTCCTATCTTCTTCCCTGAGATAGTTACAGAAATTGATATGATTATGAATAAATCCAACAAGTAGAAAGTATATCTTTGGATCTTCATTTAACAGGAAGTAAACTGGGTTACAACAGCACTTCCCTGAAATCATTTTTATGATATGTCTTGGGTTTTTGTGTGTTCCTTTGGGGAACAAAAATAGTAAAGTTACTGTGTTCTTTTCTTTATGTCTTGTTTCAGCCTGCAACAGAGCTTTCTTACACTAAAACTGCCTGAACCTTCCTTTTGCTAACACATATTCAATATTACAAAGGATGGAAAGGAGAAATAAGACAAAAATGGAATTAGATTTAAATGACCTGAAATCCCCCAAAACCTTAATTGGACTGAACCTCGATGAAACTGCTTGGCCTAACTACACTTTTCAAATATGATACAAAAATCACCATCATGTTCTTATTGGATTCCCCCTTGTCACTGTTGTAATTATTTTCTGCTTTAAAATTTTAAATGGGTAAATGCACTAAGTTGTTTACAAATTTCAGATGGGACAAAGAAGGAAAAAAGTGAAAGAAAACAACTATGCACGTTGTCCTTCATTTTAGCTAAATTGGAATATTTCTAAAAATTTGCCTTTACCCAACATTACAGCTTTAAAAATGAAGTTTATATAGGTTGGGGACAGGCAAACTCACAGGACAGATTTCTCGGAGCTGACATATACGAAGCTTGTCCTGTCAGCCATAACAAGGTTCTGTCAGATCCTTCCAGAAGTTATGTTACAATGATTTTTAATGTGTGATTTTGGCTACCAAAGGTTCTGAGTTTTTTCCCATTTCATTCCTGTTACCCTGTATTCAGTGGTCTTTTGACAATTCGGCTTTCTTTTAATAAGACCGAATGATCTACACTCAGCAGTGTTGGGAGCCAGATCCTATTTTCACAACTTTCTTTCACATATAGTCCATAAAGGCATGGGCAGCAGCAATGTTAGCTCTGCACGTCCATGGATACTCATGTGATGGGTGACATGTGCCTCAAGTCTTCCATTTGTCTCAGGTGGACAGAGCAAACCTTGACTGCGCAGGGTAAGTCACGGAAGTGATTTGCCATGAACAGCTCTTGGAAAAATTTTTTTTTCTTCTTTAGGAGGAAAAAAATGTGTCAGGGGGGTAGGTGGGAATATAGACCTTCTGGAGTTGCCTACTTAATTTCTTAAATGCAATGAGTTATCTGAAATCAAGCACTGTCCTCTGCACTCTATTTTAATTGCTTATATCAAAACATGCTTATACTTACAAGTGGATCCTGTTCCTTTCAAACATCCTACTAAACTTTTTCAGGACTATTACTTCTCTACTAGCACAAACACTGAGCCTGTCAGAATATCAAGTTTGTCTGTCTGTTAATTTATTGATACCAGTTAGATTCACCTTATTCTGGGAATTATCTGTATATTAATGCATTCTGTTCACCCAAATTCATCCCTGATGTAGCTAAATTTATGTCATGGACCATTAAATTTCATATTCTAGCCCTAGGCTCATTCATCTAGACTGCCAAGGCTACCCTGTAAAGGAAATTTTTTACAGAATTGTTTTATAAAAGAGCAACTTCCCTTAGTATCTTAATGTGGTTTATCTTTTCAAAGATCTTGCCTATCCTGGCTTTGTTCAAATCTTTATTAAATGCAGAAAACAAACACAGCAACAATTCTTAGTTGTGCTTAACTTTTATGCCTCTTTTTCTACTGCTGACACAGAAGTCCCAGACACAACTTTCTACCTATAAAATATCCTGTTAGGAACTTTGATTGCTAGTACCTAACCCATTTCAACTGTAAATGTATAATTCACATCATTGACTGGTGAATCTCTACAACTGCAAAGCATTTGCTAACTGTAAATATATTTTTATATTATTTGTTCTTGCGGTGGCTTGAATCCTTGAGTTAAATTGTGAATGTTCAGTGCCTTTTTAAAATTGAAGATTATGCTGGGCTTTAACTTAAATCAATATTCACTCAGTACAAACAAGTCCTACTTGTGGTAAGGTAAACAGAGATTGTGTCAACAGCTTCCCAGGAACAGATCCAAGTGTGCTTCCTTCTGCAGTAAGCTACCTGTAGAATGAAGAGTATATGCAAAGAAAGTGCAAGCACTAGTTAAAAATTAAGAATGAAGAAGGGTAAGTAAAAAATAAATATGTATTCCTCACTGTGAGGTAAAAAATAGAAGGATGTCTAAATTTCTGTCACGGGCATCTATTTGGGGTTTTCTTTAATGCAATTACAGCATGCTAAATGTTCATATCAGAAATGAGGAGAAATAGTTTTTCAACATCAAAATTGTTTAATTTTGAAATCAGTTATTATAAAAACAAACCCAACAACAAAAAGGAAGAAACTTGATTATTTACACCTAGCTAAGGTAATATCACATTGCCGTTCAGTGAACATTGCCTTACCAAGAGGAATGAAAAGCTAAAGAAAAAAACCCCAACCACCATTTATTCCCTTCAGAAATCTGGAGGAACACTGCTGTAAAATCTGAGATTGTCAGTCGGATGATCTCCAGCAAATGAGAAGGGTACATCTGCAATACCATCAGATCAGAAGTTATTCTACCAGCAGCTGGTTGGTGGCTCATTCAGCTGTTAGGATGTTGCACATCTAGGCTCTTAATGCCATCAATTTGATGGTCATCTCCAATTTGCACGTGTGGTTTCAACCTCTTTTTTTGGCTGGCACTTACGCTTTTCTGGAAGAACCATTTCAAAATGAAAATGGAAAAGGAAGCAGAGGTTTTCCTAAAGCAGAGGTGGCCAAAGACTATTATTAAAATTATGATGTGTTAGAGGAGGTACTAAATAGAAACAGCAAAGAATATATACATTAAAAGACATTTGGAGCTGAGATGGCTTCATCTAGTTACAAAGTCTGAAGCAACAAAAAAATGTTGTAGAAAGAGGATGATAATAAGAAAGAAATGTTAAGTTTTGTATTGGTTTAGTAAGGAAACAAATATGGGAGTGTTGACCTTAGTGATACATTTAGACACTTTACAGCATTTGTGGAAAAGTTTGCCAAAATTGCAATTTTCCTTTCTTGAATGATTTGTTTTGTATATTGAAGTTGTGTCTAAATGCCAGAAGTGAGATCAACACTTCGCTGCGTTGGATGTCATAAAACAAAAGAAATGTTATAAAGCCAGCCCTCCTCATAAACACCACTGAAGTAGGAGTGAAAATATTCTGGAAGAGTTTTCATAAATGAACAGTTTTCCTGAACCAAAAACTGCAGGAAACTTTTCTAATACACCTCAGTGATAAGACAGGAATTCCGCTGCAGCTTTTTGTTTTCTTTTAATAATGTTTCTTCAATTTCTATCTGATATACTGTTGAGTATACAAACCCCTCCCAGTTATTTCAGAGCATGTTTGTGAAACTTGAAAGTTTCCTGAAAAATTATTTAGGAATGCTTTGTTTGTTATATCCATTTTTAATCTTCATAACAGAGCTGAAGTGTTGTGGTAATTCAGAGGGTAAATAGAAGGAAAGGTCAGAGAGTAAGTAACACAGAAACTAGTTCCTCTACTTTGCAATAATATCAAAACAAAGAAAACTCAGCAAACTCAACAGCAAGCAAGCTGAAAAAGTGATTTAAAGAATTTCATATAACAGACATATTTTGTAAAAGTCGTTAGCCCAACTTATCACCACTTGCTGGGCTTCTACTTTGTACTCGTATATGAATGATCAAAGTAAACAGAGTTATGAATGAAAATTGCATTTCCGTATTGATATTGTTGGATCTCTTCTATTTCTTTCAGTAAGGGTTGACCAGAAGTTGACTAAACTGATACAGAAAGTGGTACATCTGTCATTATGGGTTGGAGTCTTTTTTTGGTTTATCATTCCCAGAGACCAGATCTGTATGATTTCTCTTAGTCACAAAAGACAGTTCTGTACACATTTCAAAATGGAACCACATTTTCTTCTGTTCAGCATATATAAGAAGCTACTTGCCAGAAAGCAGACATTGGATTGTAATGCTGTCAACCTTCTGGTACCCAGGTTTATATATGTACCTCCCTTACCTGAGACAATCGGATCAGTCGTGCAAACGATAAATGTGAAGATCACCTGGCCCTGCTTGACTGAATGTGGAGACCAAAGTGGCTGCCTGAATTTAGCACCTGCAATTAGCTACTCAAATTTGACCTCTGGGGGTTTTGTTTTAATCCCCAGCAGCTGTTCAATAATCTCACAGCAGCATTATCAAAGAAATCAGCTTTAGGAAAAAAAAAACCAAAAAAAGCAGTTAGTTGCTACATTCTGTTCGTTTGTGCTCTTAGGACTAGAACACTGTGGGGAATGGCCATGTTAAGCTACATCTTAAAGGTGATCCTAGAATGCAATATGGCAGTAAAAGAAAAAGCATCCTTGTAAAAGAGAAGAGAAAGTTGGTACTGGAGGTCAGATTAAATATGAAGGACTCCAAGGAACTGTTTGCAGTCTGCTTTTTAGACAGTATCTCAGGAAATGACACATTATGGTCTGAAATTTGCATGAAATGTAGGCACGGTCTGGACTACATTTTATTGTGGTTGGTTATTTCTTTTTGGCTTGATGATTAGGAAGAGCTGCTGGTTTTAATTTAAATTTCATTATTTTATTTCTGGCAAGGATTCCTACATCTCTGGATAGGTTTTTTATTTAAAGATTTTGATATATTTATTTTAAGATTTTTTATTTTAAGAATTTTAAGAATTTTTAAGATTTTTTTTGATATATTTATTTTAAAGATTTTGATATATTTATTTTAAATAGAGAATAATAATAATAGAAACAATAATAGATAATAATAATTGTGAGCTGCAAAGATACAGTAGGGCCAAGTGGCTTTCTGTGACTCAGTGACCTTTCAGTATTAGAAACCACCCGCTGCCACTAGTTATAGTAAACCTTTGCAGCTGGGATATAACAATGACGGAAAGGTTTGCTGGACCCTGATCCTGCCATCTCAGAGCTACCAATAAGCCTCTTTAGGCAGGGGGAGGGAGGTTATTCAATGTATTTCAAAAGAACTTCCCACTTGGATAAGGTCTGCTCTGGTGGAAAAGACTGTTGGAGGATTCCCTGGGTAGGGGATTGGCTTTATTAAGGAACCCCAGTGGTTTTGCTGCTTAGTGAATCAAGTTGAACCTATAATTGGTCCTCTTTTTTTTTTTTTTTTTTTTTTTTTCCCCTGAAACACTATACTTTCACAAATCTGCGTCCTAAACTATGCTGACAATCAAGTGTAAGCAAAGCAATTCTTACTAAAGCACCAGCAGAAGGTCTTGGTAGTGTATGCTTTTAAAGAGTCTGGAATAAGAAAGGAAAAGAAACCCAGAGGAAAAATAGCTCAATATTGAGAGTCTTTAGCTCGGAACAAAAAACTAACATATTTTTTCCCTCTTGAAAGGTGACCCAAGGATGCTGAGTTATAGTTAATATTCCAGAAGTCTGAGGTGGAAACGAGGTGTATGGTGTGTGCCAAAGGTGTTAGTACCATTTTGTGCACACTCAGAATAAGACTTTCTTAGGAGAAAAATGTGTCATATGTATATAGAGATGCAGTGGTTGAAAGCTTCTGTTTACCAGAGTAATATTATGGAATAGATGGAAACATCTGTTTTTCTGAGAGTCCAGAGCATGCCTATTCTCTTCAGTGCCTGCAGTTTTTATTCCACAATGTGGGGAACCTTCCATTTATGATGTCAAACCTAAAATGTTATGAATGTCTTCAAGCACAATTGAAATGTCTCATCTCAGGACAAATCACTTAGAGTTTGGAAATAAAAAAAAAAAAAAAAAAGAAGTCACATTTTTGGCCTATTCTTATAGTAGAAGTTTCTAGTTCCTAAAATCTACCATAAACTCATACACTTTTGCCCCTCATCAGTATGTATCCCACTTATAGTGCTGGAGAATCAATGTCTTGTTCTTTCATGCTGGTTTTGCATGGCTAGCATGACAGAAAGGTGCTGCTTTACTTTACGCTGATTGGCCTTTTTGTGTGAAACGTGCCATACGGAAGGTGTTCCTGTAGTTTCTGTTAGAGTCTGAAGAGGCCGGGATGGTGGACAGAGAGGTCAATAACCAACCACTTACTGTAAATACACACTGCAAACACCAAGAGATTGCAAGGTTACATGTTTCAGGACCAAGTGGGGATCAAGAACTCCCCTCCCTGAAGTGCATGTTTTATTGATAGATTGGATGGGTGGGATTCAGCTTTGGATTGTAGGGTTGGGTTTAGTTTAAGACATCTAAAATCCAGACCTTTATGTGTAGACATCCCATGTGAGGCAGGTGCCTTGTTTTTCATTGGAGTCATGAAGTTCAATGTACTCTGGAGAGCTATCTCAGCTCACCCTGAAATATGCATCTGTATGCGGTCAGTTGATTCTCAGCCCCTCAGTCATGACTTCTGCTGTTTCTTTTCATATTACATCAACCTCTTCGTGAATCAAAGGCAATTCAAAGGGTAATCAAAGGCAAGAAATTGTTATTTCTTGTTGTAACCAGCAGAATACTTTACAACTTTGGGTGTTATGTAAGCAAATCATAATGGGCTTCTTGTCAGACAGGTGTTAGCCACCAGCAATGAGAATAAGAAACTTGTATTACAGCACAATCAAGCTCCTTGTGAAGATCTGCAACCTGTGCTGCATGATTATGGACCCATTAATTTCAAATTAATAGCGATTGTTTTGGATAATTGTGACTGGGGGCAAAGAGACATAACTAAAAAAAAAAAAAAAAAAGAAGAAGAAGAGGGAAAAAAACCCTAAACTATTTTCAGTAACCTTTCATCTTAAATACCTGGACAGAATTAGTGAGTGACAGTGACTAAAGAGAGAGTTCTGGTTTAACTTATTTCTGGATGGAGATAAAATGACCAAGTTTATCTGGATGTTTACATAGTAAATTAGAACAAGCAGACAGTAGATCAAAGTGCTTTGGCTCTTGGGTGAATTTAAAGCATTGGACCTGTTTTTGAAAAATACAGCCATGTATTCATAGTGTTGTCTCTGCAATTATAATAGCAGTTTAAGCCAAAGATCTCAAAGTACACTAGAAACATTAAGCTTCACAAATTTCTCCCAAGAGTTATTACTTGAGGAGAGGGAATAAGAAGATTGATCTTAATTGCACAGTCTAACTTTACACCTTGTAAGGGTACCAGAATCAAGACTTCCTTACACAGGAGGGTGACTTCAGGCAAGGCCCTGGGAGCACCAAGGCATAGTGTGACTTGGCTCTGTATATTTGGGAGGCAGGGAAAACCTGATCTGGAGACTGACCTCTTAAAGCCACAAACCCATGAAGACTCCGTATTTATTTCTGTGCTGCCCTGAAATATGAGCGACTTAAGACATGTCATATGCTGCTTCATTCTTGCCTTTATCCAAGTGACTGGACTCTCAGCATGCATTTCAGGTAACACTTTAGGCATACTTGGACATGAAGAACACATGAAATATGTCTGGGACTCTCTGACCGGCTGGCTGTGAAAGTCTTTTTTAGACTATACTAGCTGGTATTGCTAAAATTTGTTAGTCTCCAAAACAGTGGCAACCAACTGTGTATTGGAAACAGTCCTCAATTTGTTCTAACTTCCGTACTGTGATTGGGTGTCATCTGGGAGGACACATGCTGACATGGACAGAAAATATTTTAGGGATTGTTGGCTGCAACTATCATTACAATCTATCCCTTTCTATCAGATTTGGGTAACACTGAATATTACTTCCAGACATGAGTGGTATAGGGAGTGAGAAGACAGAAAGTCCAAAAAAGCTAATGTGTAAGTCTTTCATCCTTAGAAAATACAGATAATGAAATCTTTCATAAACTATACAGTATTCCCATAATATTTTTTCCACTATGCAAATCTGGAGTTGCTCCACTGATCTCATGACAAACAAGTAGATTAATATAAAATGTAAATTAAAGAGATCCTATTAAAGAAATTGAACTCCCCAAATGCTAATTACAACAAAAAGAAAATTAAAAGTTTAACAAGAGTGCAATAAAAGGAGGAATTTAAATAATCTAAATGTATTCAGATATAACACTTAATTGGCACTGAGCAAGTTTAAGTTAGGCAGCTAACAAGATAAATACTTTTGATGACAGAAAATTAATGTAGTGGCACAACAAAAGACTATTTTATTTGGTATTTTATATGTGTTATATGACAATTTAATTAAACATTGAAGTAATCCAGGCAAATAATTTCCTAGTGAAATAAACCAAGAATGATCAACTTCCTTTTCTTTAAAGGATCGATGCAAGGTGACACCTAATTTATGTTTTATGACTCTACAGTCTTAAATTTTATGTCAAAATTAATGAGACAAAATGGATTTCTAAGGGGTATTTTTTTCACCATCATCATCACACATGCATGATAAGTCAATTCAGTCTTGCTGGAAATAAGCTCAAATAGGGAAACAACCCTGGTTCTTGTGATGTTATTACTTTGTAATTTTCATACAAGCATGTTGCTAAATCTCAGTGGAAGGGGGAAAAAGAGGGGATTTTAGTCCATATCAGTTTGTTAGGAGAAGTTTTGGAATATTTTAATTGATATTTTAATCTTATGTGATGTGTTGCCTTTGATAGGAGCTAAAAGGAAAAACTCTCACAATCTGTCATGTGATTCTGAAGCATTTTATTTGAATAAATCACATATTATTTTTTTTTCTGCTGAATTCTATTAGAATATTAACAGGTATAATTTTAGCAAATTTTATTAATATCTTTTTGCTAAAGTTTCAATTAAGTGAAATGTTGTTTCTCTTGTAAACTGGACATAGTCTCAAGATTGGGCTCACTGTCTTGACTTGAACTAGATAGAACATGTGTGCATGTTATTTTATGTATGTTTTGCTGATAGAACATGTGTGCATGTATTTCATGTATGTTTTGCTTATCTCTGGGTGTGCACATGTGTGTAGCTGTGGTCAGACAGCATTTGTGAGAGGCTTAAATTGCTGTTCAGGCTGAGTAATTTCAGGCATCACATGAAGAGTGTCCCCGTGAGTGTATAGTCATTCAAGTAAAGCTGAGCAAGGTTGAGGAAAAGCAAACACAGAGACTTGCCCAACCTCTGAACAGCTCAAAGACAAAGTGGGTCTGCATTATGGGTGTCTTTGGTTGGATGAAATGAATCCTCCAAGTAGACACTAGGAATGTCTAGCTGCTTCCCTCAGGTAATTTGAAAGACTGAAAGAAGATGTTGCAAATATTGGAAAGGCTATTCTACAACTGTAGACATGTCTGGGTTTATGTCCCCAATGTTTCCTCTTGATAGCATATATTTTTATTTTCATTTTTTAATGTAAAACATGAGCAAATCTTTAAGTGACTGGAACATTCAAAAGCTGTACTTTCTACTTCTAGAAGACAGAACGTGATCCTAAATTCTTTTATACGATACTATCATTATTGGTTTACTTTTTTATTTATTGAGAAAACAAATATTTTTGTTCTAATAATATTTACCCGTGTTTAAAAATGTTTAAAGAACATTAAAAAATTCTTAAAGACCAATGTGTTTCTCCTTCAAAGGGTAATAAAAAGAAAACACTTTTTTTCCATGATTCAGGGACAGATATCTCTATTAAACAGCACAGATATACAAGACTGACAGCAACAATAAGTAAATTTACACTGTTGAATACATATATGTATGCATTAGCTTATCTACAACACTGCACCTTGCGTCATCTTAACAACTTCCTATGATTTTTTTGCTTATTTCTTTTCACCTTAAAAATCCTTCAAAAGCTTCCTAAGATGTTCTGATGATGGCAAGAATCTTTTTCTTAATCAAACAGAAAAAATATTTTTACCCTCTGGTTGGTTGACCTTAGCTGGCTACCAGAAGGCCACCCAGCTGCTTTCTCTCTCCTGCTCCTCAAAAGGATTGGAGTAGAAAATAGGATTAAAAAGCTCATGGGTTGTTATGGAGGCTCTCAAATAAACAACCAATCACCAAAAATGAAAAATTTATTGTCAAGACAATTAACTAGCCCTCTGCAAATTACAGGTTTGAATGTGCATGAGAGGAGAACAGAAATTCCTAGGGTTTAACAACAACCCAGAACATTCTATCACTCATCCACCAAGTGAAGGCTCTCAACCTTGAGGACCTGCTCAGAGCAGCGTCCTGAACCAAGACACCTCGAGGAGTTTCCTTGGGTGGTGGTGGCCTGACCCAAGGGGAGAGTCCTTGACTGTGGTGTGCTGCTCCAGGGGACGAGCTCCACATGGCCTCCCAGGGGACTCCATCTATACCCAGGCCCAATCTGCCCTGTGGTCACTACAGGGTCCTGTTGGCTGAAGGCCCCAACTATCGTTAAGCCCGGAAGCAAAGGCAATCAGGAGCTGCTACAGCAGCCAAAAAGTTCTATTTTCATTAGGCAGGTGCACCTGCCACATAGGTCAAGATAAAGACAAGGAGATCATTATCACCAATTACCATAATGGGAAAAGTAGGATTACATGCAGAAAATTAACTTAATTTATTGCTATTTTCAATAAAATTTAATTAATGATGTGAGTAGTAGGAAACAAAAGACAAACCTTAAAACAACACCTTTTTTCCCTTTCTTTCCAGTCCCAGCTTCCCCCCTTCCCTCCCGACTCCTCTCCCCCAGGGGCGCAGGGGCTGGGGCTGGGGGTCGCGGTGGGTCCCTGGCAGCCCTCTGGGCCGCTGCTCCCTCCTGCCCCGTGTCCCTGCTCCAGCGCGGGCCCTTCCCCGGGCTGCAGTCCTGCAGGGACAACCTGCTCCCGCCGGGGCTCTCCACGGCCGCAGCTCCTGCAGGAAATATCCCCCCGCTGCGGCGTGGGGCCCTCCCCGGGCTGCAGGGTGGGTCTCTGCTCCCGCGGGGTCTCTCCGGGGCTGCAGGGGATCCCTGCGCCGGGCCTGCAGCACCTCCTGCCCTCCTCCTCCTCCGGCCTCGGGGTCCCTCTGCTGCTGCTCCCTCCTCGGCTTCCTCCTCCTCTGCCTGGGCCGCCTTTGGCCCTCGCTCGAACCTGGTTTCCCCCGGGCGCCCCCAGCTTGGCTGAGGGGCTCAGCTGTGTCCTGCGCTGGGGCCGCTGGAGCCGCCTGGGACGGGCTGGGACCGGCTGTGTCCGGCACGGGGCAGCCCGGCCTCTCCCCGCGGCCCCTGACAGCGCCTGGGCACAGGCAACTGATATATCCCCCTATAAACATGAAATATAATCGGAGATATCCATGAAAGCTTTTCTAAAGTCTCCTTTCTGCATAGTAATTGGGACTTCCCTCCAAGTGCTTAGCCAGTGATGAACCACTTTGTGTTCATAGTTGATAATTTTTACTTAAAGCTGAATAAAACATATGGTTTTGTGATGTGACACAGACCTACTCTGGTTGGGAGGTCTAAGCAATCTACTGAATCTCTCCATTATTTGGTTTCTATTATAGATATCAAAACCCCCCTTGGCATATTCTTTTCAGATTAGAACCAATATACAGATCCAGTTGTCAAGTGGTGGAAGAAAAAAAAAAGAAAAAAAAAGAGCAACCAGTCTCTATAATCTATGTCTTGTTTTTTTTTTTTTTTTTTCTTCTACTCTAATACTTTGTCATTTTAAAGTAATCTGATAGAGATTAAGTGATAGAGAAGGAGATCTTCAAGTCTTAAAAATGACAGAATTTCCATATAACATAGTCTTTGAAGAACAATCCATCTAAGGGGAGCTGTGTATCAAGGTACTAAATATTTCACTTTTTAAAATCCTTTATTTTGGATGAAGGCTGAGACTATGTATAGTTGCATCTGAAAAGTATCTAAAAGGCTAGAGAGATAAATATGGGATTATGATAAATTGTTTACTCAAATAAATGTCCCAGTAGTTTGCAGGAGAGATGTCCAGTAGAGATATTCTAGTTCAGCAAGAATAATAACAGAATTTAACTGAAGAATAAAATCCTAGAGAAAATGTATCTGATATAGTTTCTTTTACTCCACAAGGTTTTTTTTTTCATAAAACACTGGGCAGATACAGCAGGATTGGTGAATGTTTATAACAAATGTGTCACTGATGAGTCAATGAGAAATGATGGAGCAGTAAAGCTTGTTGGCTGAAGGATGCACTTTAAGATCTAGAACTACATATGAAGCTATGTACAGTCAGGTATTGATGAAAAACACCTAAGGCTGCAAAACAATGAGGGTAAGATTGTTGAGAGCCACAGAAAGACAATAATTTAATCTGTTGGCACTGACAGAAGACAGGAAAACATGAACAAAAAAGGAAATTTTGTATGTCAGTTAACCTTTCCTCTTTCTTTGCTACCTCCCTCATTTGAAATATGGTGATCACTCAGATTATCATTTCACTCCATGTAGGATGCCAAGAGAATAAACAGTTACAAATTTAAATACTGAAGTAACTAAGCAGTGACTCATGCAAAGTCTGGTAAACATAAGGAAAGGATACAGCAGAGTGTAACCCTTAAAAGTCATAGCTTTCTCTCTGAACATTAAAGATCAAAAATAGAATTGAGGAAATAATTTGTAGCAATTTCTGAAGAGCATTTTCCTTCTTTCTTCTGGTCAAAAAGCAATTGACAAATTTTCAAAGTCTCTTGTTAGTTTTCCAGAAAGAATATCGCTCTTGGTTCACCAATAGCTCGTGAATAACTTGTTGGTAGAGCTTGCCAATCGTGCTGTCTTTGCTGATGAAACTGCACAATGTTGTTGGATGATACTTTCAGCATTTCCTTTTTTAAATAACCATCCTGGTCAGTGTGAAATCACCCTTGTTTTTACAGTCTGATCTTCCCACAGCTGTTGTATCTGAATGTTAAGATTCTATAGTTTGCTTTTTGTGTTAGGCAGGACTTTGGTAGGATTTAGGCCACTTTTCTAGGACTACCTGAACCTGAACTTGAATCAATTTCTTTACTTTGGAACACAGAATTTAATCCATAGTTTAACATGAGAGTTGGTTCCAAAGTGTTCCAGTGTGAGTGGTAAGGCAATTTGTTGCTGCCAAAGACTGTGAAGAACCTATAACTTTCTGTATCAGCAGTCTGCAGGTCAAACAGCAGGCTTAGAGAGGACATTTGGAGTCAGAGGAGGTGACAACGCACTGTTTGCAAGATGTCAAGAACACTTGTTCAGAAAGCAAGGGACCTGTATCTACCTCCCAGCCCAGAGCGGAGTTTTTGTACATCTCTAACCACAAAGCATAGACTAATCAGTAGAAAAATACCTATCACAGAAGGAAGATAAAGAAACCATGTAGCTGACTGAGACAAGGAAGCATGGTATTTTTTACTTAATTGCTGTGCAATGTGAAGAGGCACAAGTAACTGTGCATTCAGGAACAAGAGTCCTTGTCACTGTCTTAATATAGAAGGAAATGGTGTGTGGATTGGAACCAAGTTTCTCCCTGCACCATTTCCTTGACCACCAGGCACTGTGTCTCTGCAAAATGTATTTCTTCTATTTGATAGTGGCCTCCTCACTCTCATAAACATAGTCCACTGATTAGGCTGTGTTTCTCTGAAAAGATAAAAGTGATAAGAATTGATTTTGGAAAGGGGGAGACTACTTTGACCATCCTTTGAATATTAAATTCATATACCCTTAACTTTTGGAAAGAAAGGATTTACACGCATAACCCAGATTTGAATTTAATGGGTAGGTAAACCTGTATTCTTTGTTGGTGTATATTTCCACTGTTTTATTCGAGCATTTCATCTTTTTATTACTCTTGTTGCAAGCAGGTATTTGATGACCTGATTATATTGGCTTATCTCTTCACAAAGTTGTATCTGTGAAATGCTAGCTCTCAGCAGGCCAGACCAAGCACCAAGCTGTCTTAGTGCCTGTGGTTTAATCAATTAATGGGAATTTTGCCACATACTTCAAAGGCAATAGATTAGAGCCCTGTTTCTGCATGTTGTAATCATTCCCTCTACCTCTGGGGTCTTAGGCTGTAGATAGACATAAAAAAGAAAGATAAAAAATTTAAAATATCTCATTTTTTCCCCTAGATTTTTTTTTAAACTCTTAAACTCAGTTGTGCCACGCCACTTAGATACACATTATTTATGTTTTTCTGTCAAAACTTAAAACATCATTAAATTTCTCATTCCGATAACTTTACTCTTTTTTTTCTTTTAATTTACATCTCTCATGATATATTAAAGTTCTGTCCAATCACTGAAAACACAATCAGATATGAGATTTTTTTCCAGTTTTTTGATTCCACTGAAGAGCAGAAAGATTCAGGAAGTATCAGATATAGAATAATATAGTAAATAAAGTCAACTCCTTTAGTCCTAGCAAATGAAGACACAGCAGTTTGCCCCAAGGATACCTGAAATTTTGAAGTTCCATGTTTTTGAGCTGAATAAAGATATTCAGCCATTAAATAACCAGCTCCTTCCCTCTACACTTACGTGAAAAGTAAAGGTCTTTATGTCTTACAACTGTAAAAATAATCTAGTAATTCAATTGCAGTGATAAGGGGATAAAATCAGTGAAAACAAATCCTTACCTTGTTTCCTTCACCCTTGTACAATGGATCAATGACTTGACATTGTGGTCTGATGACCCAGATAACTGAGATAGTTTAGTCAATGTAACAACACAGATTGTGTTGAAAAATCTCCACACAACACAGATTGTGTTGAGAAATCTCCACACATCACAGATTCATGCAATTACTTTTGACATTTTAAGTCTCTAACAGCTCAGCAACCTGTATAGGCAGATAATGGATCTGCAGTGCATTGTTTATGCACTTGAATGGGCAACGCATCTCCTGGTGGAACTGAAAGCCCAGTGTCTGTGATATGACTATGATCTTGTGTGTAAAAAGATTAGACATATTCTTAAGCACTCATGGTTTCTAATTCTCTACTGTATTGGTGTTAGTTGGAGGGCATGGTGGTGTCCATTAGGATTCTTATGCCAGATGCACTGTGTATGTTCCCCTAAATCAGCTGTGCTCAGTAAGCAGAACAGTCTTTCTTGCTCAAAAATGGGTAATGTATGCTGATGAAAACAAAGAATAACCATAATCTGATCAATTTTTTTTTTTTTTTTCCTAGCACCATCTCCTCTAGAAAATAAGTTAGGGCAAAAATCACTCATGGATACTGTGTTGCAGGACAAGCCACAGTCCTTCCAAAACTTTGGTACTTATCATCCCACTTGTCATCATTCCTCCATTGCCACACAACAGCAGTCCTCAGCTGTAGTATGAGAAAAGCAGGGATGCTCCTCATGGTGGCAGTTCTGCATCTCTGACAGTATGGTCTTCCTGCGCAAAAGCCTGAATTCTCTTTGCCGAAAGCTGACAATGGAGGAAATCCCAGGAATTTCCTTGCATCTTTCTGGTATTTTTGTATTGTGACATGTCCTGTTTGTTACCTGGGATTTTTGCAGCCCTTTTTCCTGCTCTGACTTCAATGTGAGTGGTACTCCAGGTGGGGCCTCATGAGAGCGGATAAGAGGGGAAGAATCACCCCCCCCTTGACCTACTAGCCACACTTTCCTTCACGCAGCCCAGGATACAGTTGGTTTGCTGGGCTGCAACTACACATTGCTGACTCATAATCAGTTTTACATCCACCAGTACCCTCAAGTCCTTCTTTTCAGGGCAGCTCTCTATCCACTCCTCACCCAGCCTGTATTTGTGCTTGGGATTGCCCCGACCCATGTGCAGGACCTTGCACTTGGCCTTGTTGAACCTCATGATGTTTACATGAGCCCACCTCTCTAACCTGTCCAGGTCCCTCTGGATGGCACATCCCTTCCCTCCAGTGTGTTGACCACACCACACAGCTTGGTGTCATCGGCAAACTTGCTGAGGATTCACTCGATCCCACTGTCCATGTCACCAACAAAGATGTTAAACACCAACACCTAAGAGACCCTACTCATCACTGCTCTCCACTTTGACATCAAGCCATTGACCACACTCTTTGTGACCATCCAGCCAATTCCTCATCCACTGAGTGGTCCATCCATCAAATCCATGTCTCTCCAGTTTAGAGACAAGGATGTCATGCAGGACAGTGTCAAATGCTTTGCACAAGTCCGGGTAGGTGGCGTCAGTTGCTCTTACCTTCTCCACCAATACAGTGAACCCATTGTAGAAGGCCACCAAATTTGTCAGACATGATTTGACCTTAGAGAAGCCATGTTGGCCAACACCAATCACCTTCTTATATTCCATGTGCCCTGGCATAGTTTCCAGGAGGATCTGCTTCATGATCGTGCCAGGCACAGAAGTGAGATTGACTGCCTTGTAGTTGCCCAAGTGTTCTTTATTTCCCTTTTTAAAAATGGGGGTTATGTTTCCCCTTGTCCAGTCAGCAGAAACTTCACCAGACTGCCATGACTTCTCAAATATGATGGATAGTGGCTTAGCCAATTCATCCGCCACTTCCTTCCGGACCCATGGATGCATCTCATCAGGCCCAATGAACTTGTGCAACTTCAGGTTTCTTAGATGGTCTCAAACTTGATCTTCAGTGGGTGTTTCTTCATTCTCTCAGTCCCTGCCTTTGTCTTCTGCGACTTGAGTGGTGTGGCTGGAGCCCTTGCTGGTGAAGACATAGGCAAAAAAGTAATTGAAAACCTCAGATGTCTCCATATCTCTGGTAACCAAGTCTCCTGTTTCCTTCCAGAGAGTGCCCACATTGTCCCTAGTCTTCCTTTTATCATCAATGTACATATAGAAGCTTTTCTTGTTGCCCTTGATGTCCCTGGCCAGATTTAATTCTATTAGGGCTCTAGCTTTCCTAACCTGATCCCCACCTGCTCAGGCATTTTCTCTGTATTCCTCCCTGGCTACCTGTCCTTGCTTCCACCCTCTGTAGGTTTCCTTTTTGTGTTTGAGCTTGTCCAGGAGCTCCTTGTTCATCCATGCAGGCGTCCTGGTGTTTTTACTTGACTTCCTTTTTGTTGGGATGCATCAGTCCTGAGCTTGGAGGAGGTGATGCTTGAATATTAACCGGCTTTCTTGGGCCCCTCTTCCCTCCAGGGTTTTATCCCATGTTACACTTCCAAGCAGATCCATGAAGAGACCAACGTCTTCTCTTCTGAAGTAGAGGGTAGTGAGCTTGCTGTGCTCTCTCCTCCAGGGATAATACTTTATCCCTGTCTAGTTACGTTTCCGAGTTCAGTTCTGGTGGGTGCTTTGTATTCTGATTCTTTTCCTTGAGTACACTGATTTTCATGATCAGCTTTAAATATATGAAAATTCCCAGCAGTTCAAGCTAAATATATGTTCGGATGTTGCAATAAAACTATGGTGTTCTGTGCTTCACAAGATAAAGACTCTTCAGAGGATCTTGAAATCTTTCTGAAGCATTACTTAATTGATCTTTGTGGTATCTGTGCAACAGATGCAATATTCCATTTTTTTAGGATAGTAAGCTGAGCTATGGAAAGGAAAAATACATGATGCATCTGGGAAACAGTAAAGAATGGAATTAAAATATTTGGACTACCAATATAATGGTATATGTACTAAACAACATTAACCATGAAAATGCCACTATGCCTTCTTTCTGTAGCTCTGCGGATCAGTAAATATTACTTTGTCACTGACAGTAACATACCATGGTCTTCAAATTAACGCTGCAAGACCTCAGGACTGGTCAGTTTTTGGTTCAGCTTGACTTGCCTTGTCTAGAGCTTTATCTAAGCTTCTTTAGCTGTAGCAGCAATTTATAATGGCTAGGTAGGTATTGCCTAATTTATTTTAATTTTGCTTCTTTTTGTGTAACTGTGTGGTATAATAATGATTTTCACATAGACTGTGGTAAAAAGTGTTTCTTCCATGTAGCTGTCCCAATCTAATGTTGGGGGAGGTTTCGATATGATCCCAAGAGCAAGATTAAGACACAAATGAAGTCAAATGGCATACACCCAAAAGAGTTTTAATTATTAAAAGTGAAGAAGGGTAGTGGTAGGACAGAATGGAAGGAAAAGACAGAAGTCAAGCGAGCATCTGGGATAGAGTCACAAGAATAATCACCACCATGGCATCCCATTGGTCCTCAGTCTTCAGTTCTTCAGTAGTGGGTGCACACGGAGCAAAGTTTTCTTTTGCCTTATTAAGTTCATCATATCTGCTGATTAGCACATCTGCCCACCTTTAGTTTTTTTTTCTCTGGTCCCACAAGTTTTTGCTGCATCTGTCTTCTGGGGCAGAAATGCTCACCTCTTGTCAGTTCATTGGCAATGCATGCATGGGGTCTGGCCTGCACAATAGAGCCACAAATGGCTCCAGGATGGAGCCACTGGTAAACATTTGCTTTTGCTCAGTCCATGTCTCCCCCTCTTAGGCTTGTCCAAGGAGTTTGACAATGCAACTGCAAGGGAGTGAGGGGGTGCATCCTTCAATACACTCCTGCTTCCTTGAGTGACATTCCTTAGACTAATGCAAAGGCCTCAGCTTGTCCTTAAGGTCTGCACAGACACAAGGAAACTTTGAGGTAGTCATATGACATTTCAGTCTCTCACAGTAGTGTCAGCTACTTATGACTCTAGCATAATGATGTCATATAGAAGACTAATGATAGGATAAGAGTAGAGTCCTCGAAAGTGGGATCACAGGATGCATTGCAGAAGACCATAGGCAAAAGAAAGGGGATGCAACATGATGCCCCAAATCCCCTTTATAAACAACTCACCAATGGTCAATTAGAGAAATACAGACCAGGGAGGAGAATAAACTGGTTTTAGGGGTAGCAATGAGTAAACAGAGCAGATATCATACATAGAAAAGACACTTCACATACAGTAAGTTCAATACTACCATGGAGTAGCAGATCACAGAAGAAAAAAGCAGCACTGAAAATGTATAAAATGTAATGTGTATTTTTTCTTGAATTACTTTGGTGTAGACTAGTAGCAGTTCTTTGAGTAGACTGTTAAAATTTCAATTACACTAATAAGACATTATTGAATTTACATATAAGGTATGTTTCTTTTTGCCCACAACAAGGTTTTGAATACAATGTTTTTATACTTTGGAATAGCAGGAAATATACAGTCTATTAATTATTTTTTCAGTTTTTTTCTGTCAGCAAGCAACAAATATAGCAATCAAAACAATCATGTAAGGGCTAATTTCTGTTTCTTGAAAATATAAGAAAAGAACAGAAATTTTAATTCTAGTATATAATTTAGCATATATTTGTTTATATTTAATTTTTAAAATGTAAAGCTGCAATCTGACTCCACTAAGGTGTTTTGGTTTTTTGTTTTGTTTTTTGTTTGTTTGTTTGTTTGTTTTTGTTTTTTTTTAAAAAACAGTTCCATTCAGACTGAATTAACTATTTTGGTGAACCAAACTGAAATTCTTTTTGTCTTCTCTCCCAAGATTATCTTTTTCACTGATACTTTTTGTACAGAAAATGATCTGAAACATTTTGGGTTTTTTTCTCATTCCTGGCTTTCAGTCCTATTTTGTTCCAGGTGCAATGTAGGAAAAGACTTAAAATAACAGAAGTCTAAATGATAAATAGCTTCTTCCTGATGGGTTAAGCAAAGGGAGGTGACATCTCACTAAGGTAGACTTCACCAGGGTAAATCAAGTTTCTTAAAAATGGGAACTTACGATCTTTAGAGATGCTCAGGGGTCCTGAAGACATCTGCACCCAGGTAGCAAATGCTACCCAGAACCTGGGAGAGCCACATTCTCCTCCAGTCCCAGGTGGAGGTTACCCCACAGTGCTCAGAATGGCACCAAAGACTTATATAGAGACAGACTTACATTGCTGAACATGGAAAATATGTGCTTTGACCTAGTTCATAATACTTTATTGATCATCACAGGAAAACAGATTGTAAAAAGCACTTATAAGAAAGATGCACATTTTTTCCTAAAGTAGGGGACGGAAATAGGACAAATATCTTGACAGTGAAAACATCCATCTCTCTCCATTAGGTATAGCAGTAGTCTAGTACAGCTAGTTAAGTTACTGCTGGTATAATATATTCAATGAGATGAATACCACCTGCTGTGCTGGCTACAAAAATCGCATAAAATCCTTAACTGTTTTTTGGTTTGGTTTTGCTTGTTTGTTTGTTTATTTGTTGAAAATATCAGATGACAAGAACTTCACTGAATTACATGAAATAATACTTTGTCTTGCTAGTGGATTTGCAGACTCATATTTTGACTATACATAGTTGAGGATTCCATATGATACATAGTGTTCTCAGAGTTCAGTAGGTCTACTGAGTTGTCCAAAAGCAGTACTGCAGATTGTCAGCTTCATAGTCATGTATGCTTATTCATTGCATCCTAAAATTGCACAGTATTTGTCATCTATGACAAAGAGAGTTGGGCATAATATTTCCATAAGTCATACCTTGCAGCTAAGTGGTACTTCCAAGAAATATATCCATCTAGGCTGTTTATGTCACTCGGTTTTAGGAAGGGCATATGTTTTCACAGTGCCTTTCCCTGGGAAAGGAATGTACTGTTGATAATTTACCAGAGATCACATAGGAAGTCTAAAACAGATCTGAAGTTTAAGTTGGGACTTCACTTCTAGGTTAAGACAGATGAATACAGGTATCTTCAGATGCAATCAGTACTTAATTTCCCAGTTTAAACAATGGAATTTTTAGTACTTTGAGACTAGAGAGAAAATTATTCTATATTTAACACTTACTGCTAAGTCAGCTGATGATCCTCTGAACTCCTGTATTTCTTTTCGAGAGATTCAGTTCAGTTGCCCACACACAGACACCTGTTGTCACTTAGGATGTTTTAGGGTATCCACAATATGTATCCATGGCTCTAGCAGATTTGACACAGGAGGCCTCTTAATGCATGCATTTCTGGAGTGGATGCTCCAGAAGTCCTAGCATGTAAACTACAAGAATCATGGTTAAAAGCAGATAAATTAAAGCAGACAAATGTGGACGTCTCCTTAAGCTCTGAGAAAAATTATCACTTGGTAAGTGTCTTGGTAGGGGAAGCTTTATTTCAAGGTGTGGGTGAGGTTGACGTGAAAGTGAGAGGCCCTTCCACCAGTGTACAGTTGTGAGAATTTATTTTGGATGACAGTTTAGTGACAGCTTCAACTCTGCTTTCTCGTCCCTTCAGTCTGCCTGACTGGCCTCCTCACTGAGTTTTTCAGAGGTTAAGATATCTGCTGTGTTGTGCAGAAATACTGCAGGTCAAAAAAACATGTTCTAACATGAGTTTCATCAATGCTTTAATCTTGTAAACTCTCTCTATTGCGATAAACTCATGATTTCAAATTAGCAAAAAAGGATGTTTGATTAAATCATTCTCAAGCATCCTCATTAGGACTTGCCTTTGGAATGGCATCTACACACTGTGAGGAAATACTAAATTTGTGGTGTGAGGAAATATTCTGAGGCGTAGTCATCTTCAAAGCCACTTAAGACCTTCAGAAACACAGAAAAAGTCATAGCAAAAATCTTTGTGACGTGCTGGAGATCTAACTGCTCTTGCAAATTGATTTTCAGGCTTTTGTCCTTGGAGAAAGAAGATAAACTGCATTAAAGAAAAAAAAAAGAAGCAAACAAAAAAATTTTAGAAGATCCTCATGATTTCTGGAGCTTGGCTTATAGTGATTGTAAACGTAGAATTTACTAGCTGATGCTCGTACATCTTTTCTTCTCCCTGACCCATATTCTTCTCAAGTGCAGGAAACCTTAATGGCAGTTTTCACCTTCATTGTCATAACCAGGAAAGCCCATTTTCATTTACCTGGGCTTTCCATCAAGGAAAATATTGAGTTTCCTTTTGAAAGAATATGGTGTTTGATTTCTACCTCCCCTTAGAATATTTATCCTTTGATTGCTGATACTTCATGGTTCAGTCCTGAAAACCACTATTATTTTTCTTATTCTGCTTGATTCTATCTGTCCTCCAGTTTGGAGTGTGAGGCATTTTGTTACTCGTCTGTTTTCTCAGGCATGGATTATATCTACACTTGTTGAGGGCTCAATACAATAGGCATTCAGTACTAACTGTTAGTACAAATACCAGCCTGTATTATTGTGTTTTGTTCCCCTAAGGAAACAAGTGATCAAGAGTCTTTGAAGTGCTCTATATGCAGGAAGGAGGAATAAAGACACAGAGACCAAGTTATTTGTTTAGTTATTGTCGCCTCGGTGAAAAATATCATAAAAGACTTCCAAAGGTCTGACTTGCAGTCCTAGTTACTGCTTGTGCTACAGTAGGATCCAACTAGAAGATCCAATTAAAAAAGGTGAGTTCCACTGTGTTGGTTCCTAGACAAACATTAAGTGGCATACAGCTCCACGCACAGAAATTTAAACTCAAAATAGAACTGAGGGAATTGAATAATTATTTTTAACAAATGGGGAATAAAACCTTACAGAGTTAATGTTCACCTATAAAAGACTGTGGAATGGGTCAAAAGAGGAATTTAACAAGTAGGCTGTTGAGAGAGAGAAAGTGAAGTTTCGAAGTTGTTCTGGAGATGAACTGAGCCAGGGAATTCAAGTTTAGTAGAAAAAATATATTGAAACCAAAGACCTGGAGGTGAGAAAGAGAACAAGCAGAGTTATCAGGGAAACCTGGCTTGGGTCACAGGGAGAAAACGTGGACAACGTGGAATGGAAAAGAACTGGGAAGTTTCACTACACACTAGCCATTTCTGGATTTTCCAAACTGTATAGACCTCTGAACTTTGTGTGTGCTGTCCATTACTGCACTGGACATTACCTTACAGAGCATATAAAATATATTTGGGAGCCATATCCATAAAATTCAAATATTTTGTCATGAACTATTGACTTAGCATCACAAATATTGATCTAAGCTGGAAACAAATCTATGAATTATCTTAAAAGACAATAAAGATCAATACTAACTTTGGAAAAAAACCAATGTTTATTACACACAAGGCTGAAACAAAATCTTGTCCAGCAACCAAAATATTTAATGTATTGTCTTTTTCAATTTGTTCTACATTTTACTACGTAATAAAAGATAATGTAAATATGAACAAATGAAAATATATCAGAAAGTAAAATATGAGGAAGTAAGACATGGATGTCAATACACTGCCATTTTAGAAAAAGATTAGGATTTTTTTAGGATCTGCAGTACCATTTACCTACAATAAATAATAGAAATGAATTCTTAACAGTACATGTCTCTTTACCAGTAATTACGAGTTATTTTCATAGGAGTGTTATAATACTACCTACTTTAAAAGTGTTTGTGAGTGTTTTGTCATCCTCAGTATTAGTAGTAATAAGAATAACTGTTTATTACTTCAGCACTTTCATCTATAGAGGTAAGAGCTGAATCCCATTCTCATACTATAGTTCTATAATATCTAGTAAAACAGGTCCTGAGCTCTGTTTGGGTTTCTGGTGTGTAATTTTTAACAACATTTTTCTTTTCCCCAGCAGATGTGGAGATTTAGATCAGAAGCAGAGTGAAGCTAGACTCTGTAGTAGTAAAGATCCTGGAATGATTCCTTCACACCCTGTGTGACTTCTGCAAGAAATATATAAGTAAAAATAAGAAAACCATGCAACTGTCAGTCAGCTTTGCAGACCTGGTTATGAAAACACACAAGGAGAAAATCTATGAAAAAAAGGTGTTATTTTTACTGACATTCTTCATTTTTTAGTTAGACACTGTTTGCAAAGTGTTTTCTTATGCTTGGGTGATCAGCAATAAATAAATTGAAGTGAAAATGTGCTGGATAAGTGCTATTAGTAAAAATATGGATTGCTAGCTAAAGTGATGTTTCATGATACAAAGCAAAAAATAAAGTAAACCAAAACTCTTGAGGTAGAAACTGTTTTGTATTGAAAAGTCAATGAGTATTGATTTTAATATGAACTATGTTTGTTTTATATTCCTAGCTATATAAAAGACTTTGATAGTTTCAAAAGAATAATGTGACAAATCGAACTGTAGAGGATTTTTCTCATTGGACTAAGTAAAAAATGTAATAAAACAGTCACAAAGCTTTCAAAGGTACAAGGCTTTTTATCTATTAAAATACATAGATCAAAGTGTTGATTTTTTCTTATTCTGGCATTTAATTGAACATTAAACAACATCAGAGAGACTATTAAGAAATGAGATTAAGTGGGTACACTATCTCCTTCAATGTCAACGATTGGCTTTTTCAGCTACTCTGAGAATATGTTTCCAGAAATCAGGAGAAACAGGGGCTACCAATCAGGGCCTGGAGTTTGGGAGCATCTCTCTCTGGCTTGGTTACTAATGGAAAATCCTTTTTCTTTCTGGTTAACATGGATATAATCATTATTTCTCTACCTCACAGCCCTTTGCAATACTAAAAAGGGAGAAATTAGCATATAATCAAAGGAGTGTGTGAATGTGAGTAGATGAGTATGTATATTTAATGGGTGTGGGTAAGAGTGTTAAAAAGCTATTGCTCTCTAGTGTATGCCATATGTCCTGGTGGGATTCTGGCTGTGCGGACAATACTCTGTTCTCACCACGTTGGATCAATGTTATGTACATCCCTGAATGAACGTACATGCACATTTACACAGAGTTGTCCACAAAATTCAGTAAGAAATCATTGCTAGAAGCTTCCCCATGGAAAGATAAGCTTTGCTGTTTATCCTCTTTAAAATGTACTTTAGTCAAAACCCATCTGGGGGAATTATACGTTTGTAAGTAAAAGTAGATTAGCATAATTTAATCAGCCTATATCTGCTGAACACTCTTGTCATCTCCTCAAAGACTTAATAGTGTACTTCTTTTGCCTAACCTTTGCTCACTCTCACAATAATCTCTGAGAATATTCCAGACACATTTCTATATCAGACTTGTTAGGAATCAAGCAACTTTTAAAAACTGGAAATGGAAAAAAACTAATTAGGAAATCTTTCCTGCTCAGATGCTGAAGTCTCCCTGTTTTTTTGCATGATTTTGCATCATAACCATTAGTACTAACTGGCAATAGTTCTTAAAAAGAAAGGTAAACTAACACAGATTTCAGTAGTCAAGAAGATATTTCCGTGTTAATAAGATCTGTTGCAATGCCCACCGAAAACAGAATTTTTGTTTTTGTTATGATGCATATAGAAAAGATACTCCATGTTGTTGATAACACCCCGCCTTTTTTTTTTTTTTTTTTTTTTTTTTCTCAGTAAGAAATGGTTCTGGATTTGGTTAAATGCTCATATACCCTCATATCAAATCTGTAGCATTGACCACTAGTGAATGGTGTAAGAAAATGGTACAAGAACAGGACAAAAACATTGCAATGATTTCTAGAATGTTTTCCCAGCACTACGACTGGCAAATCAGAGGCTTCCTTAACCAGAAGAGTTTTCTTCATATTTAATAGCCTGTGATAGACATTTGACTTATTAATTTGTCTAATCCTTGCCGAATAATTCCTTATCTTAGAGATCCATTAACACTGAGATATTTATTCCCCAAATTTCCCATTTTCTCCCTACTCAACATATCCATGCCAGATCTGATTTTACAGACCTCTACTGCATTTTTTATGAGCCCCTTCTTCCCCTGCTTCCAGCTGTTGTTTTCCAACTAGAAAACTCTTGGTGTCGTAATTTTCTCCTTGTGCAGGGCTGGTACGATCATTCTTTTTCCCCAAGAAAATAGTTCATATTTTGCTTTAATTTTTCTTCTCATAATCTTACTCTTTTAAATAGAAACAGGGCCATATTTTCCTGCAGATACATCCACCCAATTCCTGTTGACAGGAATAGGAATTTTCTATAAAAAAGCCCTGAAAGCTGTAGCCTCTCTGTACACAGCCCATCATGATTAGAGAGACAGTGTTTTATCATGGCTATACTTCTTTCACAACCCAGTTTATGCTAGATAGCTACTTTTTCTGCAGCTAAAATTTGTCATAATTAACAAACTTTTGGTTATAGTGGTGTAAATACTGCTTACATCCTCAAGTAATGTAAACAGAGTTCTTGTTGGATAGTAACAGGACTCTCTTATTGGCGTTATACCTCTGCAGGTCATTTTCTGCTGTGGACAAGTAATTTCTTCTCCCACATCAACCCAAATACATAGCTTGTTGCTGAAGAAACTAGAGAAAATGGAGGGTTCTTCTGGGTTTTATAATCTATGCTTCTGTCTCACTGAAAAAGAACCCAAATATACATAGATAATTAAAGGCATGAATGACTTATTCTTACTTTCCTAATGTATGTGTTTTTAGAATCCTGTTAGATTAATCATATATTACATTAACATTCATTCTTGCAATTAACATTCTGTTGTATGAATGGGTAATAATTACTCTTTACAGATTAATGGAGTCTATTAGTTTGCAGATGCTTTTAGTCACATATGGAGACGGTCAGCACAACTTTTTTCACTTCTTTCTGGTAAGTGGTTTTGAGAATTTCAGATGTTATGGGTCCTGCTGAGATCCATGTGATGCATTTATTCAAACAGACACTGCAGTGTGCTTTGTGTGGGTCTGCAGTATAAACCAATCCAAGAGCTGACGAAGAAGGCAACAGCTTACTTGCTAAGAGTTGTAACTCAGCATGAGAACCTGCTCTGAAGTTGCTGAACACAGAAACAGGAATTTTGGCAGTCATGAAGGCTCTTCATATTATCTATTGATTGGCACAGGGCCATTTGTACAAACAAAGACTGTAGTTCATAACTCTGAGCCATTTTAGGTAAGCCCATGAGTTTCGGCCGGTCCAAGTGGTGAAATAACCTTCACAGAAGGTGTCACTCTAAACTGGGAACTACCTTTTTCCTTTCTCTTATGACACCTTTAAACTTGCACAGCATCTGTAAGTCACCAGGACCACAGAGGATTAACCCTGTATGAAGGCCAAACACCTACCCAGATGCTCTCTCACCCCGAGTCCTCAACAGTACAGGGAAGAAAATAGGATAGAAAAGTTTGTGGGTCAAGATAAAGACAGGGAGATCACTTACCAGTTACTGTCATGGGCAAAACAGGTTTACCTGGGTAAAATTAATTTAATTTATTATCAATTATAATAAAAATTTAATTAATAATATGGGTAGCAGGAAGCAATAAGCAAACATAAAATATCACCTTCCTTCTGCACTTCTTCCCGGTTCCCAGCTTCCCCCCTTCCCTGCCGACTCCTCTCCCCCAGGGGCGCAGGGGCTGGGGCTGGGGGTCGCGGTGGGTCCCTGGCAGCCCTCTGGGCCGCTGCTCCCTCCTGCCCCGTGTCCCTGCTCCAGCGCGGGCCCTTCCCCGGGCTGCAGTCCTGCAGGGACAACCTATGGATATATGCTCAGTCCCACAGTGAATTTAGAGAGACATTCTTGTAAGAGATTTGCCATACGTCTTCAGCCCTCCTGCAAGTGCCTGTGGTTCTATTCATAGGCACCATACACAAGCCCTGAAGGAAGATGGATGAAAAAAGGGTTTTGACAACAGGAATATATCTTTGTTAATAAGCTCTTTTGGAAACCTGAACAATCTTCCAAATTGTCTTCTCTTCTCATTTCCTTTCTCTTATATTAATTAATTTTCTGATCATCACTGATGGATATGTTTCAAGTAAGCCATAGTATGTCAAACTGATTTATAGAATGAAATGTGTATTTACTATTCCTGGATACTTCCTTAATTAATATTGTAAAGAGTGTGCTATTTATATATTCAGGGAGGTAGTTTGTCAGAGCAATCACCATTACCTCTTCCACCCTTGGCAATTATAGTTCTTACAGTAAAATTCCAGCATATGCACATGTACATATTCCAGTATAGTCATAAGGTTAAAACCCATATTAGTAGGTGGAACTGAATTTTAATTTAAACTTTAATTTAGTTTTAAAATAATCTATATTAAACTTGAGTTAACTTTGGGTTTATATTTCAATTAGTTTTGGTTTTATATTATCCTTCTGTTTATCCATTAATCAATTAGAACTGTAGAAATGTTCAACTGGTTTGACAGCAAAGGCCCCACCCCTTTTAGTTTTGAACACAAATATGTATCCCTGAAATGAAAGATCAGCCTTGTTAGATCAAAACATGAGATGAAAAAAGGGACAAAAAGGGAACTATACTTTGTTAGTCATGGTAAAAGGACTACACATTTTCTGAAACTGGTGTAAAAACATGTTTTTGTCAGGGATCTATCTCAAGCTGTTCAAGTTTAAAAACACACTACTGAAACAATAGGAATATATTTTGAACAACCCCTCAAAAAGAGTATTTGAAAGGTGTGTTTCTCCGCAACTTTTATGGTGTATGATGTGGTTACATTTAATATAATTTCAGCTTTTGAATGGGACAAAAGCAAACAGTGAAAAGCAAAAGCTAACTAACTGAACTGATTCACATCATGTCCACAACTGAATTACTCTGATTTACAGTGACTAAAAATATTGACAACTGAGATGAAATATGTGGAGGATCTCCTGGGAGTAATTAACCTGTCTATCCTGGTTTTCAAATAAAGGTTCCTGCCATGACAGCCTGCCTGGTAGAATTGACTAAGTACCAAGTTCTAAATTCCTATGTTCACACATTGGTTTATTACCATTAGATCATATAATAGGTGTTTTAAGAGGGTCGGGTTCAATGTGTGTTTTAACAGTCAGCAAAGTAAAACTTCTTAAAATGTTTGAGTGAGTGTCGCTGACAGAAAACAGACACATGTTAGTCAAATGTTCAGCTTAATCTTGTTACACTTTATTCAGTCTATTATCTCTTGATGGGTGGCAGTAAGTACTATTAGCAGGGTGACTGAACATCAGGGAACAAAGAATTGTACTGAAACATCTGTTTTTCAGATATCCAATTAATATGAATGGTCATTAACAGGGCCGTTCTCAAAAAGATACAGCAAAAGGTCAGAAGTTTTCCTGATGTAACCGTATGTCATTGCCATAAACCCAGTCAATGTAATAAAACCACTGACTTTTCATTTAGGAACAACCAGAACTTTATGATTCAGGGAGCCTGGTTAATGGGACATGGAGAGTTCACGCTAAGTCATTGGTTTAATTTAGCTTAAGTCCGCAGCCCAAGTAAAGTAGTTACCTGGTAGTGGCTGGTGCAACAGAAAATGCTGTTTTCAAATGAGCATGGATTCCCAAAGTTATTTTTGCCTTCACACCTAGTGGCAGATTTTCTAGTCAGTTTTCTTCTTTACTGCAATTTATGCAAGAATATGGTCAAGTAACATCTCAACTTGTATCTGTATATAGCACTTGAAAATTAGGGCTGGAAAAAAGTAAATAGGTGCCAAGATTCTCAGGTTGCCGAGTTTCTCCAAATCCAATGTGGTACATGAGCAAGATTTAATTGGACTTTCAAAAGGCAGAGATAAGTCCTATTGGAGAACTTGTACACAAAAGTTAAACATTTAAGGTTATCTCTAATGTAATAAAAGTGTCTAATTAAGAATTTACTATCCCATAGTTTATCTAGCACTGAAGGAATTAAAATAAAATTTAAAAGTTTGAAAAGGGAAGTGAAATACAGAATTATTAACTGTTCTTGAGTAAAAAATAGAAACCATCCTTCTGTCATTTCATAGCAAATGTACTGTATGAGAGCAGAGACAAGAAAACTAGAACCCACTAACATCTGCAATACCAATGTATTTGAAGTCATGTACGCAAGCTAACATAGTTTAGTACTTGTTTTGTTAATGATTGTAGAAGATTCTTATCTATTAATAAACTTTCTGGAAAACATGCAGTAATATCTCTTCTCAGGGAGGATCTCAATTTCTTCACTTCCACTCAAAGATGTATAAAGTTAATTCAGTGTAAAAAAGTCTGAATATATATTAAGACTCTAAGAATTCTTGAATCTATCTAAAGCATAACTTTGTACATTATTTAATCTTTCAGTGAAAATTTGCATGAAAGACACTATTAGTTATGTCCTTAATTTCAGTAGCAGAATAACTTAAGCATCCAAAGATTTAGGGTTTTTTTACTCTTAGTGTAGATACATCTGTTGTCAGAAAGGACACACTACATTCGCAAGTACAGAGTTAAAGATTAAGCATCACACAAAATTGCACAAGAAGCACTCTATGTCTTGTGCTAAGACCATTGATCTGAATGAAAATCTGAGTTTTGGATCTTGTTCCTGCAGTGTTACACAGTTAGCATTGAGCCAGAAAGTAGATGTCATCTTTGGATTCAAGACCAAAACTCAGTCTGAGTGTCCCAGCAATTAAGTCACCTAAAAAGCTCAGCCCTTTATCCAGATCTCTTTTTGTACCATGTCTCTACATGAACTTCAGGAGGAGATTGCAGAATCCTTGCAGAATATGCTAGGTACCATGGTTCCCATAACTGAGACGTGAGATGTATCTAATCATTGACAAAACAGCTTGTTTTGGGCTTGTCCAGAAACATACTTTACAGACACAGAAGAAAATTTCAAGCTAATCAAGAAGAGACTTTGAGAAGTGATTTTAGATCACTAAAGTTGGTTCTAGATCACAGTTGCATCACAGTATAAATGTTACTTTTAAATGACAAAGGTAAGTATATGCCATGACAATAGGAATGTTTTCTAACTCAGTGATTCTGTGTCCTGACTAATATCCCAGCTCTGTAGCAAAATTATACGTGAATGCTGGCGATCTGCCTCCTTCTCCCTCCTCCCTCTTTTATGATATGTTTTTCCCACTGGCAAACCATGTGCATAGGGGCTGAGCTATAGGTCTCCCAGACAAGGTTATGGGGAGGCTTGCATTACTAGGATATGTGTCTGCTCCATATTACAGTTACACTAAAAGAAGCCATACCTTTTTGTAGCTGTCCAACTATATTAATTTCTCTGTTGGATTAATCCCACAAATGACCCAAAACAAGTCCCCTTCAGCATAGTCCGAGCATTGATGACTGGTTTTAATTTCTTTCAGACAAATCACAAAACTCTAAGGCTGAATTGTTGAGACCCTGGAGTCTTTGTTTCATATTCAGGTGGAGCATTGTCATATGACCAAAATGAGAGAAACTTAGTGCTGTTATACTGTGCACCGCTGTATATACTCTATCGCTTGTTGCAGTAGGACATTTTCTGAAAATTGAATTGAGGAGAAGTAAACCAAATATAGTCAGGATACCATCAATCCCTTAGAAGATTTTGACTATAAAGAGCAATGTTTGTACTTAAAATAAAAAGATACAAAACCTCTTTTCCCTTTCTGTTATCTATATGGAGGTGGTCCTGTCTTTTTTTAAGCAAGAACAAGATAAACAATGAAAGCCAATTTCAAGAAACATTCTCTAACAATAAAAAAAACAAGTTACACTGTTAGTTTCTTCATATTGCTGAACTCTAAAGCCACTACATGGAAGTGTTGAAAAGGAAAATGATCCCTAATATTAAAGTGTGATTTCTACTATTCTGTTTATTCATGGCATGTAATGACAAGAAGCAGACAGGTGACAATGATTGGCCTGGGAAAAAAAAAAATAAAAAAATATCCACAGTCAAATAGTTGGGCCAAGTATAAGGAGCAGTCAATCTTTTTAGCCTGATGCTGAAATAATGCCTTGGTTGATTGGCTTCCTCTGGTTAATAATTTCCTCTCCATTTTTTCCTATCTAACAGGTAACTCAGTGTATGATGGAGCCTGTGCTTCCCAGAATTGAGAAATTTGGTTCAGATCCAGGAAAGAACTCATGCAGCTGAGTTGATTTTGTGCCTTAGCTCATCCTTGGGAGGGAAGGACCATCAAGCCTGTATCAGTTTAAGCATGTGCTTTTATCCCACAAAACTCAAAAGGACTTGATTACTTTGAAATAGAACTGGAACATATATGAAATAAGCACAGCCTCACATATTTTGCAGTCTTAAAGAATGGTGAGCACAAAAGAATGATGAGCACAAAAGAATGGTGAGCACAAAAGCCCTGTGGACATCTTTCCTCCAAAAAACCTGTGCTGCATCAAGCATTTACCCATCATGATAACGGAGTCACTACTACTGCTGTAGTAGGTGCTGATGAATGTTAGCCCTACAATCCTCAGCCTGTCAATAGCACCACAGCAGTTTATCTCAGCCCACAACAATAATGTCATGGTTGGCTATTTCATTATGTCGGGGAACATAGTGATTAAAATCTCTTTCAAGATTTTCTGAAATGGCTCCGTCTCTCAGGTTTCTGTCTATAAAATAGTATAATAAAATTTCTATACGCTGCAATGGTATTGTAGGGTAATCGTATTAAAGATTGTGGCACTCCATAGTGTTAGTCCATGCATAGTTTACAAATAAATATTGCAACGACTAGCACAAAATCTAGTCTCTGTGGAATTTTTTCGTGGCTCTAAGGGCACTCACATGTTGGACCTAGAACCTCTCTTCTTCCCCATCTCTGCCTGTGGCTCTGGAGCCCATTTCAACCCCCCAGAGCTGTCAGTCCCTGCCTCAGTGACACTGCAGCACATCGGTCTGCAGTCTGCCAGAACGCACCAGGGCATCAGCCCATCAATGGACCAATGTTCAGTCCTGGCCTCAGTCTGTCCTCATTCCCAGGAAGGTGGCAAAGCCCAGGGCTGGTGCTGTGCTCTGCTGCCCCCAGTGCCCCCTGATCTGCTCTGTTCCTGGCTGGGGTGTTGGCACTGGCCTTGGCTACCGGGCTTTGCCCTGCCACCCTGGGAGAGCGTCCATGACCCCTGGCCTCCAGCCCCAGGGAACTGCCAGCCCCCGTAGCATGTTGAGACTTCTGGAGTTATAACACATACATCATAAATGATCATTTAAAAATAATACCTTTTTAAAATAAATGCTGCCTCTGTTGCTTAAACCATGATAATTATCTTTGAAAGTTGTCCCAATAGACGCTTTTATTTTTTATGAAGGTGTTCAAATTAGGCATGTTTGTGCTCCTGAAAAGGATTATCAGATCAGTTTTCTGGGCAGGGTTCCTCTGCATTTTGCTTTACACTACAGCCAAAAGCAAGTATTTCAAAATCATGAGACAAGCCTCTGCATCCATAAACTAATGATTGTCTCATGGAGCACAGGAATACTAAAGCCTTTTTCTCCTGGAAATGTTGTTAGACTCACCAATACCTGTTTCAGCATGAGGTCAGAGGGGTTTGCACATCACAGTAGTGAAATTCATAATATCTCTCTCCAGAGTAGATTTTTTTTGAACTTAGAAAAGTCTGAGTTTATGTCACATCCTTTCATATATTACTGTAGAAGAGGAAGATGTATTAGCCTCTTTTCTCTTTGAAACACTTATTAGGTGCCACTTAAGAAACCCCGTGGTTCACTTAAGGAACTGTATCTAAGACCTTTGCCAAATGTCTTTTTGGTTGGACATGAAAACTGTGTTTAAGAGATATTTAAGGTAAACATATACAAATATGAACAAAGGCTTCATAACTGCACAAGCATCACTTCTTTAACGAACAGCAAGAAATAGATGTGCAAGGCTCTCATTCTGGAAATGTTAGGAGGACTCAAGCTATTACTCCCGGTTTTCTTCTTTCTGTTTCAGTAGTTTCCTTCATTTTTTTTGTTAAAAAAACCTATGGATATTCTTGCAAACTTTCAGGAATACAACTTTTTTGCAAAACATCAAACAGTATGACCCTTGGAAAAGCAGGATGAGGCTGCAGTACAGGCAGAGCGCAGGGAAGAGTGCCAGAAGTCATACAGTAGTGAACAGCAGTCTAAACATCAGACCAGAATTGCTTATTCCATGATTGCCACTTCAAAGCTACTAGTTTAGACTCTCAGGTATGTACTTTAAACATCTGCTAGTTCAAAAAAAAGAGTAAGCAAGCTCAGTAAAGCCTTTTGTGAAAGTTTTTTAAAATGTATTAAGATTATTTTAAACTGTTACCCAGATTTTACGATTTCCTGCAGGTGTGTTGAAATGACAAACTGAAGGAAACGAATAAATAAATACAAAAGAAATTCTCTTTTCTTTTTCTTCTTACCCAGTTTGTTTCACAATAGCAGAAACTGGAGATTTTATGTCAAATGCCAGACAATTTGTTGTCATTTTGGGGATGATTGACCAATCAACTAACTGTAATGGTGCATATGTGGGATTGGTATAATTTTCTATTTTCTTTTGCGGGGTGAATCTGAATGATTCAGAAACACAAGCCTACAGTGCAGATGGATTCTAAGATAAGTTATTGATTTATCTGAATCCAGTATTTCTCACATTCCTGTTCATGGTGAACATTTTTGATTTAAAAACACCGATGAAAACAATGTCTGTAGATAGTTGGAAATTTCCAATTGCTCTGAGGGATAAATTCTCCCAATGACACTTTAGATCAGTGGCTGAGTCAGTGTTTCGGTGGCATGTAAATGTGAACCCTTGAGCTAATATCCTCTGGAAATGATACTTTCGAGAACAGTATTTTTTCTCACTTTCATCTCCTCAGACTGCCTGCAGCAGTGGCTGACTCAGATATCGATTAGTAAGCTGAACTCTAATGAAGCTGAAGTAAGGGACACTCAGTTGAACCTGTTTGCATGTCAGTGCTGAATTTCACTTATTACTGTAGTGAAAGCATATTGTCTTACTGTATTCATTGCTCTGATGCTGTACTTCAGAGCTGATCAGGTACTGAAACCTTTTGGAAAGAATCCAGTTCTAATTTTAAGTACTAAATAAATAAGTTGAACACAGATAAAATTACTGTCCAACAACACAGTGATAAGTCTTCATTTAATATGCAGTCCTCTTTACAGTACAATGTGTAGTTTTTATTTCAAAGGATAATTAGGGATAGGTTCTCAGTTTCACTCTAATTCAGTATAAACAATGCTTTTGTCCCAAATGGTATTCCATTGCATCAGATATTATTGTTAAAACCAATGTTTTCTGAAATAGATTGATAAAAGCTCTTGTAACTTAAGTGACTGACTTACTGAAATACCTTCCCCCCCCCCCCCCCCCCCCCCGGATTTTCAAAATTTGTATTTTGTTTTATTTAAGGAGGTATGCTGTAGGAGACTGCTAGTAAAGCCATATTGAAGAGCCACAACCTGGTTGTCAGGAAAAGAAGGGCAAGTTACCTATCTGCTACTGAGTTTAGGCAGTGTCTTGCTCTTTACTATGCTAGCATCGAAATGCATTTAAGTTCTAAAATAAAATTATAATTTAAAAACTGTAATTGATTTTAATATTAAATGCCTGCTGAATTCTGGACCTTTGTGTGGGAAGGAAAATTTTATTTTCTACCTCCCTTTACTGAAGCAATGCAAAATTTTTGATTTCTTGTGCTGTATATGGTAAACCAAAGATAGTTCTGGATTTGTACCTTCATAGCTGTAGGTTTGTAATGAAAATGTCCTCAGCGTTGGAAACACAGCTGCTGCTGTGCCAATTTCCATGCCATCACACAACATTCTTACTGTTCTTCAAGTTATCATCAATGCATAAGGAGTCACTTATGAAATACTTATTGAGGTGAGTGAAGTAATTATTCACTACTTTCCTTTGAGTTCTGTACTGCCCAGAAGTCCATGCTGTGGAATAAGGTTCCCAGTGGAGTGGGAACCATACAAAATTTGAACAAACAAAACCTTCTCTGGGTAAGAAATCTTACCGTCTAAATGGAAGTCTCATCAACACAGACAGAACGGAGAGCCTGTGAAAGCGAAGATTATTTCTTGGCAGGCTGAGTCGTGATCTCAGCAAAACAGCAACTTGTTATTTATTTATCTATTTTCTGTAGGAACAAAAGGGAATTTTAAGAAGGACATTAAGAAAAAAGTAATTAATTTTGCACAAGCAAGTAGGTCTTTTTCCACCTCACTGTACAAAGACCCATTTGAAAGGTGGAATTTGAGGCAATATAATAGGAATCTTCATAAGATTTACATTTACCTAGCACATTTTTGTCCCCATCCTTTTGTAACAGTAGAGTGTCCTTCAGACTTTTTTTTTTTTTATATCTGTTTAGCTGCCACTTATAAACACTTACTCTGTCAGCAACTTCTAAATTGTTTAGTGAACCGTTGTGAGACTGGACAATGACTGTGTTGTAACTGTCTATATTTTTTCCCATGTATTTACTTTGGAAGAGGTGCAGAAAATGGCTACAACATTGATCAGAGGAAAAAAAGCTCCATTTCCACTGATTACTGATGATAGGATTTGTATTTGTTTCCCATCAGTGTTTTGACTCTTACCAGTTTTAGGTGCTGCACAAATATATAAGGATATAAGAGAAACAAATTACAGTAGTCTCTATGACTTTGTAAATTATACTTACTAAGTTCCCTAGAAGCTTTTCCCCACACATTTGACAGTAGAAACTTCTAAATTATTATGTCCATTTGAGTGGTTTGTTTAATCAAAAATCCTTTTCACTTATTCTGTATTACTGTGTATGTGCCTAAGCTTTTCCTTGGTTTATGAAACTCATGGATGTTGCTTCTAAATCATGAATCACATAAAGAGGTAAAAAAGGCTTTCTTATTTTAATATCCCCTTGAGCCCTAGAAGAAAGCTCTTATACCCAGCCTGAAACAGTGATAGATCCTATTTCACTCATGTGTTTGATAGAACATGTCATCACCATTTGCTATTTTATTTCTTTTCAGCCTGGGATCAGTATGTGTTTGTGGAGGAAGACTGGCTTAAAAAGAAAGTAAAAAATAATGTTTTCATTATGTGTTTGGACAAGGCATATATTTTAAGTACTCAGTTTCAGAATCAGACAAAACACTGCTGAAGCTTAAATGACTTCTTAATAGTGCTAGGCAATTTAGATGCACTTAGAAGTGACACAGCTCCCATTGCTGGCCAATTGTTGGAGGAAGTATCATTTGTCAAAATGGACTCCAAAATGCTCCATTTTTTAAAGTGTCTCACATACCTACATATCAAAGTCAATCTCAAACATATTCCTAAATGTTTAAAAGTTATGTAATAAATTTTTCAGTTGTATGTTCTGTTTGTGTCTCAGAGACCATTGGCAAACCCACGTTCATAGTGACAACGTCATCGTAGACAGTTTTAATTCTTCCACTTTCAAGAGAACCAGCTATTAACTTCTGAATTACAGCGGTTTTCAAACTCTGTTGAGCTGCAGACTTTGTAAACAATCTAATCCCTCAGTAGATATCAGTACTATATGTGAAAAAGGAAGAATAATTTGATGGCTACAGGTAGGAAAAGAGTGAACATGCTAAATTAATGGGAGATATTACTTGGAAAAAGGTAAAAACTTTCACAATAGTTCTTTAAAATTTAAATTATTTTCTTCTTACCTCTAGATCTCATGCTTTGACAGTGATTATAACACTAATGTGGTTCCTGTTAGTCTTTCCTATGTCTCCTAAAGTCCTATACTCATGTTAATGTCTTCATTTCCCTCTTAGGTTGTATATAAATATAGTAAGAATTTATTTTTATAGTTTTTGACCCTCTGTTTGAAATTCTGTATCCAGAAGACAGGCAAGTAGAAACTTGAAATTATTTAATGTTCCTGTTTTACACAGAAATGGAGGAGCAACAACAGATGGGCTTGAGAGAATGATTTATTCAAGCACCAGTATAGTTCAAGTTTATTAGTTTTTTTGCCCAGCTCCCCAAGCTATCTGTAGGAATGCCAGCAAGATATCAACACAGTAATAGTAGCAATATTACTACTATTTTGCTAACATTTATATCCACAATTGAGGGGAGCTGATTGTGTTGGGGATACTCAAACATATGAGAAAAATATGTACAATGTACAGACAGGCTTCATTCAGCATAGAAAGGACTGAACATTTGTAACAGGGCTCAGCAGTTCTTTACCATTGAGCCACAAAAGCATTCAGGTCTGGGGTCCTGGCCTAATCCTAATGGACTAGAATTTCCCATGTGAATAGTTTCATTCAAATCAAGGATTTAATGGAAACAACAATCCTCCAAAAAACGGATGTTGAAAATCAGCACGGTCAAGTCATTAAGACCTTTGCCTGGGTGTGAAAAGAGTTCTTTCCTGAGCTTTGCCATCAACTTGTTCTGTGACCTTTGACAAGGGACTGAGGATTTGTGTTTGTATGCTGTGTCCAGCCTGTAATAACTTCGGAATCTGAAAACTCCCTTAGCGTGAGTCCGTGGACTCCTGCCTTCAGCATGCAGCCCTGCAATTTAAATAGCTGATCTGCAAACTAGAACTACAGAGCTGCACATGTTGTTACCTCTGCCATCTAGCTAAAACTCCCCCCTCACTGATCTTCAAAGACTTCAAGAAAACAAGAGTGAAGAAATATGAGATTTATTTCCATACATACTCATTATTATAGCAAAGACAAAAAGAAATTAATTCTGATTCAAGGTTTGCAAGTTCTGCTGGGATTTACATTGCCAGTGCAATTTTGTTATTAATGCTCACCAAAATAAAGATGATGCAAGTCAGAAACTTAAAAATCTTTAATTTTCCATATTCAGTATCTTCTTTTCTTGTTTTAAAGGCTTCTGTGTTCCATAATTCATTTGGACTTTTTTTCTTTTCCAGATAGTTCATGTGCTCCTTCACATAAAATCTCACTCATAATGTTTTATATTTTCTTTATAATGTTGCAAAACCCTACATTTTTCAAATATAAATATGTATCTTTGGAAACGTCTTTATTTATCCACATGTGCACTTAAGCTTATATACAAAAGGGTTGAGCAAGTTTAAAAGTTTAAAAAACTTATTACAGTATTGATCATTGTATAGTGAAAGGAAACTCTGTCTGAGAGATACTAACTAGAATACATCTTACACAAGAACTACTTTATAGTACAGAGAACAGTTTATTTGCCTGGAATAAGTGGATTCGTGGGTTTAGCTTCCAGAAAAGATTTCTGTCAGGGAAACAGAACAGTTTCTTCCAGAGATGTAACTTTTTGACCTTTTCTTATTTATTTAGGACTTTGTAAAGAGATTACCAGATCTTCTCAAGTGGTGTAAAATGGCATTACTTTGTTGTTCTGTGTAGCTGCAACACCCATACACAGGTGCCTGATGCTCTGAGCTGGGGGCAGCCCCTCACTGCTGCACCATCTCTCCCTCTAGTCCCCTGAGGATCTCCTGTAAATTCTGGCTTCCATGAAGTCACCAAACCTTGCAGCATCCTGGCAGTGGATATTGCCAGAAGTTTTTTGCAACATACCATGATTCATAAACGGGCTTTTACAAAGTCAATGGAAAACATTGTTCCAGTGGTATCAAAGGCTTTAAGAAACACCTAGCTTAATAAATTGGCAAGGAAAGAACTGACAAAAAGCTGGCCTTTTTATAAAAATGTGTCACTTGCCTTGCACCTAACATAATTACAACATGAAGTGGGCAGAGGCAGTTAAGAAGACCACAGCAAGTAGGAGTGAGTGTGATGTGAGGCCTGTGACAGACATGTAACCCCCACTCAGACAGGATAAAATAAATTAATTCTGAAGAGTACAAAAGAGTTTAAACAAAGTAGTGACAGGGAGAAACAAACAGTGAGGTCCAAAACATCATTGAGGAGCAGCATTGGGACCCCAGAAGCAACACAAGAACGTGGTCTTCCTTGTAGCGATCAAATCTCTTTTAATTGCAGTTTTGCTTACTTATAGTAAACATATTTGATGTGGTGTATGGCTGTTGATAATAAAATTATTCCTTAGGGGCTGCAGTCTGTCATTCTATTTGTGCTTTGAAGTAAGCCAGAGTACGTATTCATCCTCATATCAGGGACTCCTTTACCACTTCATCGAAAAAACAGTTTGTGAGTTGGCCTGTGACCCTCAGCTGGCTGACCTGATGTGAAAGGCATCAACCTTCAGCTGATGTGATTCACGGGAACAAACCATATTTTAGAGGGTATTGTACAACCACAAACATGAAATACCACCTTAAGACCACCTGGAGACGAGAGCAAAGATCACATGCACCCTACTGAAGAGTATCATCTCAGGATTGTCTTCCTCTCCTGAAATATATTACAGCCCAATATGTTAAGAAAAATGTCATTCCTAACTGAAAAGACAAAAGGAGACAAAAAGATATCTGGACTATACAGAGCCCTTAGGGATCTTGTTTAAACTCAAGAGTAGAGCTGAGTAAATAACTAACTCTTGTTTTTGTGTCAGCTCTGGAAAAAAATGTTTTGGACTGAAGAAACTATGTTGCTTTTCTCAAAAGCAGGGATTTCTTTATCACTGAATAAAAATGCATTTTATTTCAAGAGATGTAAAAGAAAAAAGGCAATTTTTTGTCTCACATTCACAAATGCATTTGCAAAAATAATTTCAGACAAAAATGCTATTGCTGCTTTAAAAATCTTGACATAAAAAGCACTATTTTATGTTACTTTTAGATGGCTTATAAGATTGACATGATTCTGTATTTTTCAGCTGAAATATTTAGGTCAAAAAGCGTTTCACCCATTCCACTGAAGAGACTATAGGTCATACAGCTGAAGACAGCTCAAAATAGTCAGCTTTTCTTTCTTTTTTGTTTTTTTTCTTTTGTATTTATAATAACTTTCTCTGTTTTGCTAGCACATTTAATTAATTCCCTTCAGTTATTATACTTCTAGGATAACTTCAGGGCATATGAGAACCAAATGGGCTGCATGAATCAGTTTTACTGAAGGGGAGAAAGAAAAAGAGCAATGTCAAAAATTCAGAAAGAGAAACACTTTTATTAGGGGCATGATCTTCTATAAAGCAATCAAGAATTTAGATAGAATATTGCATATAAGAACAGAACTGTCTATCCAAAGCTGAGAAGTAATTTATTTTTTTCTCATGTTTGACATTTAGAGACACATAACATCAGTCTGTGACCTCACAATAATGCATTGACATATCTTGGAGAAACTCAACATAGCACATCTGGATTATTTTTTTTTTTTAAGAGCTTTTCTTTCAAATACCTGCTGTACATATAAATAGCAAGTAGCTGTTTCCAAAATAATTGCAGTGGTTAGAAGAAAAGCTAATAACAGTAGATGCAGATTCTCTGCAAAACAGCAGATGCAGAGGTTCTCAGGCTACCTGAATTATTTATGGTTAATTCGGCACATCTCTAGTAATGTCGGAGGCTTTATAGGTCTCTGAAGCACATCTGAGAAAAATGCACCCATATTCATGCACCTGCATACTTTTAATTATAAACTCTATGGATTGTGTGACTGAGTCATTTAGAAATTTTGGCTGAATCGTTCAGAGAATAATTTGACATACTTTGTGCTGTGGTTTGTGAAAGCCTCACATTTATTGGTAGGCATATTCATTTTAATTCAATGACTTTCAAATGTGATGTGATTCGATAGCACAGAAACACAGGAATCACCATAGCATCACGGATCAATGTTCCTTCTATTCTTACTTTGGCTCCAGTTCTACACCTGGATCCAGTAACATAAAATCCTACCAAAATCAATGAGACTCTGCACTGACAGGATGCTCAATAGCTGAGACATATGTTAGGCATAGTCCTTCAATAATATTTAGAAAAAAAAAATCTCAAAAGGAAAGGGGGCACTTCAGTATCTTTCATACACCACAGTAGATAATGTTACTTACTTAATTATTTTTTTTTCCTTTAAGAATACTTTTTCCTCCTTGTGTATATGCATATGCATCACTGTGAATTTTCTAGGTGTGAATATTAGCTAAAACCTTAATTATGCATGTAAAGATATTCAAATATGTGCAATCAAACCCGACTATTTTGTATGTCAAAAACAAACAACCAAAACCCTTCAATAAATGGGTGTTCAAACAAGCAACCAGATCATTGAACATTTTAAGCTAGAATGCAAAATATGTGCAAGAAGAAACAGATTCAAAATACAAGGACTAAGATTTGGGAATCTGGATTAAAACTTCAGGATGAAATGAGAAAAATGTTCATCTTAACCTTCTGCTTTCTTAGTGTCTAATCATCATTTCTCTTTCACAGAAACATTTCCTGGACAGGACAGACTAGAGTTTTAATCAGCCCACAAATTTCCTGTGCTTGTGTCCATTTTTTCTTTAAGAACAAATAATTCTGTCCTACTTCTGTTACATTGTTCAGAAGGTCCTTTTCTTACTGCAGTTTTAAGGTCAGGAGAGCTGAGTTACTAATACTAGGACTTCATTACATCTAATCCATACAAATCCCAAATAAACAGTTCTTTCTTCAAAGACCTAGAGTATGATAAGTATTTATAGTGAGGCAATTCAGGTACAGGATCAGACATCAGTGCGTAAAGCCTAGGAGAGCTAGGATTCTTTTCTAATTCAGTCCACATTCAAGAAGGAGTGTGACTATAAGTTATCCAGGTAATTTTTGCTTTCCAAAATGTCCCAAACATACCTAGTAAGCATAGAACACAAAAATAAGAACAGTAGTCCAGAAAGATCAGTGCCAAACATCTATTTTTTTTAGTGTTTTTTTCTTTCTTTGGTTGTTACTGTAGGATTTTTTATTGCTTGGTTTGTTTTAATGTTGATCTTTTGTCTTTCTGTATTTTAGCTCTTTGTCCTTAAAATTTAATAGCATTTCCTTACTTCACAGTGAAGTTGTCAAGATAAAGTCCATTAAATATTTTGAAGTGTTCAGATAACAGAGTTCATGATGTCTGTAAAGATAGTTTACTTAGACTTTTTTTTTTTTTTTCTTTTTTAAACACACATATTTCCTTGTTTTTCTCAGCAATTTGTTCAATGATGTAGGGATTAGAAACAGCATAACCTGCAACTGAAGATTTCTAGCCCTAATTTGGTCAGTAATTTTAATGTAAAAAAGGATCCAGTATTTCACAGTACCCCTAGTTTGCAAACCTCACTAAAAAGAGATGACTATTCCTTGGTTGTAATACCTAGAAAATCTTCTTCTACATTACTCGAAACAGTGAAAATCAGTGTTCCTAGGCTGAACATAATCCAGTTTACTTTAACCCACAGTCTGGCCCTCACAAAGCTCTAATTAAACATTTCTCAGTCAACTGTTAAGGTATGACAACAACACTGAAAATATTTCTAAAACAATGTCATGGGAGACAATGTGAGGATTCCTTGTTACCAGTGCTTTTACCTGAGGCCCATGGAGTCAGCTATGCTGTTACACTATCCTACAGTGTGCATTATAAATGGGATCAGCAATTTTGACACCAGAATTTTGGGAAGAGAAACCTCCAAATATCAGGAAACACCTCTGAAGATGAAGTACCTCCAAGGGGCTGTGCAATAGCTGCCTTCAATAATCTCTCTGCTCTTTTGAAAACATAGGCTTAAAGTATGTGTGGAAAGAACACCATGGCTGTTGGTCGTTTGCAAGTCTTTACAGATGAATTCCTTTGCTAATGTTTCTCTTTCTCCTGAACCCACTGCTGTCCACATCTGCTGTGACGTCTGCATCTTCCTCATCCCATTCTAGAACTACTGGTGTTGCTGCTTCCTCTTTTTCTCCTAGACTTCAGCCATCCCTGCTAATCTCAGGAGTGTGATGGAGAAAACCCATGAGCTTTGTGGGACCAAGACAAACCTGACACAGCTTTTTAGCTGTGGCTCTATTCACTGTCACAGCTTCCTATACACATCTTGCTGTCGAGTGTTGGTATTCTTGGCTAGTGTGAGATGAATTTCCCTACCAGTATAAAAACAGATGCACAGTTATAGCCATGTTATTCTAAGAAATCTGCCAACTTGCAAAAGTAACAATCACCCCCCAAACAGAGAAAAAAAAATGCAATAACATAATCTCTCTTAGATCTGAACTGCCTTGCAGTACAAGCATTTCTGATCTCCCTAAACAGGCAATTAGAAATTCTGAGTTGTTTCCAGTTATTGAAGATTAACTATGAGGCTTTTAAAAACTCATGAAAAAATCCCTAATGAGAAGGAAAAAAAAAATCCGGAAGGTTGTAATGAATTCAAATAAAAGCCAAGATGTCCAGAAAATAGAACACTGGTTAAATCCCAGAATACCTTTTTTTTTTTTTTTTTCCTTTGAAAAAGACTGGAAATGCACAAAGAACCACATTCAATTATTTGAAACATAGTAAGCCAGTTGGTATTAATACAGATAAGTTGGCATTCAGATGCCTGAAACTTAGGTCTACATTGCCTAAATGTGGTTCCCTATGAGCCAGGTTGATCACCAAAGGCGATCAGGTTTTTTTTGTTTTCTGTAGAGGACCCCAGCAGTATCGAATAAGCAGGGTGTGAATTAGGAAACCTCACAGGCCTGTACGCATCCAAGATTCAGCTCTCCAAAACTACTTCTGAGGGTAATTTATTTATGTAGTAGAGCATACCTTTTTACAAGAGATCTTCTAGAAGAGGGGAAAAAACCAAACCAAACCAAACCAAACAACTAGGGGAAAAGAAATATTTGCTGTGGAAATTTCAATTCTACAGGTGATATTGTGGTACAATATTTTCCCTTCCCTTCCCTTCCCTTCCCTTCCCTTCCCTTCCCTTCCCTTCCCTTCCCTTCCCTTCCCTTCCCTTCCCTTCCCTTCCCTTCCCTTCCCTTCCCTTCCCTTCCCTTTATAGTGCTTGATCTCCAGTTGCCAGTCCATAAAAAATGCATGTTTCTGTCAGCTCTTGTGTTATACCCAACTGCCCTGTGAATATTCTGGATGCTCTTGACCTTCTTAATCAGCACTGAATGCCTTTTTTTCAGACAACTAAACTGATACGAGACCCAAGTTTTTATATGACTTATAGTTGTGGAGGCTATTTGTTGTTTTAATAGTGCTGGTATGTGAATGCTTTACTCCTGTTAACAGAATAAATCAAGCTTTGGGTTTAAGAAGTTTGTCTGGTCACTATGGGCTTCTCAGGTCTTCAGCTGATCTTTTTTTTTTTATTTTTTTGGCTCTAAGTTCTCTTAACAATCAGAACTTAAGTTGTAATTGAAAAATGTAAGGTGCTAATAAACAATGTTTATCAAGACTTAAAATATTCTCTCTGAAAATTCCAGTTTTGTAAGTGCTTTGTTCAAGAACTCTTTTATGTTTCCTCTGCCCTGTATGCTCACACAACAGCTAGACAATACTTTCAATCTCTACAGTTTCATGCAGAAAAGATTTTTTCTGTTCACTATGAGGAGAGATCATGAATGTAAAAAAATTAGTACTGAAAGTAATGATCTGGAAAGAAAAACTTGCATACACATATACACTTGTTTATGAATGTGCATGGTAGCATCTTCAAACATATCATTAGCTCTTTCAGACTACAGAAACATATAGCTCAGAAAGGATATATTAGATACAAATTCCTTACAATCCTGTGTATGTATAATTTAATTGTCTTTTGTACAATACTGAAAATTTCCTATGCTCAGTTTAGATTTAAGCTGTAAAGATGTTATAATAGTTCAATGTTGTTCTAAACATCTCTTCTCTTACGCTCCTGGATTTTGGAAAACAAAGCAAAACAAAACAAATATTTAAGGCTTTTTCCAGATGGCATTTTACTTGGAAATTAAAAAAGAAAATGTCTTTCAGGTGTTCAAGTTTTTCAACTCATAACGTATCTTCTTTCTGCACTGTGTTCAAAACTAGAAAGAACTAGAGACAACACAGAGTCAGAACAGCTCGGGCAAAGGCTTGCTTAAGTCTTTGTCTAGCAAAATGAGATGATCTTTATTCTTAAAAATGAGCTATTGAATATGACTTGATTAACTTCCATTTTGTATTATGAAATCTGATGTGTCCTACTGATTTTCAAATCTATAATTTTATCCCTTTAATTCCTCCTATTATCAGCATTAATTATCGATTGCTATTGTTAAAAGGTTTCATAGCTGTAGAAGGTGATTCTTGTGATTAATTTGACATAGTTGATGATAAATCATAACATTTGATAATTTCAGTATCTCGTTAATTAAATGACTACTACATTGATTTACTTGTGCAAAAATAAATAACCTGACAAATGCAATATATCAAATGAATTTTACCTTCCTTGTGTACTATTCAGTTATTAAAAAACCAAATGCTTTTCAGTCAAAAGGGCAAGGGGACCTTCTGAATTTTCCCCTTTGACAGTGGTAAATGAAAGCACTAAGGCTGTAGTTTAAACACTCTCAGGAGATGTAGGACCCGATGCAGTGCATCCCAGGGTCGTGAGAGAACTAGCAGATGTAGTTGCCAAGCCACTCTCCATCAGAATTCAAAAGTCATGGCAGTCAGGTAGAAGACCCAGTGACTGGAAAAAGGGAAACATCATTCCCATTTTTAAAAAGGGGTAAAAGGAGGAGTCTGAGAACTACTAACCAGTCAGCCTTACCCCTGTGCCTGGTAAGATCATGGAGCAGATCCTAACAGAAGACATCTCGTAACATGGAAGACAGGGAAACTATTAGAGACAGCTGACATGGCTTCACCAAGGCCAACTCATACCTGACTAATTTGGTGACCTTCTAGAATAGACTGACTGCAGCAGTGGACAAGGGAAGAGTTATGAATGTCATCTGCCCAGACTTCTGTAAGGCCTTTGATACTATCTCCCACAACATTTTTTGTTTTTAAGTTGGAGAAATACAGGTCTGATGGATGGACTGCTAGATGAATAAGGAATTGGCTGGATGACTGCATCCAAAGTGTTGCAGTCAGTATCTCAATGTCCAAATGGAGATCAGTAACAAATGTGTCCCTAAGGGGTCTGTATTGGGACCAATATTTAATATCTTCATCAACGACATAGACAGTGGGATTGAGTATATCTTCAACAAGTTTACAGATTACACACAACTGAGTCATGCAGTTGAATTGCTTGAAGGAAGGGATGCCATCCAGAGGCACCTTGACAGGCTTGAAGAGTGGCCTCTTGTGAACCTCATGAAGTTTAAAAATGCCAAGTGCAAGGTCCTGCACCTGAGTAGATGCAATCACCAGTATCAGTGCAGGCTGGGTGATGAATGATTTGAGAGTAGTACTGCAGAGAAGGACCTGGGGATATTGGTAGATTAAAAAATTGAACATGAGCTTGCAATGTCTGCTTGCAGACCAGATGGCAATTAAATCCTGGGCTTCATAAAAAGAAGTGTGGCCAGCAGGTCAAGGGAGGTGATTCTCCCCTACTACTCCACTCTCATGAGACCCCCACCTTTAGTACTGCATCCAGCACAAGGAAGATGTGGATCTGTTACAGGGCCACAAAAATGATCAGAGGGCTGTAACACCTCCCTTATGAGGACAGACTGAGAGAGTTGGGGGTGTTTTGGGGATTGTTTAACCTAGAGAAGGCAAGGATCTGGGGAGACCTTATTGCAGCCTTTCAATATGTAAAGAGGCCTTACAAGGAAGATGGAGAGAGACTTGTTATCAGCCTGTAGTTACAAGGAGTAATGGTTTTAAATTGAAAGAGAGTACATTTAGATTGGACATAAGGAAAAAAAAACAAAATTATGAGCAATGAGAATGGTGAGAAACTGTAACAGGATGCCCAGAGAAGTTGTGGATGCCTTGTAATTGGAAGCATTCAAGACCAGGTTGAACTGGGCTTTAGCAACCTGATTGTTGCATTTAGGGCAATGAACTAATTTGGTAAGAGATTAATCCCCTTGCGTTCTAGCTGGTCCTCAAGAGTTTAGAGCGGCTAGGGGATGCTGGACTTATCTCATAATAGGTATGACTGTTATGGTCATAACTATAGGCCTGACACACCAGATGCACGAACAGCCTGTAGCTGTAGGTCCGGTTGCATTCAAGAGAAACAGCCCAGTTCATTAATATTACGTTTTATTCTTATTCAACATCTACAGATTCTTTGAGATTGCCTATGACAAATGCACAAACTGCAGGTTGGCTCTGTAGCGCTACACACAAAAAAAATTATTGCAATCACACACACTTAATTCCTGGGTAATCACTCTGTGTAGCTGAGGGCCAAATCTTACCAAGAGGTGTCCCTCCTGGGGGGGCGGCGAGGAGCACAAAGCCATCGATCTGTCCCTCCGATTTGGCATCTGTTATTGACGCTCCAAGTTAAATACATACTCGGGGTAGTAATTATCTAAGTGTGTATGTGTGAGTGGGTGGGACTGTGGTCAAGCCATTGTTTCTTGAGCAACAACACAGCACATTCCTTGGTGCAAGGTGGGCACTGGTTTTGTGGGAAAAGAGAAAAATGAGAGATAAGGTCCACAGAGTACTGCAAAACAGTCCTTGAGAGAAGGGGAAGAACAGGACCGCACAGCCTCCGTCACACTTCACATCCCTTCTTGGTGCCACGACAACACAAATCACTGGATCTCCATCCTGTCCTGTGTTTGTTCTGGGAACCATGAGTTAAGGAAATGTGTATTTTGCAGATTTTTTGCTGTTTTGCTTTTCCCACACTTCCAACACTGATCTAGTGGAAGGTGTCCCTGTGCAAGACAGGAGAGTTAGACTAGATGATCTTTAAAAGTCCTTTCCAACCCAAAATATTTTATGATTCTATAATTCTGTGATTCTATGACTCTATGTCTCTTTCTCCAGTGACTAGCCGAGGAACCTCAGGTTAGACATGCATCACAAGTAAGTGCTAAAATCTGCTACAGACATGGTTAAGACACATTAAATAATTCCCAAATTCTCATTTTTCCCTTCATAAATCCAGCTAAGCAGTCAATGACTCTTACTTTCATTTATCATTTTTGATTTTAATCTGCTCCATCTGATTCAAATTATAAAATGCTTTCCATCCCCTTTAACTCTTGGGAGTGCAACGTTGATCCAAGGACCAATGAAGACTTCAAGATGTTGTAGTTTCCTTCCTGAATCTGTACAGAAACTGATAAAGAACCATACACAATGAAGGGTTTTTTTGTTTTGTTTTGTTTTGTGGGTTTTTTTTGGTGTTTTTTGTGTTGGTTTTTTTTTTTTTTTTAACAGGCATTGTTTTAAATAGTGCATTCAGAATTAAAATAGCAACAATAGAGATAAGATGCTCTTAACAATAAAGCTGTGATGTACATATTAGAAGTATGTCTTTATAATTTTTGGGAGAAAATCAATAGAGAGCTATTTTTATTACTTTTTCCCTGTTAGATAATGTTATTCTGCTAGTCTTACATTTTACATATAAACCACAGAAAGTCATTATCATGGGTGAGTGCTTATTTGACGCCCTTATTCCCAGACACTTTCAACTGCCAAGAGGTAGAATACTGTCATAAGTTTGGTAAAGTAAAAGTGGTAGACTTACATTATTTCTGTTAATGAGGTGGGGATAATTAGATAGATCAAAATATAACTAAAGTTTGTCCAAGTTACTTAAGTCCTAGTTCAGCAGAGCCCACAACTAATGAAGCATAATGAGAATACTGTGTGTCCCACTTTTAGGGATAACCCTTTACTCTTATGATGGAATACAGAATGCTTGCCAATAGGGTGGAAACAAGCCCTTACCTTGAGACCATAGCTAAAATGGAAACTTTATATGGGGTTCGAGTAATTTTGTTTTTTCCAGTGATTAAAATTTAGTTTAGGATGTCTTTTGGGTTCTTGTTTTTCATGTGTTTGAGTTTCTTTGGTTTGTTGGTTTTGGGTTGTTTTTTTTTTTTTTTTTTCCCAACTGTAATCCTTCAGAAAAAAAAAATATATAAATGTACACTGTTAATTACACACTTTCCAACTCTGCAGTAGAAATCTCATGAGAATAACTACTTCCTACCCATCGCCCCAGATTTCTGACACTTCCGAATGAGAGAGAAAAAAAAACACAGGCAAATTCTTGTGATATACACATTGGCAAAGCTTGGTTTATGTCCCAGTTCACTGGCTGGCTCGCTAGAGACTAACAGCTTTTTACTTTTACCATCTTCTGAAATTATTCCCTTGGGTCTATGATCTAATGCTGCAAGTTATTTGTGGAGGTGCACAGGAGCTGATTTTCCCAGTGTATTAGTGATTTTTTCAGATTTTATAAAAAGTCCATTCCTCCTTGGGATAAAATTAAAATTCTTAACATATTATTTAAAGGAGTAAAAAGGGATTTTTCCTTCCAGGATGGTTTTAGAGCTGTATTTTTAAGATGAAGCACCCCTGTACTCTGAGTCAGGAAAGGGCTTGAATTTAAGTCTCCAATTTTATATTAATACACTTACATATTAGCTATCAATTAAAAAAAGAGAAATACACATACACTCCCCCACTAATGCACACAACACCTGATTATGTCCTTTATATGTTTTACAGAATAGTTTTGGTTCTAAAGAGCTAATATTTTATGTTTATTTTTGCTTGTGGTTAGAAGTTATGGGAAAATACAATTTTCTCTGTGTGTCTCTTTACCATGCCCAAGAATATATTTTGTGATGTCTTGCCAAACATATTTATGTCAGTTTCTTGATCTGATTAAGAAAACTGTAAACCTATGCTTAACCTGAATTCTACTGGTTCCATTTTGGAAATGAAGAAGTTCTGAAATGAAAACAGTCTTTTTTGCCCCCATGATCTACAGCAATAATTTTTTTAAAAAAAAAAAAAAGAAAAAAGAAAAAAAAAAAAAAAGAAAAGGTATTATCTTCCATATAAAATTTGCTTAATGGAATTTAGTCATGGATTGAAACCCTACTGTTACCCCTTGTTGGATTTATTAGAAATAATCCTCTAATTTGTTAGAAATAACCCTCTGAGATAAAATCACAGCAGTGGTCTTGTGTAATGTACACAAATAAGTTTGAAAAAAAATAAAGCTTTCAAAATAAGGCTGCTTAAAATTATTTTTACAATATCTTTTCCTATTTTTTTGTCAAGTGTCTTTCCTGAAGGCTTCAGAATTCAGGTTTGTTTCAAATAAATGCTAAAGAGGCTCTCTGACTGCAATATCAATGATTTTTTTTTATTAGTCAAATATGTTTGCCCATCCATGGTAAAAGATTTATTTTCTTGGGATAAAAACATACCTCATCTGAACTATTTAATATTATGCTATTTTTAATCATGAGAAGAGGAGGATGGAAAAATCCAGCAATATAATATCAGTCTCCTGTCAAACATGTCAAAGGGAATGTCAAAGAGACTCTGAAATACATTACAGCTGTGAATGGAAGAAGGAAACCTAATAAGCTTTGGGAATGTTTTGAAGATTTCTGTAATTAAAAAAGAATATATAACCGTCTGGAAACACTGATGAAAAAATATGTCACAAACAGCAGTGAAAATGAATCTCCAGTTTCTCTGCAGTCTACATCTTATAAAGAGTATACCTAAGATTTTTTTACTTGAGGTTTGACACATAAATATTCCCATGCTAAACTGCAAATGTAACATGCAAAAGGGGAAAGTGGTATGGATGTGCAATGTTGTTTAGGCAATGCTGAATTAGAAAATACTGCAGATATGCAGTACAGCTTTGATAGTGTAGTTGTTGCTCATGGCAGATAACCTAGATAAATCTCCTGTAGTTTTAATACAGGAGCACTGTGGTTATTCCTGGTTCAACATAAAATTATGTGTACATATGGCCTTGCTCACATCATCTTTCTTTTTCTCCTTCCTCTTTTGCTTTCCCCTTCATTTTTATCTTCAATGAATCTGAACTCTCCTTTAGAGTGGGTATTAAGGAAAAAACATTAAATCTTTCATTGGGAGAGGAAAATGAAAGACACTGAAGCAGAGACTAGTTTTGTTTATGAAGGGGAAACATGCTTTTAAATGTGTGATTTACAAAAGATATCCCCATTAAACTGGAATGCTGAGAATACCCCCCTTCTTTTATTTATGAGGCTTCAACACTATCGAGTGTCAGAGAAGGCTGATGCAAGAGCAAGCGATTTTGACATTCTTATTTTCAGTCTGTTTCTTGTGCATTGCTTAGAAATCTAGTGAGATTGTCTCCTGTGTCGGACTGTGAAAAACAACTTCTAAACTACATACAGACGTGGCTCATGGCTTCAGCTCTACTTAGGTTCATCAGAAACTGTGGAGGAATCTGACAAAGAACCATTAGAATATTAATCTGTAGAAGTAGATCTTAAAGTAAGTCTGTGTACATTAATCTCTTGCAAAAACAAGGTTAAATTAGTGCTAGAAAACACATTACATTTAGGGTTATCAGCTAGGATTTACAGCCTAGCTCAGCTAATCGACTGGCTGGCCAGTTGATCTGAAAGTTAATAAAGCCAGCTATACTCAGAAGCCATGAAGTGTCATCAGCAGTTTCCCAGCTAAGGGTTTCGATGGTTATGCTGCAGTTAAACAATTAATAATAAATAGCTGAAAATCCAGCAAAGGTATCTCAACAAAAACACAGTAATAAAGAAAGCAGAATGACCTTTAATGTGAGAATTAAGAACTGGTAGTTAGCAAAATGTAAACTGACCTTAAAGTTGGAAGAATGATTGTGAATAACTGAGGCAACGTTATGGAACACCGTGTTGTGAGCGTCAGAAACAGCAGGTCAGAACCCCTCCTGCAGAGAGCATGGTGGGCGTGCGAGCAGTGAACAGACAAACCTGAAGGTCAGTCGGATGTAGAGGTAAAAACAAACCTATGTAAACAAGTGGGAATAAATTGGGAGCCTGCAGGCAGTGAGGTGGCATTTGTTCTTGACAATGCTCCCCCTTCAACAAACTGGTGTGTGTTTGTTAATATTTAATGTGTTTCCCCGGCCCCAGCTGGTCTGAGACCGACACTTTAACTTCAGCCAAGCAGTGACCTGTGATACTCCCGTGTGGGTTGCACCCCAAAAAGTAATGTTAAGCAGTGAATAATGAATAAATTCTACAGAGGGATGACTTCTATTAACTTCAGTGGAGATTTCATAAGCTTCAAATTTGTCCCACTGTGTGGAAAGAAACAAGAACTCTTCTGGTTTAAATTTTGATGCCACAGCATTGGTTTATGTTAGTGGAGAACATGACCCTCGGTCTCCAAAAGGCTACTGACACTTCTTTAGCTGGGCCCTTGTAGATGCAGATTGCAGTGTAACTTCCACACAGGGAATCTACAACTAAGGGACAGTGTGAGACTTCTCCCTTTACTACAGGGGGTGGTGCCATGACTTGCAGGACAACACTTTCCAGCTATCGCTATTTACAGTTCAGCATTGGTATAGATAAAGTTAACAGTTTTGTGATACACGTGAACATAAACCCCACTCTGTTGATCAGATTATTGGTCCTTGTGGCCCAGTATCATCTCTCTGAAAGTGTTCAGCCACAGATTCTAAAATAAAAGGAGAATGATTTTGCAAAGAGATTCTTGAACAGCAGAGGTTATGATTTCTAGATGGTCATGACTGGCCTGGAGAAGACAAATAGAAGCTATAGGTCATTGCATCTTTTACTGCAAATAGATAATCTGTTAAAATTAATGCTATAGAAGCCAAAAGCTTGCATGTGCCCCCCCCCCCCCAAATAAGTGAAGAAATAAAGGAAGAGAAGAAAAAGTTGTTAAAGGTATTAAAACCAAAACCATCATCTCTGGCTCAGGAAGTCTGAGGGTCAAAATGTTCCCTTTTGTCTCTCAGTAATTCACATTCACCAAACATGTTTGTTAATGGACCTTGCCAAATACCTTTGGAAATCTCGGTACTCAGACAATATTAGCAAAAGACTTTTCATAATGTCCCTCATGAAGAGTCTTTGAAGATTCCTTAGTAAACAATAAAAGCTAGTGTCTGAACAAACTGAGCACTGCTCGGAAACGGTATTGGTGTGTCGTTTGGGGGTTGATTTTTTTTTTCTTCTTTCTTTCCAAGGACAAACAGCAAATCTGTAAGAAGCTGTCAGGTCTAGCTATTATCCAAAAACCTCCCATGCTTTTCTAAGAAGGAGTGTTAGCAGGTTCACTGTCAGCCATTTAATTCGAACTCACAAGCTTAACCAGCTTCTTGTCTTCTTCCAGACTTCACGAAGTCAGTCTGGCTGCCACCAGCCAGGAGGCATTTAGGTGCTCTCAGGCTTACAATTCAAGCAGAGATTGAAATGATTAAAGCATGGGGAGATGGAGGGAGTAACACCTGAGGCTGATGAGTCTGTCTGCCAAAGCTGAGACTTAGAAATGTTAGTGAAGAGTGTTTGTTTTCATATTTTAGAGGTCATCTGATATAGCTGCTTGTAACAAAGGTGGTTTAATCACAACAAAAACATATACAAGACAGGACTGTGTCCCTGCACTATTACAAATACTTCTCAGATCAAAAGAACTCTAACTTTTCAGTGTGGGAAAAACTTCTATACATTTCTAATTAAGAAATGTGTCTTTCTTCTCCTTCTCAATACTTGTTTCTTTAATTTGCATTATAAATAGATTAAAACATTAGCCCATCTTCATATAGATCTCAATGAAACTCTCTAGCCCTGTTGAAAACTGAGAAATTCACTCATAAATCACTCCAAGCTCACTTTTCTCAGGAAATTTTTTTCCTTCTCAATGCATTTGGATGCTATTCCATTACCTCTGAACACTCACCCAGAAGCTGTTAGTCCAATAGCATCCATTTCATGCTTAGTCACTGTTCAGGTTAAAGTATTGAAACACCCTTGAGGAGTTTCTTTTATCAAAGAATTTTAGCATGAAATCAAGAGAGTCTGTCTTATTTTTTATAGAAGATTTCATCATTTTCTCTCAGCTCTGTACAAAGCTTTGTGAGAGAAAGGACCCTGGATCAAGCCCTCAGTAAATGTAGTCATCTTTGATTTCATTTGAGCCCTGACTCTACTAGAGTCAATCTGGTGGAGTTACGTAGGATTACTGGTAAACTCTGCTGTTCTGTCTGCTGACCTCTCCAGTTTTCATCATCTGTGTTTGGCTCAGGGCTCCTTCTTCTGCTTTTCTTGTGGGCTTATTCCTGGGTTTAGAAGGCTTCATGCCTTTCCCAAATCCCATCTCACTTTTTATGGGGAAAGTCCAGAAATAATCTCCATCACCTTCTCACATAATGGCCCTGCTGCCTCGTTCTTGGCTCATTGCCCTTGGAGATAGCTGATGCTTTTTTTTTTTTTTTTTTTTTCCGATATAGTAATGGAACAAATTTACAGCAGCTGAGAACCCGCTGTGTCTTTATTGCTAAATAAATATCTCACCAGTGTAATCTGATAACCTGGGACCAACTGATTCTCAATTTGACTAAATATTAATAATCTTCTGAGTATTCTTTTGGAGTAAATCAACTCAACAAAACAAAAACTAGATGCAATTGGGGACACAGTTCATGCGTGTACCCTCCCAAGTTCCAGAGTTTGTGTGCTCTGGCCCTGCACAACCTTCCAACACTCTCGAGAAACTAGTATAATCTCAGACTGTATTTTCTTCAGTACCTTAAGGATATCTTTGTCAGAAGAGCAGATAATATGGGAAAGGGCTTGCTTTCTGGTTATGAAGGCAAGTGACATATCTCCATTCATATTCATACAGTTGATACTCTCCCTTCAAAACAGAGTAGCCTCATCCATACGGCCTATTGAAAAAAATCCCAGAACATACCTGAGCTTTGCCTGAGAGAAAGCTGCTTGGCCTGGGCAAGCCCCATTCCAGGAACCGTGCTAATAATTAATCTGTAGTGATAATCTCAGGACAGTGTTCAGATTTGTGTCCTGTCTCTGATTAATCTGTTAAGACATAGCTGGAGGATCTGCAGAGAATTTAAAGGAAAACTTGGTAGTATGTGCATTTAAACCTTTTACAGACCAAAATCCCTTTTGCCAAATTCTATATACATCTCTATATCCTTGCCTGGAACTATGTCTGCCCTCAGACATCAGTGCTTAGGAATGCACCGATGTATTTTCCAACATAAGCAGGTGTGGTAGTTTGCACCTTTGCTAACAGACATGTTTATTACATTTGTAGCCAGGGCATGGAGCGGCCGTTAGATGCCCAGGATCAAGAATTGTACTTTGCAAGCATGGCACTGATTTCTGAAAAATAACAACTTAGTTAAGTGTTGATTCTAGTTGTTGTGGGAGAGGAGGGAGTACGGAGAGTGAGTACCACGGAGGTGACATGTCTGGAGGAGCAAGGACTATGTTCCAACACAACACAGCGCAGGGATTGCAGGCACTTTCATAGAGAGGTCTGCATGTTGCTTCAGTTGCTTGTGCTAGAATGCAGGTCATGCATTACAAGATTCTGTGGCGTATTAATCCTCCACGCTTCACTAAATGACTAGCATGAGCTTTAAGGTCATAAGAATGGTCAAAGATATAGGCAGATAGCTTAGGCTATTTTAAACTGTCCTCCTTGACTAACTTCTCCGGAAAACCATATGTCCCTTAAATCTTAACCCTCTGTCGTAGCATGTCAGCTATTTTTGCTGCAAACAGCACAACAAAGTGTTGCCTTCAACTTGAAAATCCAAGCTTGGACTCTCCATTTCTCTCCACAGTGCAGTTGAACTTTAGCTCTTTGGACATCCTTTTCAATTTTGTTTCCTCACAGGAGTCAAGAAATAATTCCTAGAGGGTCATAGACTTTATAACAGATATAGCAGCTTTTAAATGCCTCAGATTAGATTGAACATTGAATTACAGGTTGGAAGGCCATGCTATTACTGTCTTGCAAAATATTTTGGATTTTGTTGTTGTTGTTTCTCCACCAGAAATACCACAAATCCTTCCAAGTTTCTCATGGAAGGGGATCTAAAATTACTAGAATAAGCACCATTACAGTAATCTTAGAGTTAGCACTTCAAACACTAACCCAAAGTGTGAGGAAATCCTGGGTTCAACAAGAAACAGGACACTTGCACCCATCATAAATAGTTTTACTGCCAAATCAACAACAGTACTGCAAGGGCATTCTTTTTTTCTAACTGGGTCACAAGGATTTCTGATGATGATGAAGTTGTCAGGAAGAGGAAATTCTGATTTCGGTGATCCATGGTGTGATAAAACAGGTTTCGCTGGGCAATTTTAACCAAAATACACTCAGTCCTCGAGCACCTCAGGAGGAACAGACAAAGTATGGGAAAAGTGTGTGTCCTGAACTCATAGATCTTCTCCAATGTTTTACCAGCTGTTGGTTGTCTTAATCACTTCTTCTTATCTTAATCTATCTTTTCTTTTAAGCTCTCTGGAATTTCTGCTTTCTACATGACTAGGCTGAGCCTGAGACAGATGGAAACACTGTGGGTGCTGAACAAGCAGTCTCTATAGAGAGACCAGCGGTGTGTGGAAGTAGGGGAAGTAACTTCTGCTGCTGCTATTTTTTAACGATTACAATAATATGCCTGAGAGACTTAGTGACTTAGTGGTACTTAGCAGCATAAGAAAGGTAAAACGGCCTGGCAAGGCATTAAGTGAAAGAAAGCCTGCTTGCTAGGTTGTAAGAATTTTGGAATTACACGTAACAGAAGAAAAGAAGTTAGGGAAACGGATCTGTTTATCTCCTCTGTGATATTAGAATGGTTCTGCCACAAATACTTGTAGGAAAAGGGTTAGTCTGAAAAAATAACAAGGGGACAAATATTGAAATGGATGAAATATTTTATAAATGAACACTTTTGATCTTACCAAAGTTAAAGTTGCTTTTATTTCGAAATATATGTTGATCTATGAACAAAGAATTGTAGTCATTAAAAAGAATAAAAATAAAATGAAACATCCTGAAGCAATTGAAACGCATTCTTTCAGTCCCAGACAGTTTTACAGATTCCAGTATATATGTTTTTCAAGATTTTCACATTAACATCAATTTTGAAATGGATATTTTTTTAAATCTCAGATATCCCCAAGTGATATAAAATTAAGCAACCAAAAATGTTTCTTAGTAGTTACTTTACTGTTTATTTTAATTATATTTATTCTATATCTTCAATTTTATGATACCACTTGACATATACTATGTACAAAAGCCTGGTTCTCAACTGGTGTAAGGCAGTTTTATTTCACTGGCTTCAGTTAAGCATTGCCTATTTGCATCTGTTGAAGTTGTGGCCTAGGAATTACTATATAAATAAATATGCCACTGAAAAATTCACTTGTGACTATATTAAACAGATGGGGGACAAAATAGGACTCAGTAAATTAATCCCTGTTCTTAATAGTACAGTCCATGAAATGTACTGTGAAATGTATTCTAAAATATATTGTAAAAAATGGCAGAGTAGGTGCAATGTTGCATTATAGCAAAATATAAATTTGTGGCATTAAGTTTATTTGGCAGCCCTGGATAAAGGTCCCAAATTTTTCTTATGAAAGCAGACATGAACCAGAGGAATGTACACTTGACAAGTGGTAGAGTTGTAGACCAAAGGAGAGAGGAAGCTGTTTCAGCTGTTTCAGCTTTGCTTTAGCTTCTTATCCTGAGCTGATGACACACCAGCGACCTGAAGTTTTGGTGGTGCTGGGAAGCAGCACTCTCAGCACACCGTCAACTCCTGAATCATTACTTTGGTCTGGTGGTTTGACACAGTTCAGCCAGCACAGAGCAAACCAGACTGTGGTACAGCCTCTTACTCCTGCTAGGCACTACTCTGGGAAATAAGTAGACCTGGGAATTGCCACAGAAGGATCTCCATTCTGAAGCAAATTACTTTTCTCTTACATCTGAGTTAGTAAATTTTCCTTGGTTGTTATAGGGATAATACAACGAAGTCAAAGGACCTGTGTGGACACAGCTGTATTAAGAGGAGGTTGCTGCTGTAGTATTCCCAGGGTAACCATGTGAATATGTAACTGTTAGGCCAAGTTCCTCTACCCTTTTTCACCGATTTAGATCTGGATAAACTAAAAGCATTAAGTGACTTGTTCCAGATTTCAATTGGTAAGCTATGCAGCATTTGGCTTCTTGTGTAAGAAATATACTCCCATCTGTAATTGTTACCATCTGTTTGGTATTCAGGGTGTAAAAATGTAATGGAGATGAAGTCATATTTCTTTTTTTTTTTTTTTTTTTTTTCTCCATTTGGAGGTAAGAATGAGGCTATAACAGCCTGTAAATGCATCTGCTGGTGATAAGATAGTACAGCTGGAAATAGGATGCTAGATTCTGCACGGTTCAGAAAGCTTGTGTGTAGAAGCTGTTATAGTGCAGTGTGTGCTGGTATTCTGTGATCCCATGAGATGATTGATGTAACATAAATAGGGTGACAGAAAAGTATTTTTGCTGGTGTGATGGGAATAGGAAGTACAAAATGTCAAAATGCCCTGAAAATAACCATTCAAATTTATGTAAATTGCTTAATTAATTGACCTCATTTGTGCTTGCAGATTTTCTTTGCATTTTCCTTTGTGAATTAGTTATTTTTCATTGTACACCAAGACAATGTTCCAAGGATAATTAAACCCTTTAAAGCTATAGGTTAATATCCAATTCTTATGTAAACACATTTATAAACATTAATCAGATCTAAATTACCCATTTTATAAATACTAGTTTATTCATTCACAGCTAATAGACATACTGTCTGTATTGATTCTGCTTTGGGCTCAAGGAGTTCATGTTAGTCTGTAAATGTTATTTCTTTAAATGGTATAATGCTGTTAACTTTTGCATGTATTTTCAAGTATCTCTGCTGTTTTATGTTCTCATGGAGGTTATCAGATAAGAGTCTGTTTGGAGTACAAAGACCAAACTCAGATACCCTCTGGGTCTTGAATCCTGTTGATGACTGCGGTTGAAACAGAGGTGGTCTAGGGAGAAAGATGGTGTAAGAAGCAGGGTAAACTGATCCTCTGGTAGAGAGCTATAGCAAGCTGAGCATGTTACCATATGGTAATATACATCTTGAAATTTCAATGAATTACCTGCTCTCAGGAAACTGAGCTCTTACCCTGTGTGAAATGTAAACTAATTCAGCTTTCAGTGAAAGAGAATGGAACAATCCTTGATGCATGAAGTTTAATATCCTCTCCACATTTTCCTGTTAGCATTAGCATTCTAACACTGGATAATATAATTCTTTTTGCATAAATATCCCATCCCCCTTGGAATTTTATCTTTTTCTTGGCAAACACTTGCAAATACATGGGAAAAAGGGAAATGCCTTTTTCTTTAGAAGGCAAAATCAATTTTCTGTTCCTTATTTGAATGAATGGTGAACAAATGTAGCTTCACAAATGATTAATACTACATGGAGAAGGTGGAGGGGAACTGTGGATATTCATTCACAGAACATACAGTGGCATGTTCAATTCATTCTCTTATTTGAGAAGCTGTAAGTAAATTTTGACTGTTTACCTTGGTTCCATGCTTTTGGTCTCCATTGTGTTAAGAAGAGTCAGCAGAGGCTGTAGTCCAGATCTTGTTCCAGTGTGCTAGGTGCTGTACAAACATTGAATGGGAATGTTTCCCTTATGGAGAATTTAGAGCTTGCATTCATTAAATGTCCAACAGCTGGAGAAAAAAAAAAAAAAAAAAAAAAAAAGACTCAGAAAAGTTAAGAGGCCTGGCCCCCACCATCATGCCTAAAATCTGCAGCAGAGCAAAGATTAATGCTCAGGTGTTATTATTCCCAGTGTGATGACATGTCACTCATGCTACAGCAGCATATTGCCTTGTATTTTTCTGACACAGACATAGGTTAATTATTTACTATCAGCCTATGTAGCTGCTGAGTATACATTTTTGCTGGAATTTTTGCTTGAAACATCCCTTGCCACAAATAGTTCTACTCACCTCCTTTTGTCAAGTCACTTCTGGGGAGGCTGGTGAGCCTCAGCCTGTCGTTGCTTCCTGGGCTGATTTAGATGCATCCCACAAACTTTCTGCTGCACTATTATTATCTTCTGTGGCCCCATAGCCCGTTTCTGATCTATCTGACAATTTTTATATTCAAAATTACTTTAATGATTACAATGCCATAACCAGTGTTTTAATGTAATCTGGGTACGTTTTCTGTTCTGTTACTGCTGTTTTTAAATTTAATTCACTGATTTATTGAGAAAAAGCAATCAAGTTTGACTGTTACGATTTGTTTTCCTATAAACTTACAGAGCTTATTACTTACAGATCTGATATCCTCTACATGGTTGGGGGTGTTATTTTTTTTTTCTTTTTTTTCCTCTTGAAACTAAAAGGCTTGGAAATTAGATTTACAATGCAGTAATTTGAGGGTCAAATGCTGGAAGGCTGATATCTTGTCTAAATGTCTGTAACCTCTTCATAATGTTTTCAAATAGCTGTCAGTAGTTCTGTGCATTTAGTAGCTAATTCATCTGAAGTCTCTGACTGCACATCACTGGAACAGCTGATACAGCTGTATTCAAAATATGGAATTTTTCCTTATGTTTGATTTTGTTTTCTTTTATTCTAAGTCCATAGTCTATTTTATTGTCAAAGTTAGACTTAAGTATTCAATAACAGATCTGTCTTTCCTCTCTTCTTCCTCCCCCTTTCTCTTCATGTATATACATATGGATATACATATTTAAACACGTATATGTATATCTGTATTTACATACACACATATATGTCTAATACAGATTTTGAAGAAGGGTTGAAATTGTATTACAGCTGCTGGGCTATCTGAGGCTTGTTTACAGTCTTGCTTCCTAGACAGCTGTGTACAGATAGCTAAGTAAAGCACTTATGAAAATTAAGGGATACATATCTGGCAAAGGGACCATTCTGTTACATTTGGACTTTTCTCCCCCACATCAAGCTAACTGTACTCGTCTCAGGGGATAGTCTTGAATTTGTGGGCTTAAACTTATTTACTGTGAAAAGGCAAGCAAAAGCAAAAAGTTACGCATAACAGTCCTTTGAAAAATACAGACCTAATTAAATATGAGCAAAGAAAACCAGCTGAGGCTATGTGAAACAGGATTTCAGTTCCAGGGGATTTGAAGGACAGTTTATTACTATTTTTCATTTATATTCTGTAAGTTCATACTCAAGAGTCTTAGATCTGAGCTCTGTTCTGAAAGGGCTCAAAAATATATCTAATCTGAAACTACCGAATTTCGCTTTGTTAAGTCTTTTTAACCACAAAATCAACCGGTTGGTGTGACTTCCAGGTGACATTGAAAAACCCTTCCAGGCATAAGCATTCCTGGACAAGTTTCAGCCAAAATCTGGCATAGGAATGTGTCCAGAATATGGTCTCAGGTTGACTGAAAAGCATCCAGAAGTTGGCCCAAGATTGCTGAAAGCTTTGCAAATTATTTCTGGTTTGTTAGGAAAATGTTGCCCAGCTGTAGTCATTACAAGATGCATTGTAACAATTATTATACCGAGTGAAAGAGTGTCCTGGGGGTGTGGAAAGATGGAGGGTTTCTTTTCATCTTGTATACAACAGCAGGAAGGGAATCCAAATTCCATTTAACAGAATTCTAATTAAAGGGACATACTATTTTCTCAGCCAGAATAGAGTGGCCCAAAGAAAGCCTTCTTGCCGATTCAACAGCTGGTTCCCTGAGACATTTTCTCCAGATGGGTTGCATTTGAATCCAGTGCAACAATACCGCTCCTGTGGCAAATATTTCTTAGAGGGTAAGGAGCCTTATGAAAAGATGGTTGTTTTTAAAGGAAATAATAATACTTACTTTGAGAATTGTAGCCTGAATCACTGTTTTTCTTTTTGCATCCTTCATTGTATAATGTTATCAAATTTTCATCATATATCATTGCAAAATAGGATTGAAGACTTCTTTTTTTTGTGTGTGTGCTTGTGTGCCTCATTCAGAATTTGATGGTTTATTTTTTTTCATCAGATATTAAAGAAATCCCCATATAATTTATGAAATCTTCCTCTCTATGGTATTTTCCATGATATGTTAAAGTGAAACCATAACAATGTTGGTTGTAAGGAACCTCTGGAGCCATCTAGTCCAGCTGTCTGCTTGCAGCAGGACTATTGTCAGCATCAGCATCTGTGGATTAGGCCAGCTCGGCTTGACATGCCAAGATGTGAAAAACCTCCATGGATGGATGGTCTGCAGCTATGCTATCACCCGTTCTTGTGTTGAACTGCCCTCCTAGTGATGTGGTTTATCTTAGTGTCCAGTTTGAATCTCCCATGCCAGGCTGTTGTCTCTTGTTACATCTCATGACACTGTGGAGGATGGTTTGGCTCCATCATCTGTAGGTTTTTTTTCATGTAGCTAAAAGCAGAGCTTAGTTTTTCCCTTAACCACCCTTTCATGAGATTAATTAGTCTGAACTCCCTGAATCTCACCCTGTAGATATTGTGCCCTAGGCTCCCAAGTATCCTGGTAATCCTCTGATGGAGCCTCTCCAGTTTTTTAACATGATAATCCTACTGTATCCTATTCTTAGCATTCTTATTCCATGTTTTTGATAAAACTTTCCTACACTTCACTCTCTTTCTTTAGTTTGGTTTATGGGCTTTTCTTTGGGTAAGTGGAGAAAAATGGAAAATATAAGAAAATTATTAAGAAATTGTGTGGGAATTTTCTTTAAAATTGAAGCTGATTGAATTCTGAATAATCAAAAAAAACCCAAACCACCAACCCAACCACACAAACCAAACAAAAGAACCCCACCAAAACCATCCAAAGAACCAAACAAAAAAACTCCAAAGTTTCCCTATTACTTCCCATCTCTGTCTTACAGCCAGAATTCCTACAGTGATCTAATAGCGTGTCTTGAAATGACTGTGTTGTTTGAGCAAAATTTTTGTTTCTCTGTTTTAAGAGCGTTCCAAATAACTATATTAGATTCAACATACTGAGGCTGAGTGCAAGGAAAAGTTTCCCAGCAGTGAAAGAAGATTATTTAGTGCTGTTCTTTTTGTTTGGGTCATCTAAAGTTAAACTACACAAAAGTATGAATTAACTTTTCTGTTTCTTCACAGAGCAAAGCTGGATGGCTTAAAATTGTTTCCAGCATGAACTGCTTCGGGGAATATATGATACACATCAAGTGATACATACCAAGATGCTTTTTCTGTAATTGGCTATCATCTTACAAAAGTAATATTTCTCTCACCCATACTGGTACTTGAAGTAATCTGTAGTTTCATGTTAGCAGCCATGAAAAAGTGCTAAGGTAGATATTTCTTCAGCTGATCATTCTCTGAGAGGAGCTTGTGTCAAGGCACCCTCTGGTGACACCATAACTAAAGGGCCATATGTTAACCACTTTTCCTGTTCACAGCCATAATACTATAATTTCCCTCTGGACTTGACTCCACTCCAAGGAGGACAAAGAAAATATACAAAATTTCACTTGATCTCTTTCTGTCAGAGAGCAATCAGGCAGCCAAAGGAGAGAGTGCAGAATCTCCTGGGCTGGATTTTCAAGCGATATTTGTTGATGAGGCCGACAGAGTATATGTACATGTGCCAGCTGCTTTTCTGTTTATGTGGTCTCCCGTGAAAGTTAGTCTGAAGTCTCTATCTGAATCTCTTTCTGTTTAGATGATGGGATGGTGGGTGCTGAGTGAAACCCAAGCAAAATCAGGGGAAACAAAATAATCAAAAATTATTGCTGCAGGAGAAAGGAAACAATGCCAGGACTGAGACCAGAAGGGCAATAGAGATCCTACCACAATTAGCAAGGTTAATTCCAAGAAGAATAAAAGAGACCATTAGTCTGCTTCAAAGTTACCTTGGCACAAAACTTCTCCCTTGTATTTAAGCAGAAACTGCTGGGAAAGGATCCAATGATAGAATAAGAAAGTTCCAAGCTAAAAGTTACAAATTTCTAGGAATTTTTAATATTCTGTCCTTTGTTTTCCTTCTAAGTTAGAGTGAAACCAAATATCTCTTAAGATTCATGAATAATCATTAGAATCATAAAATTATTTGGGTTGGAAGGAACCTTAAAGACCATCAAGTCCAACCCCCCTGCCATGGGCAGGGACATTTTCCACTAGCCCAGGTTGCCCAAAGCCCCGTCCAACCTGGCCTTGAACCCTTCCAGGGAGGGGGCAGCCACAGCTTCTCTGGGCAACCTGTGCCAGGGCCTCACCACCCTCATGGTAAAGAATTTCTTCCTTGTCTCTAATCTAAATCTACCCTCTTTCAGTTTAAAACCATTACCACTTGTCCTATCACTACATGCCCTTGTAAAAAGTCCCTCTCCAGGTTTCCTGTAGCCCCTTTCAGCACTGGGAGGCTGCTCTAAGGTCTCCCTGGAGCCTTCTCTTCTCCAGGCTGAACACCCCCAACTCTCTCAGCCTGTCCTCGCAGGGGAGGTGCTCCAGACCCCTGAGCATCTTCATGATCCTTCTCTGGACTCACTTTAACAGGGTTATGTTCTTCTTATGTTGAGGAAAATATATTTTAAATTCTAAAACATCTTGACAGATCGATTTTTAGTTTGTGTATTTCAATCACATTCACACCTTTTCATGGTATGTGATCTACTGCTGTTCTATATGTTAATGTAGCTGACTTCTGGAATTGCCTACATGATTGTTGAAATATCCATTTTCCAAATCATACAGGGCAACTGCTATTAGTAAAGATTGAAATATCTCATTTCTTTTGATGAATCAGTGTCCTCATATGTGAGTTTTTTATAGAAATATTCAACATTTTGAAAGAAATTATTTAATTATACCACAAGTAGCAGACTCTTTAATCTAGATATTTAAGCATATCACTACAGGAAACAGGAAAGAAGTTGATTATAAGATAAGCTGTTTCAGTCACTGCTAACTAGCAGGTGCCCTTAAATAATTTTACCAAACTAAACTCAAATACTTCAAATATTTTATGTTGTATTGTAGTATGTCAGCAATGATAGATGACATTATTTTGCAATACTATGAAATAAGGTAAAGAGTCAAAATAAAATAATGGAAAAGGTAGATAAAAATCTGTTCTCATTATTCAGGAAGTTGTAGTGTTTGGTTTTTTTTTTTTAAACAAACAAACAAACAAAACCACACACCCCCCTCCCCCAAATAAATACGTGATTTATGCTTTCTGAACATTTCTCTTCCTCTGTAGGTAGTGTGTATTTTTTTCCAAATTTTAATCAATATTGTTATGCATTTCTACATGCTTTGATCTGGGAAAAAAAAGATTGGATATTTATAACTTGCATTTTCACATTTTTGCTCAGCTTCTCCAGAGCTTTGTGCTAATAAAATGCTAAAAGAAGTTTCCTCTACCCGCGTGTTCATGATGAAGGGATCATTTTTTTGTACATGAAGAAAGAACCTGGAGGTGTATTCTTTCGTTAAGCACTCTACTTATGGGGCTTGACCAGTATGATAAACTGATCTTACGTTTCACCCTAGACTACACCAGAAGAATGGCGTGAGACTGCAAGATGTCGTCAGACAACATGCAGGACTTCCTTTTCTTCAAAGCATAGGGCAGGACAAAAATCAGAAAGGGCCAAATGGAAATAAAAAATTATCTCTGCTGCTCAGGAAATACAGATGATGACTCCAATTTTCAGTTGGCGAATAGGTGGTGTGTGTCAATAGAAAAGCACCAAGGTGAAGCGAAGTCATGAAGTAACCTTTATGTATGTCATGGTAGAACTATGTATCAGAAGACAATTTTCTCATGTTTAATCTGCAGGATTTAGGCATTCAACAGTGATGAGAAGGTTTGCATTGTGCCTTGTGTCCGCCTTTTTTCCTCCATGCTTTTCATTTGCTAAGTGAAATTCAGTTCCCTTGGTTATTCTTCTGGGCTGCTGGTTCCAAGGAGAAAATAAAACATGCGAGTAAGATGCAGCTGTAAAGTAACAGTTTGGTGAATAATGGAAGGAATGAGCGGCCAGTGATCAGTTTGAGAAGGTGTGTCTGAATCCATCAGTCAGAAGGAAGAGCTAAACCTCACAGAGAAAATGTATCCGTATGTCAGCAGTTAATAGGAGGGTATACTGAATCGTGGATTTCTGTTATGTTCACTTCTTTCAGGAAGCAAATTGATAGGTTTTTGCTCTATATGAGAAAGTGATTGCATACCATCAGGTTGTGATAACTCTGAAGATCTGGGTTCCACAAATTCCTAAGCCTTTTTGGTAGACTGAGGAGAATTTAAAGGCAGGAACTTCACCTCCCCTATTATGATGTATTATTGGCAATCTCATTATTCCAGAAGTGTATTGAACTAGTTATTGAACGACTACATAAAAATAACATCAGTAATGCATATCCAAGTAGATTCCTTATTTCAGTTGGCCCCATCTTCTTCACTTTCCTGCTTCTCCCCAGCTGCTCCCTTCCCACAACACCCCAGTTCTGCTCTTGATCTCTGATTGTAACGGAGTCCCTATCAAATCACAGTAAAGCTCAGCAACTCTGTACCGAACTGGAGACTTGCATTTACACGGCTGTCTCTGGAAAGGAAATCACCCAGGAGTATCCTTCATTTCCAACATCACTGCTCCTTGAGTAGAATACCGGACTTGGAGGGCTCAAGACAAATGCTGCCACATGCAGTGGGGAGATGATGACAGGTTTTGGTGGCAGCTGCAGGTGCACAGAGAGGGGTTTCAGGGGCTCCTTGGGGAAAAGGAGATGCATCTGTGAGTGAACACCTCTGTTTTCCATTCCTCTTCAATGTACATCACTCACTCCACAATTTCTGATTTCCTTGATAAAGATTTAGAGTCATTTCCATGTGATGCAGTGGAATAGCCATGATATAAGATATCTCTGCTGAATAATTTGGTACAGGTTTTGAGTACAAATCACAGGAAGGAGAGAAAGATCTTTCATCAGCTGTATTGGTACAGTTTCCTCTGAAAGCACAAGCAGCTGTGTATGCATTTATGTATTGTCTTAAAGACAGAAAAGACAAATTTAACTAATTCCATCAGAAATTTCTTAAAGTTCATTAAAAGACAGAGCACAGAGCCTACAGGTTTCTTAAAGTGTCAGTGTCCTTCTGCAAATTAAAATGCAATGATACATGCAAACAAAGCTGACCCTACTATGACTGAAGCTGTTGCATGTACAGTCTCAGATTTCTCTGCCTCTTTTTACTGCTATGTAACTTATACCTGAGGGACATTTAAATGGAATGTAAAACTCTGATTCCCACCACAGAGAAGAAAAGATGTTCAAAGAAAAATTAGGAGTGTAAAGAAAAATTAGGAGTGTAGAGCTTGCAGCCACAAAATGACATTGTTAGGGAAATCATGGCAATTTTTAAACAGAAATTAATTCTTAGAAAGAGATTGAGAGACAAGGTAATTTTATTTCAGTGACATGTTATGAGCACAACATGAAAACCTCTTGCATATACATAAGTTTCAGTACTTGTGGTAGATTAGGATGTTCTGGTCTTTTCAAAACAACCCATCCACAAGTGTTATGACAAATATTATCATTACTGCAGTTATGAAGAAGTCTTTCCCTATTCTGTTGTATTTCAACAGATGAAAGATTTTATTGCCAAAGATTGACAAATGTAGAACAATTTCCGGTTTAGATCAGATCTCTGTTGCTCTGATGAAGGATAAATGTTGTTCATCTCAACTTCTTTATTCACTATTTCTTTGTTCCTTTCCACTTTTCTATTCCTTCTTATATTTTACACTGTAACAGAAACAAAATTTCTGAATGCTAAGGCAGAATATAATTATGTGAAAACAGTCAATAAAACAACTTTTTAAAAATTAATATATTTTTTATATCTCCAGAAATGACAGAAGATCTTGGTGATAGACTTCAGAACTCTTCCCTTTATTAGTTTTTAGAAGGTAATATGTGGTCCTCCTTGAGTGAGGAGGTTGGACCAGATGAGCTCCAGAGGTCCCTTCCAACCACAACCATCCTATGATTCTATGAATAGATCTCCATGAAGTGCTTTATTATCTAGGAAAAAGTATTTCAATTAAAATTAAGAAAAAGCAGTTTAACATGTCCTAATCGGCCCAACATTAGAGTGAAGCCCTAGGACTAATGTTTTAACACAAATTTGTCCTGTAAGTCTCATACTCATTTATTACAGCTCTAGCAAAAACCTTTTGCAGGAACTCAAGACTCCTCAGTATTTTGGGAAGAAATTAATAATCTATGGAACATTCATTGTCATTCCACCCCCCCTTCCCTTTTGCTCCTTCTTTCCCAATTCTTTCTCCCAGCAGAGTACAACTACAATTAGCATAATAAATTCTTGTAGGCATCAATTAAAGTCAGGATAATATGAACTGTACTTTGCATGTTTGCATGGTAGTTGCTATAACTGACAAATAAATTGCAGAAAATGGCACTCCAGAGATTAAAGCTAAAGTAAGCATCACCTGTAAGTTCAGTTTGTTTGGTTTTGCTTGGGGTTTTTGGTTTGAGGGTTTTGTTTGTCCATTTAAAGAAAATAGTCCCTTTTAGCAACAGTCAATTTCCTTCTTTCTTGTTCCATAGAATCAGCAAATCAATTAGAAAAATTCTCCATGGTCTTCCATTTCTGCTGAATTCCAGTCTGACTCCAGAACTAGTTTTGGAGCAAATCTAAAAAGAAATACTCAGTTATTCTGTTTTAATAAAGGTTGAATTAATCCTTCTGTGTTGAGCTGACAGGGATTTCATCCAAAGAATTTTAGAGGGTTTTGCTAAAAGGACTTTTCTTCCCATTACAAGTAAAATTATGAAGAAATTTTTATTAAAGCTAGAATTTTAGCTTATCTTCTTTTGGGGAGTGAAGGAGTTGTGTTGTTTTGATTTCTTCTTCTGGTTAGGATAAGATATAAAGATTAAAAAAAGTCAAATGCTGTGACTAGTCACCATGAGGTTTCGGAAACATCTAAGTAATTAAACCACTTATAAAATGCATAAAATAATTTTTGGAGACATCCACTTTGGGATGACCACTTCCCCAGGTCTCCAGATGGTGATGTGGTGGGGTAACCCTGGCTGGATGCCCAATGCCCAACAAAGCCGCTCTATCTCTCCCCTCCTCAGCTGGACAGGGGAGAGAAAACAGAAGAGCTCATGATCAAGATAAGGACAGGGAGATCACTAAGATATTACCCTCACAGGCAAACCAGACTTGACTTGGGAAAATTAGCTTAATTTATTACCAATAAAATCAGAGTAGGATAATTAGAACTGTCCCCTTCCCCCCCCCTCCCCCCCCCCCTCTTCCCCCCAAAAATCGCAAAACACCTTTGCTCCATCCTTACTTTCTTTCCAGGCTTAACTTTACCCCAAATATCTTTTCTTCCTTCCCCTCCAGCAATGCAGGGGGACAGGCAATGGGGGTCATGGTCAGTTTATCACATGTCTCTGCTGCTCCTTCCACCTCAGGGGTCGGACTCCTCACGCTCTTGCCCTGCTCCAGCGTGGGGTCCCTCCCACAGGAGACAGTCCTCCATGAACTTCTCCAACATGAGTCCTTCCCACAGCTGCAGTTCTTCACAGGCTGCTCCAGCGTGGGACCCCACGGGGTCACCAGTCCTGCCAGCAAACCTGCTCCAGCGTGGGCTCCTCTCTCCACGGGGCCACAGGTCCTGCCAGGAGCCTGCTCCAGCGTGGGCTTCCCACGGGGTCACAGCCTCCTTCGGGCATCCCCCTGCTCCGGCGTGGGGTCCCCCCCGGGCTGCAGGTGGGTCTCTGCTCCCCCATGGAGCTCCATGGGTGCAGGGCACAGCTGCCTCACCACGGGCTGCACCACGGGCTGCAGGGGAACCTCTGCTCTGGGCCTGGAGCACCTCCTGCCCCCCTTCCTCACTGGCCTTGGGGTCTGCAGAGCTGTTACTCCCATATATTCGCATTCCTCTCTTCTGGCTGCAGTTGCTGTTGCACAGGGTTTGGGTGTCTTTGTCCCCCCCCCCCCCCCCCCTTCTTGAATACGTTATCCCAGAGGTGCTGCCACCTTCATTGATGGCCTTAACCTTGGCCAGCAGTGGGTCCATCTGGAGCCGGCTGGCATTGGCTCTCTCAGACAAAGGGAGCTTCTGGCAGCTTCTTGAAGAAGCCCCCCTTGTAGCCCCCCCCACTATCCAAACCTTGCTGTGCAAACCCAATTACAGGTGCTCACTCAGTGAAAAATAAAAGTTCAAGTAAATGTATCTTAGGAAAACACAAGACTGGAAAAAATAGAAACCAATAATTTTTCTTAAAAGTCCTGGATGAACTTAAGACACTATTTGTTGAAAGTGCTGATTAGTGGTTTTATTCTTTTCTGAAACAACTTTGTAAGATTCACTTTCATTTCAGTTGTAGCTGTCAGCTCAATTGTACATCTGAAAAAGAAATTGTCATCCTGCTTTTTCCTGCACCCAGATAACTGTGGGATGCAAGAATCAAAAAATATAAGCACACAATTTAATTTAGTTTGCTAATACCATTCATTTCACCTCTTAAGAAACGTGTGCCACTCTTGATAATAATCAAGTCATAGATCTCAACACATCAGTCAAATTGAATTAGATAACAACTATTGTAAAACATGCTAAAGAAAGGTATGCTGGAATCCAGACCTTCATATTTTTACAGAACTAACTCCTCAAGAAAACCATAGCTAGATAGAGGCAAACCAAACAATTTATGATAATTAAATTATAATAATTACTGTCCACATAAAGTAATGAGATTACGACTAAAATCTTCCAGAAATGGTGAGAGGAAGAACATAAATTTAATCCTGATTCCTATCTTAGCTGTTAGTTTTAATGGACATTTGAGGTATTATAATCCTTAGGAAAAAGATATTCTAATACAATACAGGGAGGAGTTGAAAAGCAAGAAGAGTATTCCTATAAATTATAACTGATTGTGGATTTAATAGAGGTTTTTCTGGTACTTCTACAATTTTCAAGCAATAATTGGAAAATAATGTTATTATATGATACAGGACTTGAGGTTTATTCTGAAAAGGTAGAAATAAGCATCTCTCTCCCCTCCCTTGTAATATAAATAATTTGGTCCTCATTCTCTTTTATCTTACACAATCTCTTTTTCATATTCCTACTTTGCATCTTTGCAAAACAAGTGTTGCTGGTGTAGTAGTGTTTTATGTTATGGATGCTAATTTCTTCCATCTATCAATAATATTGACAAAATCAAATATAAAATCATTTTTTTGTCAAAAATTCAGACCTGCACAACATAGCTGAGACAAAAAAATATTTCCATTTCTAAATATCACCATAGGACAGGATTAAGTGTAATCATCACCTTAGCTATCTACTGTGACATGGAGTCTTCTGCCTTCCACAGTATTTGCACCCTTGTTCAGTTTCTGTCCATGATGTATGAAGAGAAATAGGATGGGGAAAAGTAGGATGAATTGGAAACAGAAAACTATTGAAAAATATCCATGAAAAGCTTTTCTAGGAAAATATTTGTTCTAGAATAGTTGATAAAATTCAATCTAATATACAATAAAAATTGTAAAATACAATTTCAATAAGAAAAAACTATTATAAAAATTCTTCATAAACTAGATACAGTGTAAAGTTGTCATCAAGTTTTTATGTTGTATGTTCTGATGGACACTGGTATATAAGCTTTACTGGGTTTAGTGCATCCTTCTTGCACTGCAGTGCTGCTCTCCAACGCTTTTATGGGTTTGTGTTTGTTCCAGCGTCTACTAGGCCACATATTTACTAAGTTGCTGATCAGTCACATCTTCAGCTCACCAGGCTAAGGAGCTGAAGATAGTAGCGTGAACATCAGCGACTTCTGTTTAACAATGGCTTCTACTAGTTGTGTTCACACTGCACTTTCACAGGACTGAAATTCAACCCAGCTGCTCTCCTATGCATCTTCACATTCATCTGTGACTGGCTTTTGTAAGCTTGCACGTTACCTGAATCATCTGAACCACCTACCTCATGGTCTTTCAAAGTGCTGTATCCAAATCTGTTGTGCATCAGCAGATTTCAGTCAGTGAGCAGCATTTCCATATACTTTTGTATACTCCATATACTCCATACTCCATATACTTGAGATTATAGGGATCAAGACTGTGGCCCTGGACCATTCCATCCCACTCCAGGAGGAATACCAGGCCTGGAGGGAACAGCCTTGCATTATCTGGACTGAAACATCTGTGTAGTCCAGAAAAGTAATGGGAAGTACACAACTTCTGGAATAGTAGTTTAGCAAAATATGCCAGACACTGGTTTTCACAATAATCTTGACACACTATTTTGGAGTACTAATGCCCCAGACAACAGCTAGTACTCTTCTTAATCTGTCTGTCTGACTCTCTTACCAGCTGATGAATAATTGGTGTAGAGAGAAGTCTGAGTCAAGCAGCATCAAAACAGGGGTGAATGATTAGGCAGAGACTATATCCATCCTGGTAACAATCAACAACATCACTAGATGAATCTTTCCCAACTATTCAATGACCAAAATGGCATTTATGTAATTATATATTGCCTGTGCAAAGAGATTTATAAGTACTTGAATTTTAAACGTTGCCACTCAATCACAGCCCTTGATGGGCTATAGTGGACACTAATACAAGTTTTGTTGAGTATGTAGATGCTCGACAAGTCACCAGATGTCCCCATCTGCCCTGAGCAATGTTGACACTCCCTTCCCTCTCTGTCAGGAACACTCACAGTGCCAGGAGATCAAAAGCTTACGGCTTTATCAGAACCCTCTTGCTCTGAGTCATGTGTCCTACCTGGAAAACACTGGCTCACACTCTCCAGCTGGGCTCTTCACAAAAAAAATTAAAATAATCACTTGCACAGCAGTGTCCCAAATGCCATATGCATTGTCACAGTCTGCTGCATGTTACAGAACATTTGTTAGCCCAGCAGGAGCCATGCCATCAAAATTGGTGAACAGGGCACTTTGGGCCAACATTGTCCAATGCAATGCTGTCCCAGTTCCCATGAGACAAGTGCAGGCTGTGATATACTTATTCTGTCTTATAAGGAGCCAATGTAAACTGTATCTTTTTCAATGTAAACATAAGTCAGAAAGACTGAAGTTACACCATGTTTTCTCTCATGATAGACCCTAAACCAAGCCTCTTTCCTTTCCTCCCCACCTTCCCAGTTCCTGGGCTAATTAGAAACTCAGTGTGTGACCACAGAATTTTTTATATCAGGCTCACTCAGCAAGTTTTCCCTACAAAGCTCAAATACATCCTTCTGAAGAATGAGGATTCTCTAGAGGTGTTCCCCCCTTCCCTGTACTTGCTACCTACCAGGCTGTCTCCTTACTCTTTCTTCATGTTACTCCCTTTACTCTTGCTTCTATTTACTGATATAATTGCCTTGTTTTGGCCTCTGTTTATCTTTGTGGCAGCATCCCAGAATAAACTGGCAAGTTTACACTTGGTGTAATGTATCTTATTTGTGTTTGGAGATATTACAGACATTCTATCTAGTTCTTGTTCCGGGCCAGCCTCCAAAGGAGCCGCATTCTCCTCCACTCCTCTCTTCTGAAGCAATGTTAGCCCTCACATCATCAGCAGGAGATGACTTCTACAAGTGCCATCAAAACTCCTAACACCACCCAAGGTCTAGCTCCTAGGTATCCTCACCGGAGCTGTCTCTCATGATCTTTTCCCTGTTCTGCCTGGTCTGGAGCTGCTGGTAGCCCCTGGTGTTTTTCTGCTTCTTGAGTCATCGCACATTTCTGGTACACCAGGGTACTCCTACTTAGAAAGTATTTTATGGCTTTTCACTCATCTCAGAAATACTGTCCACAACCCATCCAAACCAGAGAAGCAGGAATCTGGGTCTAACTGTGGGGACACATTGGTGCTTAGTGGTTTATCCTCAGCATCAGATGGGGAGAGGGAAAAGAGTCAACACTGCATCTGAACACAGCCCATGGCAGGATGCTGTGCTGACTGAACCTGCCCACCTGCTAGCTGTGCATCTCAAGTTACCACTAATACTTAGTCTATGTCCTTGTTTCCCTGTTAAGAAGAGAGTTGACTTGATCCCAACTTAGTACAGGACATGAGCAAATGTCGGCAGTGTGGGTGACCACAGGGAGGCTGGGCTGGAGTGCAGGCTCAGTCCTGAGCATCATTATAGTGAGGACAGCCTTTGGGATATAATTTAGACCTGTCATAAACCTGATGAGCCTTTAATGGGAATAGTGCCCAGGCCACCTGTGATGGATTAGCTACCTTCCTGGCTAACTCTTACAGTCCAGGTCTCTGCTGGTGGATCAGAGCCAGCAGGGATGGTCTCAGAGTGACAGTGCTTATGAGGGGGGTTGGCTTAGATGAGTGGTCAGAAGGGCAAGGAAAGACATAAATCTGGACTGTGAGAGTGTGTTGTGGTTTGAATGAACAAAATGACACACTGAAAAAGGGGTCCAAGGATTAGTAGCTATAGCAGAGAGCTGTTAGTGTACTGGAGAAACAGGCCAACAGACCTCCGGCTGTGGCAGGTATTTGGGTGACTTGTGCTGGCCTGAAAACCCACATCTGCCAGGCACAGCTGTATTCCTCCTGGTGCTGCATTCCCTTTGGGCTGCCAGTTTGGGCTGCAAGGCTTCCATTTACAGGATCCTTTTTTTTTTTTTTTTTTTTTTTTTTTTAAATTCTCCTAGCCATAGGGGAGTTTATCAGATAAAAGAACTTGGTGGAGTGACAAAGATTGATTAACAGTGAGGTGGAATGGGATTTTTATTTCTGCCTCCATAAACACCTGAGTGACAGTTAGCTGTGTGTGACTGTGGTCTTATCAATAATAGTTTATGTGAGATGGGCTTGAACTAAAAAATTTTGTATGTAAACATCCAAATCTTTGGAGACTTGAATCTTAGCACTACTAGGTAACGTAATCAAATGCTGCACTACTTCAGCATCAGAGAAGAGCTGTAATAAACGGGCATTGTTTCAGAGAGAGATGACAATAACTGTGCAGAGATTTGGGGATATTCTAAGGGATAATTCCTTGGAAATTAAGGTCAATATGTGAAATTTTGACTGAGATAATTAAGAACATGATAGAAGGCTGGTTTCAGATCTGGTTGCTCTTTTTCTCGTGTTTCACTTCACAATGGAGGATAAAGTGATGAATTTACAACTACTTTTAAAAGTTGAACAAGAAAATACCTCTCTGGGGGTTTGGGAAGATCTCTACCTTTTCTACCTATCAATGCTTAATTTTTTGAAGGCAACAGATTATCTATTATTATTATTGCAGAAAAATAAACTGAGCCCTTACTGGGATCCAAATCCTGGATTTTAGTCAGAGGCTTAGGTAACAAACAGGTTGCAGACTTTGCAATTTGAGCTAAGTAGAACCTCTAGAGGGTAATGGTGTCTGTCACCTTTCATTACTATGTAGGGATGAAGGGAGCCACAAGAGACCTTTTCTATGAGTGCCTCGTGTTTAATCAGTTTTCTGGAGACCTTTGTAAGACTTTCAGCCAATATGGTTCATCAAGGATTAAACAAGGATTAAATTCCTTGGTGAAATTTCTCCTTCCACCTCTGCCAGCAGAGCCTTTTGTTCATGATGCTCCATGTTGCCCACAGACCTAACTGAGAAACAAGGGCCTATTTACAGTGAAACTGCCATCTCAGATTGGGCTAAAGGAAAATTTCAATATCCATAACAGCAGGTAGGAATTGGCCCACATCTTCCCTGTGCTGGATAACAAGGACAAAATATATTTGCATGCACTCATATCAGTTCTTTTACCAGTAGAAAAAAAAAAAAACAAAAACAAAAAAACAAACCCTCCTCTCCCAAGAGTTTCTCATTTTGAAACCAAAAGCTTGTCTTGACCCTTCTTTTCATGCTATAAATAAATAAGAACAGTTTTTCCTTTGAGCTCTGTCCTAAGGGCCCTTCCACTCTGAAATTTTGCTGTGCAGTTTTCTGAATAAATAAAATCAGTATTTTTTTATTTGCCTTTTTTTTTTTTTTTTTTATCATGCCTTCCACAGATAAACTATGATTGCCATATGGAAAATAAAATGCATTCAATATTTTTTTCCTTCCACATTTCTCAATTATTTTCCAACGGACAGTTAATCAGCTCCTTCAGCAGGATTCATTTCTGATCACGAGGTTGCTCAGTGGGCCCTGACAGATATGACATTGCAATACCCCTGTGTCACTTTAGGATGCTGCAGAGTCACAGCTGAGATGGCTCTTAACAGAAACTGTGCTAGTGTTATTAGAAGCTGGAATAAGCACCAATGTGAGAAGCTAGAAGTGCTTAAAGGTGTGAAAGACAGGCAAGATTTGGCATGAATCTTAAGAAGAGTGAGAGCGCTATAATGGAGAGGAAGGACAAGTATGTGAGGAAAACAATAGATTGGATAGAAAAAGGGAAAAAATAAAAATAAGGAGGAATTCTATATCACAGGGTTGTGAGAGAAATTTACAGAAAGACAAATGAACTGTAGCAATATTTGCTAGGCAGTCTTTTAACATTGCCACAAACAGATTGTCTTCTGAGAATCCCACCCAGTAGTTTTGTTAATATAATAACAGGAAAACCAGTCACCTGATTTATTTGAAGAAAACCATATTGATATTCCTTGGCTATTACCTTCTCTCTTGCAATTTAATGTCTGTTCAGCACAGAACTACCTATTCCACTAGCATTCCTATTCCGAAGTTATTTCCTTTACTTCTTCTTACTCATATTCTTGATTGTCTTTGATTCTTCTCATGGCTTTATATTTATAGTAGACCCTCAACATTTTTGTGGTGATGGCAAACTTGTCTGAAAAGTTATATAATTTTGGTTTTTGCTGGTTGTGGGAGGCCATAGCACTGGAGACAGTGGAGAATCCGGCTCTATTTCAGTGTCTAATATGTCAATATAATGTGTGGTTTGTTCATATATATGTATATATTTTGCTAGTTTTTAACAAAACAATTCTCAACTCTTAGCTCTGCTGTAATGTGACCTTGGGATAGTTCATGGGGTTTTTTTCTTCATAAACTGGGAGTAGTGCTTCCTTCCTCATACTGTCCCATATGCATGTTTAGAAAGGATAATATTAGAGCCTTTTAAAAGTCTTTCTGTAACACTGAGCCCTGTATAGTCCCCACTCTTATCTGGGACCTGTTGGTGTCATCATGCAACAAATATTGGTAGTGTTGCACTGCAGCAGGACTGTAGAACATTTAGGAATGAAATTGAACTGGGTATCTAGGCTTTATCTTTCTTATATTCTTATTCTTTTAAGGAAAGTTTAGTAACTTATTTTTAGTTTCCAATTTTATTTTTTAATACTAGCTGTTCTTTGTCCCCATCTTTAGAACTGCTTCAGTCCTTCAGCTGTCCAAGTGTTAAGCTGTCCAGTCAGAACAACTTACTTCATGGTGTTTCAGCAGGTGTGTTGAGAGTAATTTTTTTTTCTAACACAGATACAAGCAGAACATAATTTATCTGTTTATTTATTGTTACTTCTGACTATGTGGAGTCGAAGGCATTTTAGGGGGCAACTTCAGGGTCTCTTCACGAAAGATGAGGTTAATAATATAAAGTCTGTGTGTATTTAGCCAGAATAACTCATAACTGAAAATAATCGATAGACCTTTTAGTACCACTCTCACTAAAATTTAGCTGTAAGCTAGGAGGTTGAAAAATCTCTGACATGGAAGAGATGTTAAAAATGTATTATGTTTAGTTTTTCTGCATGCATTGAAATAATTTTTACCAATTGGTAGGCCCTTGGCAACCTCAGTGAGTTTGAAGAAGTCTTTTCTAATGGATTTGATGGAAAAGCTTACAATGTTTGAATAAAACTTTGAATGAATCATCCTCTCATAACTAAAAGTGATTACTTGGAAATGAGTTGAAAGACACTAGGGAGAGTGCACATATTCATTCCTTGGTTACCTTATACACATATTCATTCCATGAAAGCTCTATATGGAAACAAACTACAGGGAATACTTCCATTCAAGTTTTAATATATAGGAGTCTAAGCATCTTGGCTCCAAAAGCAAACTTAAAACATTGCACTAACAAAGATAACCAAAAAACACTAAGAAGATTTGAATCAATGCAAAACCCAATAATTTATTAGTGTTCACTGAACACACTTAGAGGACAGAAGAGTTCAAACTACTCAACCAGTGAAAGAGAGGATAAACACCTGACTGACAGAAGGAAAATAAATCCTTTTGCAAGCTAATTGTGCAGAGTGCAGTGATGTCAGTTGAAAGTGAGTGACATCTGGCCTTTAAGGCAGTATACAAGTCTCATGACCCTTGCTAAAGCTTGTTGAAAGCAGTGGCATTTCCTAGATGAAATTTTAAACTCTAATAACAGATAGTAAGTAAAGCTTGTTCTGTTTGCGTTAGCATGCTGAAAAAAAAGGTCTAAAGTGCATTGGGGTAATACCTTACTAATCCTGTTGTTAAAGATGGCAAAAATAAGACAATTGTCTTAATTACCTTAATTTTAAACACAAAATCCCACAAGAAAGTCAGAGTTGTTCAGAGCCTCACTCCCATTGGCTTCCAGCTCTGTGTTTGTAACTGCAAGACAGTCTAATATAATTCTGAATATGTGGACTTTCTGAAATCAACGTTTTATTCAGTTAAACAGTACATCACTGAGCATATTAGAAAAAATCATTCAAGGAAGGGCTGCAATCTTTCTCTTTCTGGTTCTAATAATTCCTGCATGTTTTAAAGTCACAAAGTCCTCATTTCAACTACTGCTTTATTGTTCTGCACAGGTAAAAATGTAAGTTTTCATATTTGCCATTGTCATTCTGAGTGGCCAAAGAACTTGCCAGGACAAGAAGAGTTATGTTACCTGTAAGCAATTTATGGGGGGGAAAAAGAATAATGCAGGAAGATCTATAGCCACATACCATACTAAGTGCAATAGTCCTGCTGCATATCACTTAGCGGAAGCACTGCACAGTTACACTAAATAACAAAAGTGTGCTTATTCCTTATGCATTGATGAGGGGTGAAATGATTCACCATAATTCATGAATCCACTATGAGTCTTTTCATTTTTAATGAACTCGGTATGCTTATTTCATGTGGCATAGTAAAGCCGTAGTAATGCAGCAGCCCGCTGGCCTTTGCACACCTGATCATAAAGGTTGAACTTTGTTTGCTTTATGACTTCAGCTCTAAATGTCCCTTAGAGATTGTGATAGGAACTGATTGCTACCTCACATGAGTAGGAGCAGAGTACAATAGAGAAGCTGAAGCCTAAAGAGCTCTGTGTTATGACTCTTAAATTCTATTAACTACAGTTTCTGAACATTCTGGTTTTGCTTTTCTAGTTACACTGGTTTTAACATACTATTATGTGGTGGACATGTGTGAGGACATGTTACTTGTGAGAGGTGATTTGTAACTCCTCGAAACAGGGCCTGAGAGAAACAGGCCTGAAAGAAAATATAGCCTGAGATAGCTAGAGGATGGGGGGAATGGAGGCTCTCTGAGCCAAGGAATGTCTCAAACACTCCTACAGTCATGGGGTAGATAGTGTGGAGTTTGGAGCTGATAAAGCTGCCTGGACAGCACGGGATGCAGCTGGAGGGGGGAGCCCTGTGAAGGCAAGACAGTTCTGCTATGGTGTATCTTGTAAAGTGTCAAGGGCCATCTGTCCAGTGAATGACCTTTGCTTCATTATCCATGAAATGCATATTGAAGTTAACACCCCTGCATATGCAAATGAAGATTAACAAGATAATGCTAATTATATTCTCCCATGAAGCAGCTTACTCTTCTCCATGTATGGAAATGCAGGTATGTGGGTTGAACTAGGGAATGGACAAAAGGAAATTGTGTATATATTGGGTGGGGGGAGGAAAGAAAGAAAAGAAAGAAAGAAAGAAAGAAAGAAAGAAAGAAAGAAAGAAAGAAAGAAAGAAAGAAAGAAAGAAAGAAAGAAAGAAAGAAAGAAAGAAAGAAAGAAAGAAAGAAAGAAAGAAAGAAAGAGGAGGGAAGGGAAGGGAAGGGAAGGGAAGGGAAGGGAAGGGAAGGGAAGGGAAGGGAAGGGAAGGGAAGGGAAGGGAAGGGAAGGGAAGGGAAGGGAAGGGAAGGGAGAAGACAGGCGAATCCCTGAACCCTCATTGGTGGCACTGGAACAGGAACACAGGCTAGTGGTCTCTATTTTCACCTCTTTCTCTAGATCTCTCTTATTTTCTTCTTCTTCTTTTTTTTTTTTTCTTCTTTTTTTTTTTTTTTTTCATTTATTATTATCACAAGCTAACACCATTCATAGTTTATCACTTGCCATAATTTGTTATATATTTAGTCAATTATCATGTCCAATTGGTACAATGTGGGAAATCAATAAGTCTGGACTTTGAGACTTGCCTCACCACTGTCCACTCCATTGGGGATTTACAAATCTAAGTTACTTGTCTCTCTAATCTGAGTGGGATGTGACATTACTGAAATCTTAACTTTACACTTCTGCATTGTGTAAAAGCTGGCATCACTCCCTCGTGTTATCCTAGGTACATCTGCATCTGTTAGACAGTCAACTGTAAAGTACTTTCAGGGAAACTGTAGAAAATGGGTGTGAAGTGATGGGTTTTCCCTGAGCATAATGTCTGCTCAAGGGCATTTTAACACTATTAACAGTGAGGCAGAAGATGTATATAAATAAAAATTATTTGGGATTTGGACAGCAAATATTTGGACTGTCCTGTAATAATTTCTTCCAGAAAGAATACTATTGACTTTTCAGATCCCAGCAAATATAAACACTGAAGGTCCTGCTTAATCTTATGTGATGTATTCCAGCAGGCATAGATGGACCCAGTAAAGCAATGAAATTATCTATCAATATGCTTAGATTCTGAATGTTTGTTAGTACCACATCCTTTAGTATTTATGTTATTATTGATTTCTTGGTAAAAGAACAGACTCAGAGCAAAGATACTATTTATATAAAACTCAGGTAGAAAATAGCTCTGTTTAGTTTAATAAAGCTTTTTCAAAACACCTGTTTTAAAGAAAAGTAATGTTATTTTGAACACTGAGAGCCAGAACCGAGCAGACACTTTTAGCAAACTTCTTGGATGTCAGGTAGTTTAGAGGACCGTTAAGCAGCACAAGATGAATGAACTCACAAAAAGTGATGGAAAATGAAAGAAAAAAATCTGATGGAATGCAAGTTGTTATTTTTAAAAAGTTCCATTACTGTGTTTTTTAAAATAACATCTTGACATTCAAAGTGTGCTTATAATGAATGAAAGATTAGTGTAATAAGCTAAACGAAAATGTTTCTCCTTTATAAAGAAAAATATTTTTGAACAGGGAAGGTCAGGTTCAACTTTCTTGTTATTATACAAAACCACGTTGAAAACTCCCCTGTTTGTGGAGTTCTGACTATTGCCTAGCAAAAAGACAGAGAAAGGAAAGGGTGTGGAACACAAAGAAAAAGGTTTGGGATTTAACGACTTAACAGGAATTTAATTTTCTGGCCATCATGCAGAAGATGGGTGCCTAATGTTGAATTATTTGTGTTTAAGTGAACCAAATTATTTAACCTAAAGGAGCCCCTAATTCCATTCTTTCTATTTTTTTCTGCCATTATATGCCATGAAATTTGTTTACCCAAAACTATATTGAAAGACAAGATTCACATATTGTAGATAAGACTAGAGGAATTATTAATGTCATTTAGCTAACCCGATTGATGGTGAAATTTTCCATCAAATAACTTATTTGTGAATTGCTGCCTTCCTATTCACAGCTGTAACCCAGCTGTGTGCAAAAAGCCTCACAGAAGCTTTATGTGTCACTTCCGTCTCAGTCAAAATACATTTTGAGGACTCATGTGGGACTTGCATGATGAATAGACCATGTTCTGTCCTGCTGTGCAGGGCTGAGTTTTATACTTTCTGACTGGCTATAATGATACAAACCTTAAATAAAGCACATATTGACATTGTAAAGACACTATTAAGGTCCACAGTGTACCATGGTGATGAACCATGACCAAAGTACTCCCAGGGTTGTAATAATTCATTACTGAAATAGCTTCCTTCTAATGACTAAGGCTGACTGTGTCAAAGAGCTCAGACTCCTAACCCCAAGGCTTGTTATATAGAATTAAATAAATCTCATTTTCTGTTCATTTACCTGTTGTATCAAAGGTCATGAATCATAGCTGACATTGAGATCTGGATAGGTATCTTTTAAGGAACTCTCCGATTATTGGATGAAGTTACTGTTAGGGAAGCCTGGGCTTGCACTCCCAAAGGGTGGTAGGTACTCACGGATAGTACTGAGAAATACCTTCCCATTTGCATGAGTTATTGAGCCAGTTGTCCTATAACTCTTTTCCTTGAATTTCCAATTCTTATTTTTATTTTGGAAATAGATGAACTCTTGTTCTTTCAGGTGAACATCTCAGCTACCAGAGAACATACTAATGCTTCCTCAATGTATTTAAGGTCCATTGATCTTGAACTTTTTCAAGCTCTCCCTGGAAGCAGCATAATAAGAAATAGAGGGTTCATCCTCCCTTCACTTGGAGCTGAGGGAGGTGGGGATTAGTCTCATTCAATGAAGGTGAAAGTGGAAGGTGGATGTCTCCTAACCCGGGTCAGTGCTCTAACCATTGCATTACAAGAGAAAAGCACTTCATAGAGCACTCAAAATGCTCTTCTAAATGGAAAGTGACAGCTAGCACCTTAAGAATATCTCAGGTTTTTCACTGTATATTTGATACACTCTGTAAATACCATATTTTAGAAGCACTCTGAACTTTCCCAGGACATCTGTCTTGAGAGAACTCACACCACCCTCACCAGCTTCTGTCCTGGTCCTGTAATCACTCTTTCTTGTTTGTCAATAACCCTTGTGAGATCATTAGAGTCATTGATAGAAGTGAACAGCCTGTAAACCATTGTGTATACAGCAAATGTAAACCTCCCTGACTAAACTACCACCTTTGAAAAAAACAAGCAAATAACTATCAAAGTTCTTAAATGTTTACTTGCGTTTCTTAGTATAGAATAATCTTCATGCAAAGAATCAGATGGTCCATGGAAACACGTGTGGAAATAAGTAACAATTTCTTCATCTGTATATAACAATCATAAGGCACAGTGATCATGGACCTTTGCCTGTTTTCTTGAAACTGATATTAAATTAGACTTGAGTTGACCAAAGGTTTTCAGTCTTTTATGAACTTCATTTCATGTGGCATAAGGTTAATTTTTATTTTTTCTTAATTAAAAAAGAGAAATAATTAATTTGGGTTTACAAAATACTTTTGACAAAATTTGTTACATGACATTTTAAAACAGATCAGAAGGTGCAACAGCAGGGTAAAGCAAAGAACTGCATAAAAGAATGGAAAAAGTAGGATTAAATAGTAATTTTTCATTATGGCAGTGAGTTAATGAACTCCTCTGGGTTCTGCAGAGCTCAATCTATTTAGTAGCTATCACAGGTGATCAGTGATGAGCTAGAAAAAGCTGAAGGTAGTAGGAATGTAGAAGAAGGAGAAAAGTACAGGAGAGTACCTGACAAGAACAGCTATTTTGCCAAAACCATTTCTGATTTTTTTTTGCAATTTTAGTGTCAAATGTAGATTAGATAACTCTAAAAGAAATGGCTGAACTAGACTGTCAAACAGTTGACAACTATTCTTTCTAATAAACCAGTAGTTAGAGCATGCCATAAGATGAAATACTCCAATTATTCTATTTCCCTTATAGAATGTGCAATAATGTGAATACTCTAACCATCAGGCTTAAAGTGTATCTCAGCAAAAAGGTGAACTCTTGGAAACTGCAGGGTAACACCTCCATCGACACCACCCCATCTTGTGTCAGGAAGCATGCTCTGATGACTGCTTTCTGTCTACCAGACTGCAACAGATATAAATTCTTATTCTAGGAGCTTAAAAAGAAAAGCAGAACAGGATCCACAGGAGAATTCAAATCTGTGCACAAGATTGTCTTGGTCTGCCTTGTAACCAGATGGTTACAGCCATCTCAGTCTGTAGGCACAAAGACCCCTTCTCTAGATCTTAGACGGGCACTCAGTCTCCTGGGCTATTAGAGAGGATGGAGCTGTCACCTCTCCCAGCAGTTCTAAATAGCTAACTTTTTATTGATTTGACTCCTCAAACTGTGTGAGAACCAGAGTATTTCATGTGAGGTTCAGTGACAGTACTGTCAGCTACAGTAACCTGCTCATCCTAAGTTTTCATTTTGGGAAAAAAACAATTAAACATTTATATACTTGTTTAAATGCTAATCAGCTTTTGTTTGGCAGCCAGACCAAAATATTAATTATTCTTACAGCCTTAGTCAAGGACAAAGAGCCTGTTGATGAGCTTCAGAGGGACTTCATCTTACATAAATGGGTTATTTAATGGCAAATGAAATTCTGTGCTGGAAAAAAAAAAAAAATAAAGCACAAGGAACTCTTAAATCACTTGTCAAACCTTGCAGCATTCAAGACTAAGAGCAGTAGATAAAGAAAGGGACAAAGGCATCTCTGAATATCTCTGCTTTATGTTCAGCTGCAGTAAAAATTCAAGCATAATATTAGAATGAACAGCAAATGAAATTGAGATATTTCAGATCATAGTATAGTGCCTGTCTGTGTTCTGCATAGTGCCTAATCCTGTATGATCTCATCTAATGTACTATGTGGCATTGGTGGCATATTTCTCCAGAAGGACAGGAAGGGTTTAAAAAAATCAACAGGATTAATAAAGGACATAGAAATCCCCCTCAGTGAAAAAACAAGAAAAACCTATGAGAGACTCAAGAAAATAAATGAGTCAACGTGTTAAAATGAAGTATAATGAATTTGGATTAGGAACATCTGTTTTCCCTGACCCATATCACAAAGAAAAAGGGCATTACATGAGCCTGCAATGCACCTTTACATGTTTGGTCAGAACAGGTAAAAAGAAATGCCTTTTTTTTCTCATAACAAACAATTAAATTGGGATTTTCTTCCATATAAAATTTGTTTAAGATACCAAATTTAGCAATATTCTCGAAGGAATGTGAATATTGAAATGGCTGCTCAGACTACCCAGATACCAACATCTGCAACAGCTTACTGTTTGAAGAGAGATAATGAGTGATAAAGACTATTTGACAGGACATATTTATTCACAATTGCCTACTGCAAGTTTTCAAGATTTTCTTATCTGTAAGTCCGAATGCTGGATGTAAGGCTGCCACAAAACACTCCCAGATCTCATTTTCCTGGTCTTGTTCAGACAGACCATTTTTTTTAATATTAATTTCTGAACGTGGTGAGTTTTACTTCTCTGAGAGTATAATCTAATTACACCTCTTGCAGAATATCTCAGTGATGTTTTTTGAAAGTAATTAACTACATTCTCAACTTTTCATTATTCAGTCTTTAAGAAAACCAGCTATGGCTCATTATACGCCTTTCCCTCCCTTCTCTAGAAATCCAAGGGAACTATTATTTTCACTGGTACACATCTAATTGTTGGTCACATTGCAAATGAGTAGAAGATAGCCACTGTCTATTAAGTGAATAGCTAATTTTCATAAAGACCTTAGTATACATAATATTCATTAGAGCATGCATAAATTGCACATTTAACCATCCAGAAGAGAAGAACTTCTTTAATAACAAAACAGCGAACAGACCTGAAGTATAAATAATGATATGGAATATGAACATCTGGAAACATTTAATAGCCATTGAGCTATCTTTTCCTCCTATCATCAGAGATATAAGAATATTATACCATCACCTTGCTCAACCTCTACCATAAAATTAATTACCTCTGGACAGATCCCATTTAATTGCTCATAAAATTGATCTGACTTTCCAGCTTTTATAGCAACCTGTGTGTTGTCAACAAAAGTGCTTAGAATAAATAAGACTTTTTTCTATCTCTCTGATATAATCACAAAATTAAAACTAAATGGGTGTTCCAATGTATTTTGGCACAAACAGTAGATATCTCAAGAATACACTAGAACAGTGTATATACCTAGGCTGTTCAACATTTTTTTAGTAGAAAGGTCATATGATGAGATAGTTATTTAATATTCTGACACGAATCATTAAGGTATCACTCCATAAAGGCAAGTGTTCTAAAATAAATATTGTTGAGGAACTTGGTAGAATTTTGTGGATTAAATGATATATAGAAATTGACATACTTAGCAATTTCACAGAATCATTCACAATGGAGAAGAATAGAGTAGAATATAATATAGAATAGAATAGAATAGAATAGAATAGAATAGAATAGAATAGAATAGAATAGAATAGATAGTTCAGTTGAAAGGGACCTGTAATGATCATCTAGTCCACTGCCTGACCAATTTAAGGCTGACCAAAAGTTAAAGCGTGTTACTAAGGGCACTGTTCAAATGCCCTTAACACTGACAGCTTGGGGTATTGACCACCTCTCTAAGAAACCTGTTATATTGTCTGACCATGTTCTCTGTCAAAAAATGCTTCATAATGTCGAGTATAAACATCTGATGATGAAGCTTCAACCCATTCCTATGCATCTTATCACTGGATCCCAGGGAGAAGAGCTCAGCACCTCCCTCTCCCCTTCCCCTCCTCAGGAGGCTGGAGAGAGCAAAGAGGTTCCCCTCAGCCTCCTTCTCTCCAAACTAGACAAACATGAAGTCCTCATCTGCTCTCACAGGACATCCCTTCCAGCTTTTTCATCAGCTGTATAGAATAATATATTCACCAGAATAATTGTTACACAAATAAATGTTCACTTTGAGCAGACTCTCAAAAAAGTATTATAGAATTATACTGGATAAACATTTTGACCCCCAAAATTTTGAAAAATCCAAACATTTAAGAAATTGCCTCTGGGATGAGCTAAATTGCTTTGCTTAATCATCATGTAAAACATTTTAGTCTGGAGAAGAGGAGGCTGAGGGGAGACCTCACCGCCCTCTACAGCTCCCTGACAGGAGGGTGCAGAGAGCTGGGGATGAGTCTCTTGAACCAAGTAATAAGTGATAGGACAACAGTTAATGGCCTCAGGTTGAACCAGGGAAGGTTTAGACTGAGTATTAGGAAGCATTTCTTTACAGAACAGGTTGTTCGATGTTAGTGCAATGATGTTTTTCCAGAGATGTCCCAAGTACTTTACAAAGTGCCAATCTTGTTCCTTGGTAAGACTTCAAATAATCTGTGTCAGATAAAAGTCAGTCTGGTTTCTAGGGAAATATGTCAAGGTCTGGGCAGTGATATCCTGTTACTGGGAGGTGGTGGAGTCCCCACCTCTGGAGGGGTTTCAGAGTCCAGTCGACATAGCGCTGAGGGATCTGGTGTAGTTGGGAAGTGTCAGTGTGAGGTTAATGGTTGAAGTGGATGATCTTCATGATCTTTTCCAACCTTGGTGATTCTGTGGTTAGATCTTATTTTAGCTTTCTAAAACTTTTGGATATTTAAAAATAAAGTCAAAAATCACTTCAAATTATTTTAAAAACAGGTTAAAATGTTAACTTTTTTATATTTTTTTGAGGTAGTTTAATTTATCTAAAAGAATAGGAACTAGTGTGACTTCAAACTGTCCATTGACTTTTCCTAATTATCTCCTTGTTTTCTTTCTCAAGATTATATACAATTAGTCTATGACCTTTATAGATTATATAGTCCATGTCTCTGTACATATATATAGTACATTTATTACATAGTCCATTTCTCTCATTTTAAACCCTGTTTTTAAAGCATTTGATCCCAAGACTAGAGTCTATTTTAATCCAAGCTATCTCCTTGTTAGGAAATGCAATATAGGTATTTTGGGCAAAATCACCTATGTTTAAATGTTTTGGATTCAGTTACCTTTCTGTAAATTGTCATATCAACATGGAGTTGTATGACTGGATGCTGCCAAATGCATAATTTAAGGCAATACCTGTGATGGCTTTACTGCAGATAAAGAGTGGTTGGCAGACATAGCAGACGTGTGTTTTGTAACAAGCAACTAATATTAACTAAGGAAAAGACAAGAGAGTATTTTCCCAAATGCTCCTACTCTATGAAAGTCAGTAATCAAAATGGATAATGAAGAGAGAAATTACAGTCAAACTTTACTGAATAAAAATTTTTGTATCCATTACAAGGGGTCAATTGTGCCTGTTAGCTGAAAACAAACAAACAAAAAAAGGGGGGGTTACCACAAATTTTGTACTTGAGGCTAGATTTACACTGTTTGTACTAGCAGTATTTACAGTAGTACCCTTTGGCTATCCACACTGTTGCAGCTTTTGGAGCATGGAGCTTTTGGAGAGAAAGATAAACATACTAACTAGTATACCAGAGGGCAAGTCAAGCCTGGTCCTGACCATGCTCTTCAGTTCATTTCTGAAGAAAGATGGAGAACTCAGATTACCTAAAACTACTCAAGTTGGCTACAGCTCAGAATATAACCAAATTCTTCTACTTCATCCTGTTGTCTTGGCTTTTGAAAACTCAGGCACTAACAGAGCATCCCATCTGTTCATTATTGGAATAGTTATGTTGTCTTAGATTTAGAGCAATCCTAGGCACAACTCTAGTTTTTGTAAGACGTTTGGCCACAGCCAACTCTGCTTATCTCCACAGACACAGCAGAACATCTCTCATGCCTACATTGCTTTGGCTTTTAGTGACCAGGTTTCCCTTTTAGGTGGCACCTAGCTCTGACATTGCCAGTCAGGGAATTAGACCTGGGTTGCCGTGTGATCTAAGTGTGTCTGGAGACCACCTGAGCTCTCTCATGAGGAACAGTAGTGAGATAATTCCCTGAAAATCAGCACTGAGGTTGTGCACATCCTGCAGACTCTAAGCCCTGTAAGCTAGTGTACATGGCCATTGCTGGTGCCAGATCAGGTTCACACTTCTCTCCCTCCAAAGAGTAGCCACATCAATTCGCAGCAGATGCTGATGTTAACCACTACAGATGGATAAAAGGAAGGCAGAGACATTCTTCTTATTTACACGTAGAGTATAAAAAAACCCCTCATGTGTCCTGTTCAGCTCATCCCTGGACTGCTCCTTCCAATTCCCCAGCCTGATAGTGTCTGTTGGCACTTTGCAGGTGTAATACCCCAAGGTAACCCACAAAGAATTTATCACATGTCAAAGACCCAGTCTGGGTTGTCCTGGGATGGCTCAGTCTGACCCATAAGGGACAGAGACAACAGAGTTTTCTACTCCCTCCTGCCTGCCTGCCCAGACACAGGCATACGCATGAAAACTTGCTCTAGTCATGACCTATCCACTCCTCAGTGACAGGATATCACTGCCCAGACCTTGTCATATTTCCCTAGAAACCAGACTGACTTTTATCTGACGCAGATTATTTGAAGTCTTACCAAGGAACAAGACTGGCACTTGGTAAAGTGCTTGGGACATCTCTGGAAAAACATATAATTGCACTAACATAGGTGTCAGGATGAATCATCTCCTACAGAAGGCTTCGTACAACCCACACCACTGCTCGGGTGATGAGCCACGATCCTTCTCCTTCACTCAGAGTTAGCACCTCAGCACACGCTTGCAGTAATTGCAGGGGTGGAAAGGAGAGAAAACAGAGCTCTGAGAATATTGATTAGCTGTGAAGCAGCTTTGTCTGGCCCTGAAAACCACCCTACTGAGGTCCCACTTCATCTTTACTTTTCATCTTATGGAGGCAGCTAAGCCATTCCTAGGAACAGTCCTTCGACTCCTTGTTCTTTATACTGCTGTGATGGAATGGGAGAGAAGCTCCTTCCTGTGCCTCACTTGATCCTGACTTCCAGATAAAAAGCTTCTGCAGGAGAGCAGGGACTAAAGTCTTGAGAATCTGAAGTTAGGTTCCTTCTGTGCAGCAACAGAGCTTCTGAAGAAATCATTTTATTCAGCACAGGTCTTGATGACTTTCACTGACTGTCCATCACAAGGCAGAGATGGAATATTTAATATTAAAGGATGCTCAATATTAAGGAATCCATACAAATTTGGCCAGTACTAGTAAATTAAATGTGCCAGGCAAGATTTTACTGTGATTTAGTTTCCCTTAAGTAAAAAGCATGTAGCTTCTTCACACTCCAATTATTGCCTTCTCTTGAATCACATAGTAAAAAAAACCT